>NW_022631044.1:5483735-5645245 GCF_010015895.1 Lontra canadensis
TCCATGTTGCTACAAAAGTTGGGTATTCATCCTTTCTGATGGAGGCATAATACTCCATAGTATATATGGACCACATCTTCCTTATCCATTTGTCCGTTGAAGGGCATCTTGGTTCTTTCCACAGTTTGGCGACCGTGGCCATTGCTTCTATAAACATTGGGGTACAGATGGCCCTTCTTTTCACTACCTCTGTATCTTTGTGGTAAATACCCAGTAGTGCAATTGCAGGGTCATAGGGTAGCTCTATTTTTAATTTCTTGAGGAATCTCCACACTGTTCTCCAAAGTGGCTGCACCAACTTGCATTCCCACCAACAGTGTAAGAGGGTTCCCCTTTCTCCACATCTCCTCCAACACATGTTATTTCCTGTCTTGCTAATTTTGGCCATTCTAAGTGGTGTAAGGTGATAATCTCAATGTGGTTTTAATTTGAATCTCCCTGATGGCTAGTGATGATGAACATTTTTTCATGTGTCTGATAGCCATTTGTATGTCTTCATTAGAGAAGTGTCTGTTCATATCTTCTGCCCATTTTTTTTATATGATTGTCTGTTTTGTGTGTGTTGAGTTTGAGGAGTTCTTTATAGATCCTGGGTATCAATCTTTTGTCTGTACTATCATTTGCAAATATCTTCTCCCATTCCATGGGTTGCCTCTTTGTTTTGTTGACTGTTTCCTTTACTGTGCAGAAGCTTTTGATCTTGATGAAGTCCCAAAAATTCATTTTCACTTTTGTTTCCTTTGCCTTTGGAGACATATCTTGAAAGAAGTTGCTGTGGCTGACATCAAAGAGGTTACTGCCTATATTCTTCTCTAGGATTCTGATGGATTCCTGTCTCACATTGAGGTCTTTTATCCATTTTGAGTTTATTTTTGTGTAAGGTGTAAGAGAATGGTCGAGTTTCATTCTTCTACATATAGCTGTCCAGTTTTCCCAGCACCATTTATTGAAGAGACTTTTTTCCACTGTATATTTTTTCCTGTTTTGTCGAAGATTATTTGACCATAGAGTTGAGGGTCTATATCTGGGCTCTCTACTCTGTTCCACTGGTCTATGTGTTTGTTTTTATGCCAGTACCATGCTGTCTTGGTGATCACAGCTTTGTAGTAAAGCTTGAAATCAGGTAACATGATGCCCCCAGTTTTATTTTTGTTTTTCAACATTTCCTTAGCGATTCGGGGTCTCTTTTGATTCCATACAAATTTTTGGATTATTTGCTCCAACCCTTTGAAAAATACCAGTGGAATTTTGATTGGAATAGCATTAAAACTATAGATTGCTCTAGGCAGTATAGACATTTTAACAATGTTTATTCTTCCCATCCAAGAGTATGGAATGGTCTTCCATCTTTTTGTGTCTTCTTCAATTTCTTTCATGAGTGTTCTGTAGTTCCTCGAGTACAGATCCTTTACCTCTTTGGTTAGGTTTATTCCCAGGTATCTTATGGTTCTTGGTGCTCTAGTAAATGGAATCGATTCTCTAATTTCCCTTTCTGTATTTTCATTGTTAGTGTATAAGAAAGCCACTGATTTCTGTACATTGACTTTGTATCCTGCCACATTGCTGAATTATTGTATGAGTTCTAGTAGTTTGGGGGTGGAGTCTTTGGGGTTTTCCATATAAAGAATCCTGTCATCTGCGAAGAGAGAGAGTTTGACTTCTTCTTTGCCAATTTGGATACCTTTTATTTCTCTTTGTTGTCTGATTGCTGTTGCTAGGACTTTCTAATACTATGTTGAACAAGAGTGGTGAAAGTGGGCATCCTTGTCGTGTTCCTGATCTCAACGGGAAGGCTGCAAGCTTTTTCCCATTGAGGATGATATTTGTTGTGGGTCTTTCATAGATAGATTTTATGAAGTTCAGGAATGTTCCCTCTATCCCTATGCTTTGAAGCGTTTTAATCAGGAATGGATGCTGGATTTTGTCAAATGCTTTTTCTGCATCAATTGAGAGGACCATGTGGTTCTTCTCTCTTCTCTTATTAATTTGTTCTATCACATTGATTGATTTGTGAATGTTGAACCATCCTTGTAGACCAGGAATGAATCCCACCTGGTCATGGTGGATAATCTTTTTAATGTGCTATTGGATCCTGTTTGCTAGGATTTTGTTGAGAATCTTAGCATCCATATTCATCAGTGCTATTGGTCTGAAATTCTCCTTTTTGGTAGGGTCTTTGCCTGGTTTGGGGATGAAGGTAATGCTGGCTTCATAGAAAGAGTCTGGAAATTTTCCTTCTGCTTCAATTTTTTGAAACAGCTTCAGGAGAATAGGTGTTATTTCTTCTTTGAAAGTTTGGTAGAATTCCCCAAGGAATCCATCAGGTCCTGGGCTCTTGTTTTTTGGGAGGTTCTTGATCACTGCTTCAATCTCGTTACTAGATATCGGTCTATTCAGGTTGTCAATTTCTTCCTGGTTCAATTTTGGGAGTTTATAGTTTTCCAGGAATGCATCCATTTCATCGAGGTTGCTTAGCTTATTGGCATATAACTATTGATAATAACTTCTGATGATTGTTTCTACTTTCTTGGTGTTAGTTGTGATCTCTCCCTTTTCATTCATAATTTTATTAATTTGGGCTTTCTCTCTTTTCTTTTGGATTAGTGTGGCCAATGATTTATCGATCTTATTGATTCTTTCAAAAAACCAGCATCTAGTTTCATTGATACATTCTACTGTATCTCTGGTTTCTACCTCATTGATCTCAGCTCTAATCTTGATTATTTCCCTTCTTGTGCGTGGAGTTTGTTTGATTTGTTGTTGATTCTCCAGTGCTTTAAGGTGTAGAGACAGCTGGTGTGTTCTGGATTTTTCAATTTTTTTGAGGGAGGCTTGGATGGCTATGTATTTCCCCCTTAGAACCCCCTTTGCTGTATCCCAAAGGTTTTGGACCAAAGTGTCTTCATTCTCATTGGTTTCCATGAATTGTTTCAGTTCTTCTTTGATCTCCTGGTTGATCCAAGCATTCTTAAGCAAGGTGGTCTTTAGCTTCCAGGTGTTTGAGTTCCTTTCGAACTTTGCCTTGTGATTGAGCTCCAGTTTCAAAGCATTGTGATCTGAGAATGTGCAAGGAATAATCTCAGTCTTTTGGTATCGGTTGAGTCCTGATTTGTGACCCAGTATGTGGTCTATTCTTGAGAAGGTTTCATGTGCATTTGAGAAGAATAAGTATTCTGTTGTTTTAGTGTGGAATGTTCTGTGTATATCTATGAGGTCCATCTGGTCCAATGTGTCATTCAATGCTCTTGTTTCTTTATTGATTTCTGCTTCGATGATCTATTTCTGAGAGAGGTGTGTTAAGATCTCCCACTATTAATGTATTCATATCAATATGACTCTTTATCTTGATTAACAGTTTTCTTATGTAATTGGCTGCTCCCATATTGGGGGCATAGATATTTACAATTGTTAGATCATCTCGGTGGATAGTCCCTTTAAGAATGATGAAGTGTCCTTCTGTATCTCTGACTAAAGTCTTCAGTTTAAAATCTAATCTGTCTGATATAAGAATCGCTACCCTGGCCTTTTTTTGAGGCCCATTGGCATGAAAGATGCTTCTCTGTCCCTTCACTTTCAGTCTGGGTGTATCTTTAGGTTCAAAATGGGTCTCTTGTAGACAACATGTGGATGGGTCCTGTCGTTTTATCCAATCTGCAACCCTGTGCCATTTTATGGCTGCATTTAGGCCATTTACATTGAGAGTGATTATTGATAGATATGTTTTTATTGACATCGTGTTACCTTTGAAGTCTTTCATTCTGTAGATTTTCTCTATATTTCTGTTCAATGCTATTCTTAGGATTTTTCCTCTTTTATAGAACCCTGCCTTAATATTTCCTGCAGTGTCGGCTTGGTGGTTACATAGTCTTTTAAGCCTTGCCGGTCTTGGAAACTCTTTATCTCTCCATCCATTTTGAATGCCAGTCTTGCTGGATAAAGTATTCTTGGCTGCATGTTCTTCTCATTTAGTTCCCTGAGTATATCTTGCCAGCCCTTTCTGGCTTGCCAGGTCTCTGGACAGGTCTGATGGTATTCTGATGGGCTTTCCTCTGTAAGTAAGGAGCCTCTTTGTCCTAGGGGCTTTCAAGAGATTATATCTACAATTATGATTCCTCAATTTGACTATCAGGTGCCTTGATGTTTTTCTGGAATCTATAATCTTGGGTGGAGACCGTTCGGCCTTTAGTACGTGAACGCTGGTTCCATTCGCGAGATTGGGAAAATTTTCATGAAGAACTTGTTCCACTATATCTTCTAGACTTCTTTCTTTCTCCTCCCCTTCAGGGATTCCAATAATTCTGATGTTGGAACATTTCATGGCATCATTTATTTCCCTGATTCTGTTTTCGTGGCTTCTAAGCTGTTTGTTCCAGGCTTCCTCCTGATCCTTTCTGTTTGTCTTCCAGATCACTAATTCTATCTTCTGTCTCAGTTACCCTAGCTTTGAGAGAATTTAGATTAGATTGGAACTCATTGAGAGCATTGTGAACCTCTTCCCTGGTAGCTTTCAGCTCTGCCCTAACATTGTGAACATCATCTCTGGTCGCTTTCAGTTCAGCCCTAATCAATTCTGTTTGGTCATCCATGACTTTCTCCAACCTAGCTATTGCCTGGATAATTGTTAGCCTGAATTCTCTTTCCGACATATTGTCTATGTTGATAGCCGTTAGCTCTGTTGCAGAAGGCCTATCCTCTGTATTTTTCTTCTGTTGGGCATTCCTCCTCCTAGTCATTTTGGTGAGAGATGGCTGAACGGATGTAGCTGGATGTATCGACTGTGGTGCAGTCAAGGTGCACCCTGGAACGCTTCTGAGCAATCAGGATTCCCCACCCAAATGAGAGAAAAAAGAAAAGAAAAAGAAAAAGAGAGAGAGAGAGAGAGAGAGAGACAGGAAAGAAAGGGAAGATAAAAGAGAAGGTTCAGCCCAAATGGGCCCCAAGGTAAGATTTATGAAGTGTACAAACAAAAACAGACAAACAAAAAGACTGACAAAAGTATATGACAAGAGAAAACAACTATATATATATATATATATATATATATATGCAAATAAAGGAAGAACCTCGTCAAAAAGAACCCCAAGTGTAATACTTATATACTATCAGGACAAACACAAAAACACAGAAACACTGCCCACTGGAGTCTTCTGCTCCTGTAGAGATCCAGACGTGTATAATTCTGATCTCAGGCTGATTTCGTGGGTGATCGGAGTTCTTTGGAAGGTAATCAGCTCACTTTAGGGTACAGGTTGAAAGGGCACCTCCTCCTACTTTCCCGCCATCTTGTCTCAAACCGGTGGATATCTCCTCCCACTCTTTAATTCCTATTCTACAGAACCAAAATTTTGGACTGAAACATGAATTAATATATCTAAAAAGATTAGTTGTAAGATTCCCTCCATGATTATCCCTCCCACATTGGGACCATTGAGAGAACATGTAGAAGATACTGTTTTTAATATGTCATTGTTTCATAAGGAAAGGAGATAGCTGTAAAGTGACCAAGTATTTCTATTCCATTTTCATGAAATCATTGGTAAAAAGAGACAGAAAACATTAGAGCAAGCCTCTTGGGACTTTCTAAGTGAAAAGAAAGTTTTTTACTATTATTTTTTAAAACTTGCTGCTGGCTGCCAGAAAAGCCACTTGATAGGGTACAATTGCTACCAGTAATAAAATTGTGCATGAGAAACCTCTTTGGCACCACACTAAAGAAGAAAGTAGAGCAAGGGGAAAAAAGTCACCTTTGTCAGACAGAAGGTTAGATGAATTAAAATAAACTCTTAATGGAGCCAAAGTGAAGACCTGTATCATGTCCAGAATTTCTGGTGGGAAAGTTTCCACAGCAATGAACTATTTCCTAAATGGGATAATTAATGAGCAATGCAGTATTTCACAATAGAGGCAATGCAGTTTGGGTAGACCCAGAAAGACATGGGAATATTTTTCACACCAACTCAAAGTAGTCAAGGTTTGTATTTGTCTGCTTTAAATACTCAATCCACTCCATCAACCTGGAGTGTCCTAGGAAGAAAATGAGGCAGGGCCTGAGCAGTTAATTAAATACAATCGGTAAGGTTGCTTCAATATCTTAAATTGAATTTATCAGAAGTCATGTCTTTTCCTTTTTCTTTTTTTACTTGAGTACCAGCCATGAAAAACACCCTAACTCATTGGATTGTTTCCATTTATTGCTCTGAAATAAACTAATACCACTTGTTATTCCTACCTATTTGCTTCTCATTCATTGGGCAAATCCCTTGCATTTATTTTCAGTCCCTAACACTGGTTCGAATTCCCCCCTGTCAAGGTTATCAGCCTCATCTATGTGGCCAAAAGAAGTGGTAACCTTTCAGTTCTAATCCTAGCCTACCTCTCCAAGGCATTCAACACATTTGATCATCTCTTCCTTGTGTCAACCTGTGTCGTTTTGTCTTGTCGGACTCTACTTTCTCCCGGTTTCCATTCAGTTTATCAGATTGCTCTAATACAAGCTTCTTTTCTGGCTCCTCCTCCTCCTCTACCTTCTTCTGAGTAGTTCAATGGCTCAGGACCAATCTTGGCCCCCATTTCTTCTTTATCTACCCTAAGTCCCTATGTAAATTCATCCAATTCCATGATTTTATCTATGTGCAACTTACCCTCAACTTTAGTTTACAGACCTAACCACTCCCTTGAGTACCAGTCTCATATATCCAATTGCTTCCTTGACTTCTCCAGTTTTATGTTAGTAAGGATCTCATCTTCGACATTTTTTAAAGCATATCTTGATCCCTTCCCTCCAAGTCATCATTTTACACACATTCACACCTTACTTCTCCAAACATGTTTTTGTCCTCAGTCTTCCCCATTTCAGTGAAGAGTATACTATTCATTCAGGTGGCTCAAATCAAAGCCTTATGAGTCATATTTAATTCTTAGCACATCCTCCTCAATGATTTGGCCCAGTGATCTTAATGCAAACCAGCATCACATCTTTTCTAACTTTCTAATTTCCAATAGCCTATTAAATGGTTTCCTTGCTTTTAATCTTACTCTGTACACAACATCCAAGGTGATCTATTTTAATGTAATTCAAATAACATTACTTCTCTGCTTAAAATCTTGCTGTGCTTCTGGTCACACTTAGAATAAAATCCAAACAATTCATTGTGGCCTACAGAGCTTTGCATGATCAGGCCTGTGTCTAACTCTTCTCTTTCATTTCATGCTGTGTCCTACACCATTTGTTCTGTTATAATCATAGTTATTTTCCCTTTTCTTTGAACACAAAGAGATCACTCCTGCCTCAGGGCCTTTGTACTTGCACTTTCCTTTGCCTCTTTCAATGACTGCTTCTTGCTTCTTCAGATCGTATTATGAACATTATTTTGTAATGTAATCAAGTCCACTCCATTCCTTCTGTCACAATCAGAATAGTGGTTTCCTCTAAGAAGGTGAGAGCACAGATTGCCTAGAAAGGTGAGTGAGGGAACTTTATGGGTAATAATCCCACGTCACCAGCCTTGTACATTTGTCAGCTCTCAGTGAAAATTTGTACATTTCATTGAATGTAAATTTAATTTCAAAAGGAAAATATAAATAAGTATATAACTCTGGTTATTGCTATAAATACTGAAGTGTATAGGAGAAGATGTACTGATGTCTGCAGTTTACTCAGAAACACTTCAAAATCTACAGTATATTGATAGATAGAAAAGGACTGTATAGATGAAAAATACATCTGATAAAGCAGACATAGTTCACCATTAATGGTAGACTCTAGATGGTAAATATATAAATTTTAACTGTAAAATTCATCTTTTCCAAATGTTTAAAAATTTAATAATAAAATCTTGGAAAATAATTTTTTTAAAAAATCTAAAGATGACTAAAAATGATTGGCTCTGATAACATAGTTCAAAAGGTGCTAGATACTGCATAAATATACCAAAAGAACTATCCTATATCCCAGAAAAATAACTAGAAAATGTAATGGAAAATTAAGATTCAATTCATAATAGCAAAACACCTCTAAGACTCAAGTTATGAAGCAACAAAATCTATAAGACTCAATTCATAATAGTAACAAAAGCTATAACATATATAGGAGTACATTTGATGATGTGTGAGAACAACATGAGAAAAAAATTATAACACTTCCTGAACTGCATAAAACCTGACTTGGTATCTCATATATCTCAGTGTAAAATGAGTGATATAATAAATATTATAGGATGTAAATGTAAGCTAAACTACTATAAATTCAATGCAATTTCAATGTAAAAAACCTAATGGAAACATTACTAACATGAAAATTGATCCCAAAGTGTTTTTGAAGAAGCAAACAGGTAAGAACAGTTAAAAAAAAATTGGAATAAAAAAAATTTTTTAATTGGAATAAAAACTAAAATTAGAGGGAGAACATTTTCAGATGTTAAAATAAATCATAGGATTTTCATAATTAAAACAATGTTGATTAACCAACAGATCAATGGGACAAAATAGGAGACCCAGAATATGGTAATTTAATATGTCATAGGAGTCATTTTAAATCAGTAGGTATAGGATTTAATGAAATATTGTCACAGTTGCATATAATCTAGAATATAATAATGTTTAATCTCTGTAATGCATTCTGGGTGTAATAAATTTCTGATAAACATAGTATAAAATATTAAATTTGCCAGAAGAAAATAAAGATTTTATATTACTGTGGTAGATTATATCTTCCTCAGGATAGCATCATGATCATAAGCCATAAAAGATAAAGGTGGCAGACTAGACCATGTACAAAATAAAAAATCTCTATTTAAAAATGTACATTATAAATAAAGATTAAAAACAAATTATAGGGACGCCTGGGTAACTCAGTGGGTTAAGTGTCTGCCTTCAGCTCGGGTCATGATTCCAGGGTCCTGGGATCAAGTCCCACATTGGGCTCCTTGCTCAGCGGGGAGACTGCTCCTCCCTCTGCCTGCTCCTCCCCCTGCTTGTGTGCTCTCTTTCTCTCTCTGAAAAATAAATAAATTCTTAAAAAAATAAACTGTAAAAACAAAGTATAGAGTGAGAGAACGATTTGTGACATAAGTAGTGTATAGATGGATAAAGCACAGGAGTAAAGCTATTTATTACATTTGTAGCCCAGCTTAATCCCTGATATCTTAAAGAGTTTTTAAGAAATAAGTGATGAACAGGAAAAGAAGCTAAGTTTCATTGGAGAATCAGAAAAATAAACGTTGGGACAATAGATGATCTGTATTTTGTTAGTTTTAGTCTGTAAATGATGAAAATAAAATTTAAATGGGATTTGATAACATAGTTTTAGGAAAAGTGTGTGGTGGGGAAGCTTTCCTACATTGGTGGTAGGAGTACACAAGAGTTCTAGAAAGATATTTTGTAGATCTATTAAATTTTAAAATACTCTTTTAATCATACACTCCAAATTTAGTCATGCATCTTTATATACACGCAAGTACATGAAGATTAATGTCCAAGTGTATTTATTGCAGTGTCTAATAATACCAAAAATTGAAAACAATCTATGTTAGCAAGTGTCAGAAATGGTTAAAGAAATGGTACATTCACAATATGAAATACTATGTACAAATTAAATGTTTATATACTGACATGGAGACAAATCCATAATTTATTATTGAGTGAAAAATAAATAAGTTGTGAAACAATATGTATCTAATTGTTTATATCTGTTTCAAAAATGTTATAATTTTGAAATGTATAGAACATGACCCAGAAATATAAAAACTGAAGTCTCAAAAGGGATTTCCTATAGGAAGGATGTGTATTGGAGGAGCGTAAAGGGAGTGAATACACATTTATATGTTCCCTTTTGGATTTTGTTTATTACCCACCCACCCCCCCCACACACACATATAGATTTTAAGAAATCGTGTGCTATGTACTTCTGAGAAAATTTACTTAAAAAAAATTTCAATGCAAAAAGGAAGAAAGGAAAAGGGAAGGGAGAATAAAAGGAAAAGAAGAAAAACACAGAGAGAGAAGGAACACAGTGCATTGTGGAGAGGAGAACTAAGAGAAATGAGAAAGATTTGGGGCATGAGAGATAAGGCAGCAGAGACAGTGAATAATGAAGTGCGAGGAGGGCCAAACCTTCCTAGATAGTATGCTGGGACCCTGGAAAGAGGGCCCTGAACTCCACTCTTTAGAGGGGCCCGCATATTATAAACACACACGTGTAAATATGTTCAGGAGCTCATGAGCATTCTCTCACTCCGAATCTGATGTCCAGTACGAGCTCAGCATGATCCTAAACATCACTGCTCTAACCACCACAGTTAAAGCCCCAGGGGGAGAAACGTTTCTCCTTATCTATCTTATGTCTTTAAAACAAAAGGCAGCTTCATCTGAATGCTAAGAAGGCTTGTGGGTGGTGCTGTTGCTGACTTCAGAGACAGACACTGCATCGAGTGCAAGGACTATTTAAGCAACTAAAGCATTTAGTGAGAGAGAAGACTAATTAATTAACTTGTCAAATCCTTCCTCCAAGATAGCATGAATGCAATAGATTCTTGCATAACAAAGTATTATTTCCATGTATCCATTTTTTTGCTTCTCTTTGTTTTCCAATTTCTAATTCCTCCAACTTAGGTTTGGGAAAAATAGTGCAGTATTTGCAAGAATTGTGCATGATGGCTGTGGGAACATTTTGCAGCGTGAAACAATTCATAATTTTCTTAAATGTGTGTGTATGTGTGTATGTCTCTATGTGTGTGTATGTATATGTAGCTGCATGTTACATGCATGAAATATAAATTCCTTCTATTAGTGTATAAATCTAGATATTATTTTAAGAGGTGGTAAAATTGTAATGTAAGTTAATAACTTGTATGAAGAAGCTAAAATAATTTATAATGATCTTTTTATAATGCTAATTTATCATAAGCAGTTCATTTAAATATTCAAACATGATATATAAAATTCTTCTAAGTGTTGATTCAAAAATTTTATTGGCAATTCAAG
This sequence comes from Lontra canadensis, assembly GCF_010015895.1. Lineage (NCBI taxonomy): Eukaryota > Metazoa > Chordata > Mammalia > Carnivora > Mustelidae > Lontra > Lontra canadensis. The sequence goes on from NW_022631044.1 coordinate 5,494,716, forward strand.
ATGCTACTACTATAGCAGAGTGAAATTTCTAAAACTGAAATGAATAGAAAGCTCTAATAACTACAGTGGGACAAGAGTTTGTCAAATTTGGCATTATTGTCAATAGCACATAAATTATGCAAAAATCTTGATGTAGTAACACAATCAGTGATTTTGCTGAGATGAAGGTAAGAAATATATTTTATGGAAAATATGTAATAATTTATGAATCATTTATTCCTTAGTATTATTAATCATCCAACATCATTGTCCCATCATTAGAATACGAAGACACGTGCAATAATTGAATACAGTAGTCTTTCATATTTTGCCAACTTTCAATGATACAAAAACACTAACCTTATTCTTTTTTTTTTGTTATTATAAATGAACATATGTCAAGGTTTGAGAGGTTTGAGAAGGAAATATAGCTTATTTAACAGTTTGTTAACTTGATTTAAATCCTTTAAATATTTACTCATAAGTCTATGGTCCTCCATTTGTATCCTTACCCCGGCCTGGAAATTTTAAGCGTGGACTTGTTGCTATTTTCTTCACCATTTAAGCCGTCTGTGCTCCCTGACCCTCTACACTGGGAAACGTTGCACGTAGTCCACCAATCTATAAATCTTCTAGTACGGAACTCCTCTCTCCTCTTTGCAGATTGGGCCCTTGCTTTCTCTGTGGTTTTAGCCTCCTAACCTCTTCTAGGTAGGAGAATCCCACATGGAGATCCTGGTGCTCTTTACCATCTGTAGGATACATGACCTCCTAGGGAGGGCACTTGAAATGTTTTTGTTTTCCAAGCACACTACCTGCTGCCATGATGGGAGTACAGACAAGCGGTCCACAGAGAGCAAGGGTGGGGGTATGATGATGAGGTTCTCGTTTCCTTACCTATCTCTGTGAATACATGTAACTTTCATTCTGCTGGAATAAGCAATGAATTGGGAGTCAGACTCATATTTAGTAGATTCAAGCATTGGTTCTAGTCTAGGTGTTATTATCCCTAGAAAGACATGTTGTCTTAGGTTTTTCATTTGTAAAGTGAAGGGGGGTGGAAATTGGATGATTTCTCCTTAACCCAACTTATTGTGGAACAGTATGTCAGTTCGCTATCTCTGCTAGGAAGTAATTGGGAGAGAGACAAATTGAGACACTACCACTATCACTGAGAGAGGGATGAGGAAGTTAGGCATTTGGGAGACACTGGAGTGAATGATTTACAATTCTAGCTCCTTAGGTTACCATATTAACTGCTGAAATGAACAGGCATGACAAGATAGTGACATTAAAGGCAGATGAAATCCTTTGAGAAAATAACTGGGGCTCCTCTTCTGGCTATAGATTTACTGCAGAAGAAATTGAGCTATTTTCCCCTTTAGCTTACCAAAAAGATCAATAGGAATTTGTATCCTGGATATCTGGAATTTTCCCTGAGAAAAAAATTAATATGCTGTTATTTTTAAGGCCTAACATCACCTTTAAAAACCTGTTTTCCAAGGTGACCACGTCTTCCAAGCTCTCCTGCAATATGATTGCTTTCGTTATCCAATGTGGCGGAGGTGACGCTGCGCCATTTCCTACGTAGCCCTTAACTGGCCAGGCAACGGATTCACTCATCAGTCTCCTGCCTATTGGAATATTCAGTCCTAGAATACTCTCTCTTCAAACAAAGTTGCCATGCTTTAAGGCAAGACTTAATAGGATATAAAAAATTAAAGAAATGTAATATTATCTACACCTGAATATTATAATGAATTAAACATGGAAATAGACACATAAATTTATGTGTTTTCTCATACAACTTGTGTATGTAGTTTATATACAGTTTTATCAGGATATGCTATTGGATAAATTCATAGATGAAAATCCTATAATGAACTGAGGAAAATCCATGTTCAAAATTTTAGATTAAGTGTTTTCTAAAAGTTATTAAATTTTTCACAACTTATTACTTAGAGTCCAAAAAAATCTATCTAAGATGGGAACAATCCAATCTTTCTTCCCCAAATTACTTGCCTTGCTCACATGCTGTTGCTAGTCTCAAGTGAATTTGAGCCTTCTAGTTCTCTTGCTTGTCTCCCAAATTAATTTTTAATGAAAATGGTGGTTCTTTTATCTCTAGGTTTACCTTTCAAAACTGCTCTATTAAGCAAATTTTTGTCTTACAAAAAATTGATGGAATAAAGCATCTAGACAAATACAATGTTAGTTTCAAAAGGCAGTGGGCTTTTTATCAGCACAATTAATGGGAATAGAATGTCCAGGCTGATGATGGCTGAAAATGGGTGAGGTGGTGCTCAAAGCCGACCAAGAACACTTCAGTTGCAGAATGAGCCTTTGTTTTCACTTGCTAAAGGCAGAGCCTGGGACAGTTTGGTCTGGCCCCCTGCTTCCTGTCTGCCCCACAGTTTTGCCAAAGGCACAGCTTACTGGGAGGGAAACTGGCTGAAACCCACAATGGAAAAAGATGAAAAAGAATGAGAGTTCATCACATGGGAATGTACCTGTATCCTTGTCATTCAAGGATAATTAGACCTTGGTGAGATGAATGAAAGGCAGTATCCTTATCAGAGAGCTGTGGGGTTTTTGTTTTGTTTTGTTTTGTTTTGTTTTTGTTTTGTTTTGTTTTGTTTTCAGTAGAATTTGGTTCAGGGGGAAAATGTGACCTCTTAAAACTAATACCACCTATGCTAACATCTCTTTCAAATACATAAATACCAAAACTAAGAGGAAAGACCCCAGGGTAGAAAAAATGCATGCCATGTCTTAGGGGATTATTTCCTTTTCATTTGTAAGAGGTCAGACATGATTAATATCTGTTCTAACCCAAAAGGAAGAGCGTTAAGTTAGGGCTTTCCTAATTCTTCTTGTCTCACCTGAGCTAAACAACTCCTCTGATGGGTACTGATAACGCCAAAATAACATTTCCCTGGAATGTGAACCATTTTTGCTCACAGCTAAAACCTATATGAAATATGGCATAAGTGGAAGAACAGTATATCCTTTAAGATGATGACAAGGTTAGGTTTACGCTAGGGTCTCATACTGTTGCCTGAGGGGAAGAATGGGAAGAAAGAGATGATATGGGAAATTTATCTGATTCCACTGAGGCCTTAACTAAAAATTCAATTCTTCAGATTTTTTAATATGTGCTTACTTTTGTTCTCTGGATATTGGAATGTGCTCGACATTGTACGAACATTCTTTGATGTTTCATGAAATCATGGTGACCTGGGACTCGTCCCAATCTCTATTCATTTGCAAGGCTAGCAGGGCACTTTATTGTGAAAATGTTCTCTTACTTTTATTATTCTCGTGGCTATATCTTTTTATGGACTAGAGAATTTTATTTTATCTTCACCTTTCCATATGCACACACGCACACACAGAGTCAACCCTGGTAAGGTTTGTGGAATAGCCCAAGAACTGCCCGTGAAAGTGAGAAATCTCTGGGAAGAAAGATACTGCAGTATACGAATGTGAACAACAGTATGATATGTAATGAAAATAGTTTCAAAAGCAAGTGTTGCCTCTCTTTTCCCTTGTATTTGTGCAGACGTTATATCATTCTTGGGTAGTAATTAGTGCTGGCGACTTTGTCTAATTGACTCCTGCCATCTAGGCTGCCATAGCTTAAAACTGATCTATTGAGCCAAGTGGTAGATACAAAGACGTCTTCGTCCTGGACTGAGGAATTTCAAGATCACTATTATTTATCTAATAGTAGTAAGAACTCTTTAAGCTATAAGAGAGTTACTTACTTTTAAGTTATTTTATAATATACTAGATCACATTATATAGAATCAGCTTGGAACCATACTCAGATGTTACAAGATGTATAACCTTGAGCAAAATATTTAACCTGTCTGTGTATCAGTTTTCTCACCTGGAAACTGGGGATGATGATAACAGTTTTAACCTCATGGTTCTGTTATATACATTAAAATAATTAATACATGTTAAGCATTTAGAACTGTGTCTGGCATGTACCCAGTGCTGTGCAAATGTTTGGGAGATAAAAATTATACCTACCTAATAGAATTAGACAAAAATACTCTTATAAGTGCTAAGAGTAGTGCCTGGCATATAGTAAGTACCACACATACTCACCAACATTACACAAATCAGAAAACACATCTTCCACTAGCCACACATGGCATTGGTATTAGGAGAGGGAGGATATACAGAGTGAGTAAGGACAGGAGATTGACCTTTATTTTGCACTAGAACCAAATAGGTGTAACGACTGCAATTTTACATAAGAGAAGATAAGACTCAGTCAGGCAGAGAAAATGAGGCCCAGAGAACTCAGGTTTGTCAGACACCAAAATCAAACTTGCTCAGCTAGATTTCACTGTCCTTCCCAGTTTAGGCTCTCAAGGAACTAATAGTTAAGTGGGATAGATAAATACACATAAGTAATTATGGGCATAGGGGAAGGTGACAGATACCAGCACAAAAAATATAAGAGGATGTGAGTGCAGCAAAGCAAGAGACATCTGGTTGGAGAAGATGGAGGGAGGGCTTTAGAAAAAAGATTGTATTTGTGCTCAACACCTGGCAAAAGAGAACGTTCCTCCAAGAACAATGACCACTGGCTACCGAGCATGCCCAGCTTTGAGCATTACACCTCACAAAGAACGGAATGTAGTGGGGAAACGTGGGTGGAGTAAACATTGAGCCTAGGTGGGGTGGGGGGCATGACGAGGAGAATATTCACTGTGGAAAATATCGCCAATAACATTGTTGCCTTAGAATCCTTCCATATGAATATATTTTAAGCCTTAGAGATGTGTGCAGAGCTCAGACTCACTGCCCATTTCTCTAAAGAGGTGTTAACTTTCCTCTCACCCACTGTACCCTCGATGACTTTGCTGGGCTCCACAAGTTGGCGATAGTCTCAGCCGAAGTCCCAAGAAAGCATGGCCTCTCCCCCACATGCCAAGCCCTATCAGTGCTGAGACACCTCCTCACTTCTAAACTGGGATGAAATACCACATTGAGAGGCTGGGGATTTGGCTGGTTGTGTCCTAGGTTGTGAAGGACACAATCCGGAAGTGTGGGGAGGTAGCTTTCCAGTGTAAACTTTGATCAGTGAATAAAAGAAAACTGTGGGGGGTGAGGCAAGTAGGTTCCCTTTATTTTCTTCCCTCCAGGGTCTCTTCTGAGGTTCAGTTTCTTTGAGTGCCTAGGAGACATGCTGAAGAACCTGCTGTGTCTCAGTGCAGTTCACTGGGAAGCAGATGTCAACTCAGGTACTCATAGCATTGCATTGCTATGCATCTATCTTTGCTTTGCTTCTCTTTTTCCCTCTCCTTCACCATGAGCTTCTGCCTCTCATATATATGGGATGAGCTCTTTAATCCTTGCCTTGGGCTCTGCTTTCTAAAGGGCTAGGGATAAGGCAAGAACAATGTGTTTTCTTATATGTCTGTGCACTTATTTATCCTTTGTTCTCTAGCAACTTCTTACCAAACCCCTTGAAAATCCTGAAAAATTTTATGAAGAGTCTATTAAAAGTCAATACTTGAGACCAAGCCACAGAATTCTCTGGAGTTTTCATGTACTGTTTGATTCAAAACTCTGGTTAAAGATACAGAGTTCTTTAACTAGAGGGTGCTAGTACCATTCCTTTTTGTTTGTTGTTTATTTAAATTCAATTTAAATTCTATTATTTTGTATTGCATTGTATTATTAGTTTTAGAGGTAGAACTTAGGGATTTATCAGCTGCATATAACACCCAGTGCTCATTACATCAAGTGCCTTCCTTAATGTCCATCACCCAATTACCCTATCCTCCCATGTACCTCACCTCCAGCAGCCCTCAGTTTGTTTCCTAGAGTTCAGTATCTCTTGTGATTTGCCTCCCTATTTTTATCTTATCTTACTTCTCCTTCCCTTCCCCAGGTTCATCTGTTTTGTTTCTTAAATTCCACATGTATCTGAGATCATATGGTATTTATTTTTGACAGACTTATTTCACTTAGCATAAACCACTAGCTCCATTCACATCATTGCAAATAACAAGATTTCATTCTTTTTGATGGTTGAGTAATATTCCATCATATATATTACATATATTAAATATATGTGTTACATAAATATATGTATCACATCTTCTTTATCCACTCATCTGTCCATGGACATCTGGGCTCTTTCCATATTTTGGTTATTATGGACATTGCTGCTATTAACACTGGGGTGCATGTGCCCCTTTGAATCACTATGTTTGCATCCTTTGGAGGAATACCTAATAGTGCAATTGCTGGATTGTAAGCACTACCATTTTTGAGAAGAATCATAGTTAACCATAGTTAACCCTCGTTATTAGTTTGGTTAGTGCTTACAATAGTTGCTTGTTCGAAAATACACACAAATTCACAGATTTATTCACTCATTCAGTCATTGGTTAAATTCTTTTTTTTTTTTAAGATTTTATTTATTTATTTGAGAGAGAGACAGTGAGAGAGAGCTTGAAAGGGGAGAAGGTCAGAGGGAGAAGCAGACTCCCTGTGGAGCTGGGAGCCTGATGCGGGACTGGATCCTGGGACTCCAGGATCATGCATGATTCAAGATGAAGGCAATTGCTTAACCAACTGAGCCACCCAGGCGCCCATTCGTTGGTTAAATTCTTAGCAAGTTCTACAACTATACTAGGTATTGAAATAAACACGTGTGTGTGTGTGTGTGTGTGTGTGTGTGTGTGTGTGTGCACATGCTTAGTCATATGCCAACCTGAGGGAATTCATAATCAGACAAAGACTGAAAACAGCATCACTTTCAAAATCTACATATAGACCATGGAAACACAATTTGTTGATCACAACCTTAGCTTTTATATTTGCTTAAATGATAGTTAAAACACATGACAGTTAAGTTATTGGTTTAATTTCTAACCTTTGTATTGACTGATGAGTATGAACTTGTTCAGAGTCTTTTGTCAATATATATACTCACAGTTTTTTTCTGTTTGTTTTTTTTTTTTTCTGTTTTCCCCTTTTTGGAATATAACTTAATCCCCTGTCTTGCCTCTCTTGATTGCTGCTGAGTCTTTTCTGGAATTGATAAAATCAGATTATTTGCTTTATTTTTTCTAAGTATTGCTAGCTTCCTGGCTTGATTAGCCTTGGATACTCTGATAATGCCATTGGTCAGGTTATTACATTTATAGTGATTTTGCTGGAGGAGGAAAATACTGGTGATCCTATAAGAGGAGTAGAAATGGAAAAGAGTAGCTTTGTTTCTTTTTCAAGTGAGATGTGGGTTTCAAATCATCTGAAAGGCAAAGTGATAAAGCAGTCTCCTGAAAAAAATTATCTCGTCCATTTCAGATTGCACTCTTCTTTCCTTGTGTGAGTCTCCCTTGGCCTTGATGGAAAGGCTTGGGCCTAACAAGAGGCAAAAGAAACATCAAAACATGTCAATCATCCATGTAAAACAATAAAATATGAAATGGAACTACCTGAAAACATATGCCATTGTCCACTGTAGGGCTTCTCAGAGCATGTCTGGGAACTGTTTCTTATCAGGTGTGATTAGTTAAGGTGCTTGTGTCAGAAAACAAATCAACTATGTCACCAAGCATTTAGTTTAGCTGACCTCTTTCTCATGGTAAGAATTTCTGGAAGTGAGTAGTGTACTGATTTACATTCTAATGTAAGCATCTTATTTCATCAAGTAAGATGGCTTGAAGAGCTCTGATCTAGTGCATGAGTTAAGCTTGTCTTTGTAACACTCCAGAGAGAGCAACCCCCCTATCTCAGTGGCTTCACCCAACCCAACCACAATTTCTCAGTTACACAACTCACCCCAAGCAGGTTGACAGGGCTCAGCTCCAAGCAGACAATAGGATTAGGGCTGTTGGGAGACTCCAACATCTTGTAGCTAAACTTCCTGAAATTTTGGTCTCTTCAATTACCATGACAGGAGAAAAGAGACAACTGAAAATCTGGAAGGTCTTAGCTATAGAAGAAACACATGCCACTTCCACTTCCATTTCATTGGCAAGAAGGAACCACAAAGCCCCAGTTACCAGCAAGGAGAAGGAAGAGTAGAGGGAGTAGATAGAATGGTTGATGATCACGAAGATCTTTGCCATATGCCCCGTGCCAAATCAGATGGTGCTAAACTATGTATTTATCTGTCATAACTTTCACTTCCTCATATGTTTGACCGTAGCACTCAGCATGATTAGAGAGGTGCCTATGTTATGGGAATTCCTAAATATTCTCCTTTCTTCTTTTCAATATCAAAAGGGTAGCATTACATCCTACAATTCTTAAAGGCGTCGTTATAAATAAATAATTTCATTATTGTCTTAAAATTTGAATCAGCACTAACACAGTCATGTCTTTTGATGTAACTGAATTCCCCAAGAGGGAAAATCTTCCTTGACCTCTTTTCTTCCCCAAGATTTTTCTGGGCCTTGGCTACATCAGGGAAACACCTTGAGTCTCGGCAGGGCAGCTCTGTCATCGCTGGACTCATCTCCTCTAATGTAGTTTTGATAGGCTTAGCATCACTGGGCAAGGCACCCGCCACCTCAGCCTTGTGCAGAATTTGCATTATCTAAAGATCACTCTGTAAGCTATGGTCCATTCGCCTTGGCAAATACTGTTTAAATATAGCATCCATAAATAAATGTTAAATAATTCATGAACATAATTTTGTAAATTCTGCTAGGCCACACCTCTCTGGGGGCATATTTATGAACATGCGTCAGCCCGGAATCAATGTGTCTGCCAAGCTCCTTGCCTCTGAGGCAGAATTCCCACATCTAGCCCAAAATGCTGCAAACGGCTCCGATTCCCCTTCAGTAGTCATCCATCATACTGTCACTTTAATTCAGATGCTGCTACTTGTTTTAATAACATACATCTTACACAAAGAATATTGCTAACACAAGAATCTTGGGGTAGATTTTTACAACCTCATAAAATGGTATTAACCCTCTGATCCCTGATGTTCTTTCCATGCAGCACAAGCCTCAGGACGCTTTCCCTGCCCCACCCCCCATCTTCCTGATGCTTATCAATAACCTCCGTTCATGGGGGCTGTATAGCACCAGGACCTGTCATCAATCACTGCAGTAAAAATATTATTCCCCCAGCATTGCCCTGAAGAAGTATGGAAAGAATAAAAGTGTTATTGCCAGAATTATTTAGCAAACAATAGATGGATAAAATGTATTATGGTAAGTGTTAAATTATATCACCTCATTACAGCGAGCTGACTTCAGATAGCAGGAAAGTGGCTTGCTGGCTTTTCTAAGTAGTTCGGAAGAACAATGGGAAAGACCACAAAAGATTTCAAAAAAAGGAAACACCAGTCTATCAGGACGAGGATAGACTCTACTGAAGAGAAATTTGTCTGGGGGAATGATATGGAATAAAAACTTCTCCCTGGCCTGTTTTGAATATTAAGCTGGAATTTACAGAAGAGCAATGAGGGTTTATATTTAGTTGTTGAATATTGGATGCTATTCTAGGAAAGAGAGTCTTAAAAAAAGAAAGTAGATGTGTGGTCTAACCACTCTCCTGCCACACACCCCCTCTTCATACCCCCTACACACTCTTTTAAGCAGGGGTAGGGGAACCGTTTTCGTTGGTGAGGTGGGTGTACATCTTGCAACACTTAGGTTTCAGTTCTAGAAAAGTATATTATGCCAATATTTGTAGCTTCAGCCCGCGTTGGAAAACAGTGTTCCTGAAATGTCAGATTAAGGCGATTACTAAAATCAGGCTTGCATTTTAAATACTATTAAAGATACCTAAACAAGGTTGGAAACCATGTTATATATATTTTTTTAACCAAGTAGTCTTTTATCAGTTAATGTAGATTTTTTTTTAAGGCATAATGTTACACTGGGCTCCTGGGATTCATTTGATCAACATGATTAAATTATTTCCTTACTCAGCTAGAAGGAAATTACTAGTTACCAGACATTATGTGTCTGTTAATTATGTGCAATAAGGCTCTCTCCTATCACACCAGCTCCTGCATTCATGTTCTGTGCATTTTAAAGGCATTATCATTAAAAAAATTTAAATATTGAAAAGGGACAGCTATAATTTTGTTTCATCTATTTAATAAATAAGTAATCTGTGAAATCAGGGGTACAAAGTATCTCTTTGCTCTTTGTATCAGCATAGACATTCTTAAGAAGAACATACTGAAAGATCCCTTTGATTTCTCTCTTCACAAAAGAATATTTGCCCATCAGCTTTCTAGGGCAGCGACCAGGTCCTTCATTACTGAATGAAGTGAATATGAGCATTGCCAAAAAAAAGAAATCTGTGATTGTGGAACTTTTCAGTGTAGAGTCTGCTCACCTGGAATGGATGGTGGTGCCAAATTTACATTTCCTCTTGAGGCTCAAATCTACAATCTAAGGTTTCAAAGATTTTTTTCTTTTTTTTTTCCTTTTTTTTTTTCCTTGCAAAAGAAGAGACAACATATGGTAGCTGAGAGGCCTTATTTTGTCTCCTAATGAAATGATGTGCTTCTGTTTCATATTAAAGTGTTAATCGGTCTGAAATTAGGTCTCACAAAAAGAATAGTGCTTTTAAAATGCTTAATATGATTCATTTTCTGCAGTCAAAACCAGATGACTTTTATTTTTGTATCAAAAAGAGAAAGTGGAAAGCCAGCTCTTCCTCCCCTGACGCCCCCACACTTCCCCCATCTGCCCAGGCTTGGGACCCAGATCCAATAACCGGTTTATAGAACAGAAAGCTCTTTAGAGCCGGAGCTTGCACCGAAGCCTAGAAGGTTTTGTTTGAGTTCGAGAATTTTCATAGGTTTAGGAAATCTCAACAAATATTTCAAAGAAGGAAGTTTCACATTTGAAGTAGGTGATCCTATTAGGCGCTGAGAGACGGCGCCTTTGTTGTGGGCCTGGGCATCATTTTATGTAAGATAGAGCCGTGTCCCACTAATATGCCAAGACATCACTTTCATGCCAGAAACAGATAGGGCTGAACTTGTTTCATGCACTTTGGCTTTCATTGTTAATAATGAATGACGAAAGTTCAGAGGAGAGGAGCTAAGTGGATACTCGGCTTTAAAAGAATGAATTTTAACTAGCAACATGCCAAACTAGTCAGAAACCACTCAGATGGTCAGGAAAGAGAGCACAGAGAAAAGCTCAGCCTGGAAGTCTGTCCACAGCCGTCAATCCCCGAGAAGCCCATAGTGATGAGACTGGTGAGTCTCCTTCCGGAAGATCCCAGTGGCTTCGGCATGATGTGACCAGTGCACCTCAGAGGTCTGGATTTTGCACCAGAAGGTACAAAATGGGGATCTCTTATTCTCTTTTCAGAGAAGGACATGGAGATAGAAACAGGGACAAGAAAGTTGATTAATGTAATTTTAGATCTCAATGGACACAAATATTGATGAAATGAATTAGTGCCTCTTTTAAGTCAAATCAACACTTGAGATCCCAGAATTTCTTTTTAATTTCTCCGTTTTCTTTCGTCTTACTTTTTACCTTTTCCTTCCTAATTCTTTCTTTCCATTCTTTTGCCTTCCTTCTTTTTTTGGTTTCTCCTTTTCCTCCTTCCTGCCTCCTTTCTCTTCCTTCCTTCCTTCCTCTCTTTTTTCCATTGTTTTACTTGACTTTCTGGAGAAAGACCTCAATAACAAGCAACAATACTCCAAAGATTATGCATAGAGTATTTATTTTTTCATTCAACCAACATTCAATGAGTGCTTCTTTCCTGCCAGACATCTAGTAGGTACCTAGGATAGAAGAAGAGTGAACAAAGCAAATCTAGCCCCTTCTCTTTTATAGCAGAGAACCTAAGAATCCTCAAATGTAAGCTACAGGGTTCAGTGTGTTTTTCAGCTCAGTTTCCTGCATCATCTTTAACTACAATTTAGGATGATAATCTGTTCCATCAGTATGATCATCAAAGATTCTAGTACAATCATTAGACTTGACAACTAAAGCAAGAAAATGGACATACTACAAGGAGTTTTAAAAGATTTTCAGCAATAAACAATAAAACCAAATGATTTGGGAGTTTAAACAGTAATTTGAATTATCCAGAATGTCAAATTTTCTGAAAAACACATATGAGGTTTTCTTTTTATTATTATTGTTATTATTGTTATTGTTAGTCATCATTAGCTTTTGATGTAGTGCTCCATGATTCATTGTTTGTGTATAACACCCAGTGCTCCATGCAGTACATGCCCTCCTTAATACCCATGACCAGGTTTCTTATCGAGGGTAGAAGAGAAATGTCTTGCTCTGGTAATCAGGACATGGCAACTATAGCCTGACACCACTGTGTATTCTAAGAGACCCTGACCACTTCGTGTGCATGACTGCTGATTGCCTCATCCATTTCAATGGGGGTTTTATCACCTGTTTTCTATATGTCATTGAGTATAGAAATCAATAAAAGTACTATACAAATAGAATTAATTATGCCAGCATCTTTTGATAATCAATTAACTGCAAAGTTAAGTTTTGTGCCTTCAAAGCCAGCTTTTAGAAAAGAGCTCTTTGATCTTTGATCCCATACAAATGAGCACATTCTCAATTTAGAAGAATGCCCTAATTTTAAGCACTTCCCTAAGATACTAAAACTATTACTTTAGCATTCAAATCAAAGTATTCTTGATAGCAAATTGACTAGGAAGGCAGATTCCATTTTAGTTGCCAGAATTGTTTGCCCAGCCCCATCTAGATCACCACAAACCAGCCTTACTAATAGTCCCACTCTCCACAGCTCTTAAAACTGTGATATGAGGGGCCCCTGGGTGGCTCAGTTGGTTGACCGACTGCCTTCGGCTCAGGTCATGATCCTGGAGTCCGGGGATGGAGTCCCTTATCGGGGTCCCTGCTCGGGAGGGAGTCTACTCCTCCCTCTGACACTCCCACTTCTCATGCTCTCTCGCTCTCTCTAATTCTCTCTCTCTCTCTCTTTCTCTCTCAAATAAATAAATCTTTAAAAAAAACCCCTGTGATATGATACTGAGTTTATCATTTTACCACCTTCAAAAATCAGGTTGGTACACCTAGATTATTAACTTGTGTTAATACTGAGTATTAACTTGTGTTTGTTGCAAGGCTGTAAAATTTAGATATAAGCCAGTTTGGCTTTGTTTTCCTATTAATTAAAATGACCCATTGCCTCAGTGCCACATCATAGATTTGCCCTAGATGCCTTGACAGTTGTGCTTTTTACCTGTAAACCTACTTCCATTTGCACAGTTTGATGACTGAAAGTCTTTCCATATCTGAAGCTAGCCATAGAGTTATAGTTTTTAGAGGGCAGGGCTAGATATACACATTCATGTTCCCTGACACAGAGTTGTTCTTCCGTTTGGAATGACTTGCTTCCCAGCGTTCCCCACCTCACATATCTTTTTTTTTTTTTTTTTAACTTTTAAAAAAAATTTTTATTTATTTTTTAAATTTCTTTTTAGTGTTCCAGAATTCATTGTTTATGCACCACACCCAGTGCTCCATGCAATACGTGCCCTCCACAATACCCACCACCAGACTTACCCCACCTCCCACCCCCTTGCCTCCAAAACCCTTAGTTAGTTCCTCAGAGTCCACAGTCTCTTATGGTTCCTCTCCCCCTCCAATTTCCCCCAACTCCCTTCTCCTCTCCATCTTCCCATGTCCTCCGTGTTATTCCTTATGCTCCACAAATAAATGAAACCATGTGATAATTGACTCTCTCTGCTTGACTTATTTCACTCAGCATAATCTCTTCTAGTGCCATCTATATTGATACAAAAGTTGGGTATTCATCCTTTCTGATGGAGGCATAATACTCCATTGTATATATGGACCATATCTTCTTTATCCATCTGTCCGTTGAAGGGCATCTTGGTTCTTTCCACAGTTTGGTGACCGTGGCCATTGCTGCTATGAACATTGGGGTTTAGATGGCCCTTCTTTTCACTACATCTGTTTCTTTGGGGTAAATACCCAGTAGTGCAATTGTAGGATCATAGCGAAGCTCTGTTTTTAATTTCTTAAGGAATCTCCACCCTTTTTTCCAAAGTGACTGCACCAACTTGCCTTCCCACCAACAGTGTAAGAGGGTTCCCCTTTCTCCACATCCTTTGCAACACTTGTTGTTTACTGCCCACCTCACATATCTTAACAACTAGTCCTAGAAATTCTTTTTCCCTGGTGCATGTATTTCTTGTTGTGTTTTGAATTTGGGATCCCATGGTCCTCCCTGTCTTCTGGAGATTTATCTCAGACATCTAATTGGAAAGTCCCTTTATTTCCCTTACTGGCACATAATCAGATCTCTGTTCTCTTTAGAGTGTTTCTCCCATTTTGAAACCTTAACTATACCCTTGGATTTTTGCCGGACAATCTGTTGAAAAATCTACCTTCCCTGTTAATCAGCACTACTGGTAATCCTTTTACTTTCCCTCTGCTTATTGGTACCTAGAAAATTCCCTCAAATTAAACTAGTCCTTAGTTAAGGATTTTTATTTATTTATTTTTAAGAGACTAAAAAGCCCCAGGTGGGTGAGGGGGTGGGGGAGAGATAACCCCATGCACTCTGGTGGGGTGTATATTGCACAAACTTTTGTATAGGCAATCTCACAATACACATTAAACCTGAAAAACCACACAGGCCCTTGGCCCAAGTGATTTCATTTCTAGCATTATCCAAAGGAAATGTTTCCTCGAGTGTTCAGAGATGTATAACCTGTTCAAAGCAACATTGTTTAAAATAACAAAAATGTGACATTAAGCTGTTTATTAAAGGTTGATAAAATAAAGTTTTCTATATTAATATGACAGAATGGTAACTAGCATTAATGATATACTAGAGAAGAGTATTTACTGATATTGAATATACCCATGATATATTAAGTAGAAGATTGCAAAACACTCTTCCATGTTCAGTCAGTCTACTGTCTATTTACCTATCTGCAGGATATCTACCTATCTTTTCATCTATTCAGTTAGAACAAATATTGATTGCTTATGAGTGTGGACATATGGGTATATTTTATTTTCTTTTTTATGAATAGGTACACTTCCTGATTTTCTCAAGTGAATATGTGTTGCTTTTGTAACTAAAAAAATTAAAAAAAAAAAGGCAAGAAATGCTCAAGGAAAATGAGAAGACCCCTGCCCAGTGCAGGTCTCACAGGCAGTGGGGCAAGCAATCACATCAAGTTTTGACCCACTGGGCACTGAAAGTGGCTTCCACCTAGTTTCCACCATTATCTTCTCAGGTACTAGGTACTCTGCAAACAATGTGTATTTTACTTTTTGATTTGTGCATATAATATGGAAGAGGTACTCCATGAATTGTTATAAAGTTAAAATAAATGAAACTCTTTCTCTAGTGTACTTTGTACCTCTATGCCACATAAATTCTAATAAAGAATGCATCATTAAGTGAATGTTATAACTTAGGTCATTAATACATATGGTAGATTGAATTATGGCTTCCAGTCTTTACCACTCCTGCATCCACATTCTCTGCCACATGACTGCACTGTTCCTCTTCTGGAGGCAGAGTGTGCACTTCTCTACCCATTGAGCTTGAACTTGACTATATGTATTGCCTATGGGATATTAGCAAACATCATCTACAACCATCCAGTATATGAGCAGAGACTTGAAATGGGTTGCACAGTTCAGTTTTCTTGCTTGAACTTCTGTCATTACCATGAGAAAATAACGCCTGGCTAGTTCACCAGTCCAAGGAGGATGAGAAACACATGGTGAAGATTTGAACCCAATCTATAATTTGGAGCCATGCCCAGCTGAGCACTGACTGGTTCAGTCAATAAACCACCTCGACTCCCTGCCAGCCCAACAGCAGATGCATGAATGGGAATAAATGATTGTTATTTTAATCTACTAAGTTCTGGGATGGTTTGTTACACAACATCATTATGAAATTAGCTGACCAATACATTGACTAGATGTTACATTTTATTATATTAATAATAGGTATGAGGCATTAATGAAACTTGTTAAAATGCATAATTCCAAGCAGAACAATGATCTCATCATAAGTTTGCATGGGAAGTCAATTTATAACTACATATTTCTGGAAATTTGATAAAGAAAGTCTATAGTGTAAGAACAAAAAGGAACTGAGGAGCCTCCTCAGATTCAATTCCAGCAAGGTGAGTCACCCAGTTAAATTTAATCATCAGAGGTAAGGACTGATTATTTATTTATTTATTTATATTTTTTTCAAGAGAGAGTGAGGCAAGTGTGGGGTAAGTGGAGGCAGGGTGAGGGACAGAGGGAGAGAGAGAATCTTAAGTAGGCTCATAACCTGAGCCAAAAATCAAGAGTCAGATGCTTAACCAACTGAGCTACCCAGGTGCCTCATGAAGATCAATTCTAAACAGGATATAGTGTCTAAAGCTTCTCACCATTTGTCAGAGTTGGGTTCCTGTGAGAGAAGAAGGTGCAAGCAGTAGCAGTGCCTGGTGATAGACTGATGGGACTCCAGGAGAAGCAGTGGTAGTGACCAGTGATAACTGACCATGTTAATGAGTGCAGATATGAGACACCCTCAAGATTTCTCCAAATTTTGAGACAGAGAACATTGTAGAAGATGTGCCTTCATAAAAATGGTGGCAGGACCCAGGTCAAAATGCGGTTTATTACTGTTTTACATGACCCCATTTAGGATGACTCCATTTGTTCTCAGGGCCTAGTGAGGTATCAGGAAACTCAGGTTAAATGGGTGTCGTTTCACACCAACAAGTGGAGACAAGGCTTTGTCATGTTGCTGACAAATGGGGTGTCCCACTCGAGTTTATAACAGGTTCAAAATACTGGAACAGCCATTTGGGAAGTTTGACCAAATGAAATTCTCTTTTAACGTTTTTTTTGTTTTTTGTTTTTTGTTTTAAACTTTGCAATAGAAATTGCTGTTCATGAGACCATAGTGACTCAAAACATGGGAAGAAGCATAGGGTAGCCAGAGAGAGAAATCAAGGCATCACTTAAGGTGTTCCACATCTGAGAAAGATCAAGCTAAAAACGGAAGAAAATAGCTGTTACTTTATTCCATAAATTAAAAACAGAGCTGCTCTTCTCTTTATTTTGAAACACTTTTTATACAATAGTGGCAGTAAAGTGATTTAACATGCTCTAGTAATTTCTATTGAACTCCCACTTAGAAAAAAAAAAAATTCTGTTTGCTCTTGGTAAGATTTGAATAGGCCCTAAATATGTGGACACCAAAAATTAAAAAGCTACCTAAACTTTGACCAATTGTTTTAATATATATCAAACAATGTGAATTAATCCTTTTATAGTCTTTTTGACCTACCCTGTCTGCATCTTAATCATTTTCTTGTTGTGCCAATATTGTTTGCATAACAGTAGGTTTATAATTTATGTTTTTTATTAAAAGGTGTCTGTGGAAAAGAGATTTACCATGACTCTTCAGAAAATTATATTTTTAATCAGCTGTAGAAATTCATAGTATTTTCTACATATGGGGAACCTTATTACAATGATCCAAACAGTCCAAAGTCAACAAATAATCTTGTCTGTCTATTGTTAATTTTTAGAAGAACAAACATATGTTTTGAACATCGTTACTGCTAAATTAGCACAAGCAATCAGGCATTCTAGGAGAATAAAATAAAAATGCAGAACACTAGAGTATAATTACTATTTGCATTTAAATTGTGTGCTATTCTTTTCTAACACCATGTAGTAATAGTAAAGTCTAACATTTATTGAGTTCTTTTTGTGTCAGTAAATAAGAAGATTATCTCAGTTAATCTTCACAACAACCCTGTGATATAGATACTATTATTATAGTATAATATTTTTCATATGAAGAAACTGAGGCTTGGCAGGACAAAATCTCATGCCCAGAGTTGCAGAACTACTCAGTAGAAGCAGATTCAAGCCTGGCATGTTTGACTTTTATAACTAATGTTTTATGGTATGCTCTTATTATTAATTAGCTAACAGTAGGTTTAAATGTTAAATCTGACATAACAGAATTCAACTATAGCACTAACAGGAAAAAAAAAAAAAAAGTCCCACGAGTGTGAAGGAGATAACTCTTCAGTAAGTACTTCATGACTGGATTGTAAAGAGAGGAGCAAAGGATTTATCCAAAACATCATTCACCAAAATAATGATCATGAATACCCATAGTGGCACCCCAAAGGTTACTCTTTCTTTAGTAATTTAAAACAAAAACAATTTCACTAGAATTTAAATAAAAACTTGAAAAAATTAAGACAGAAACAATTCTAAGAGGCAAGTACCATAATTTATTAGCATTTACATTTCCAGAATATGAAGTGCTTGATTGATGAGAAAAATGCATGGAATGAGGATAGATGTATAAACTGGAGATCACATGCTAAGGTCACAAAGCCTGAAATGCATACATACATGCATTCCGTCTGTGGATATTGATTGAGCACCTACAACGTGCATTCTCAGACAATGAACAAGTCAGACAAAACCCTGCCCTCATGGAGCTTGCATTCTAAGTCAGGAGATAGGAAAACAAAGAAGCATTCAAGTTCTTACAGCGTAAGTACTATGATGTAGAATAATGGAGGTGAAGATAGAGTGCTAAAGGAAACAAGACGGCAGCTTTCGCAGGTGCAAAAGGCTGTGATGTCAGTTTCTAGTTAGATTAAAGCTGTAAGAAGCAGAGCAGTGCAGCATCTGGTTGGTACTGCCCTTACCCGAGGAAGTGTAGATGTCTTCGTTGATTGCCGAACCACATGAACCGATTTCTCCCTGTGAATGAGTTAACTACTAATAGAATTCACAAGTCCTCCTCACACAAAGTTTACTAACGAATTAGAAGTGAGATACACACATGCTAACAGGAAAACGGGGAGGAAAGAGCGTGTCTGTTGCACCGGTCTTGACAATGGAATTCGACCGTTAATGGAGAAAGGAGGATACCCAGAGGCTGGAATAAAGGTGGAACAAAGCAGGCTTCCTGGGGTAGGAGAATGTGGAGTTTGGACTCTAAGCATGGGTAGAGTTTGGTTAGGCAGGGATGTGTTGTCTCTCCCAGAAGATTGTGAGCCCCCTGAGCACAGACGTTTGTCCTCTTCCTGTCCTCTGTTCATTTCTATATTCCAGCAATTATATTCTCCTGGTGAGCTGTTTGTAATGGTTTACAGAGTGCTTAGGGCTGGCAGAGATATAAGAAATGTGATGAGACAGAGTCTGAGACTGAGGGTAAAATGTGGGGTTTAAGTTCCTTACTTCCATGAGCCTATTTCCTCGTTTGAAGAAATGGCACAATAATCATTGCTCTGCTTCCTTCTCAGGATTACCATTAGGTTTAAGTGGGAAAAAGGGAAGCTAGGGGAATGTTCTGGGTGACTGCAAAATGTAGCCATAAGGGGCTCACAGGCACAGTTCCCTAAGACTAGGCCACACAAAGCGGACATGTCTTACAGGGAGTTTAGAAGTCACCTCATCCAATTCCCAAATTTTACAGATTAGGGAAACTGAGTCTCGGGGAGGTTTAGAGACATCTGTGAGATCACACTACTAGTTAGTGGAAGAGCCTAATTCTTAAGTCTCCAGACTACCAGTGCCCTGCCTCCCAAATCCTATTGGTTGAGCCATTGCGATGACACTTGCAGAAATGCCTACTAGTTTCACTTCAGACATACAGTTAGTTTTGTGGTCCCAGCTGAAGCCCTGTATCCTGTTCGCTCTGGAGGTAGTATTTTAGCCAGCACCTGGGAGGTGTCACTACCTCCCACCCCAAGCACTTTCCATGTGGCAAGACAGTAAGACTTATAGCAGACTAAACTGAGAGAGTGTTACCTACTTAAACTGTTTTTCTGACTTAATAAGAATTTTTCATCTACAGCAAGCCATTTTAAAATATTGTCTATACACAAACAGTCACTCTGAATAATAGGTCTGCACACAGTAAATGTCACCTCTCTAAATCACACGAGACCTCGGCGGCACCGCAGAGGAGGTTCCATAAGAGTTTAAACTTCAGCCTCCCATTTATTATGGATGTGTTTATAAATCTCAGAAGGCACTCTTCCGCCCCCTGGGAAATCCAAAAATGGGGCCGTTGTTTGTCAGGGTGACTTGTCCAGGATGCTGAGGGCCTAGGTATCCTTCTTACATCCAGATCCCATTTGCTTCCAAAGTGGGTCAGCCAAGGTTGTTGTCAAAGGTGCCATTTTCTCACCATTAATGACAAGAAAAGTCAGTTCCAGAAAAAGTAGAGGGGATTTGAAAACTGGGGTTTAGACAATGAATGTAGGGGTTTGTTTGCCGCCTGCCTTCCTTCCTTCCTTCCTTCCTTCCTTCCTTCGTTCATTCCTTCCTTTTTTTTCTTTACCTTGAATAAATGATCTTCTCTACAAAAGTGCTTTGAGTTTCTCACATGAGGGAAGCAAAAGACAGCTTACACAGCAATGGCATTGAAAAACTCCTTAGCCGCTCCCATCTGTCTTGGTTAGTATGAATACTTTAGCATTAAGTGGAGAAAAGGAGAATCCATCAATAGTTAATAACTGACCTTAAGATGGGAATTCAAAGTTCACCACAATTACACCCAAGTGTCAGAGAACACACATGGGACATTATCAATATATTTGACTACAAGAACCTGGGATGGCAAATTTAAATACCATCAGAGGAAGAACTAGGCATTATTTTTAATGAGAAAATATTGTTACCATGTCCAGCAGCCCATGCTAAGATACTCAAAACCAAAATTCTCAGTTAGCTGTGATTGTGAAAAGGTAAGCATAGTCTAAAAGAGCAAGTAAGAGTCAGGCTGAAATTGTATCACATGTCCAGGTTGTAAACAAGACATTTGATAGATTCAAAGGGAGACTGTATTTAAAGGTGAAAATAAGCTGAGGCAAAAGATGAGAAGAAAATGTGTTTGTGCAGAATAGCACAACATGGATTGTCATCAAAGAAATGCAGCTTAAAACCACAATGATTTATCCCTACACTAGAATGACTAAAATTTAAAAGACAACACCAAATGCAGGACAACCGGAATTCCTTCATACACTGCTGGTGGCAGTATAAAATGGTACAAACACTGTGGAGAGCCGTTTTTCAATTTCTTATAGAGTTAAACACACACTTACCTTATGACTCAGCTATTTCATTTCTGGGTATTTACTTTGAAAAAAAAAAAGAAAAATATGTGTTCATAGCAGTTTCATTCATAATAGCAAAATTTTAGAGATAACCCAGAATTCCATCAAAAGGAGGAGTGATAAACATTATGTCCTAGACACAGAATGGAATAGTACTCAGTAATACAAAAGAGTGAATCACAGATACTTAAAAGTACATGGATGACTCTCATAAACATTATGTTGAGCAAAATAAACTGGACACAAAAATTAAATAATATATGGCTCCACTTACATGAAATTCAAGAACAGGCAAAGCAGTCTGTGGGAATAGAAATCAGAACAGTGGTTCCTTCTCGGAGCAGAGGAGGGCAAAGGAAAGACATGAGGAAGCTTTCTAAGGAGAGAGTGAAGCTTGGTGTTGGTTGCTAGTTACACAGGTTCATGTACACGAATTAAACTTTAGACTAATTTCTACTCATTTTAATATATGTAATTATACTTCAATTATAACAAAAATATATACATAGAATAAGAACTGTGAGGCTAATTGTCTCCCTGATGTTCGCAGTTATAAAGCCTTACTACTCAAAGGGTGGTCTGCAGGACATGCTCATCACCGGGATGATGTAGGAATGCAGAATCTCAGGCCCCAGCCCAGACCTCTGCAGTCTGACTGTGCAACTGTGCAATTAACATGAAGCCTCGAATACTACTCTACACACGAAAGTCTAAGAAGTATCCTTACAGTGGTTGTCCAGTCACTCTGTTGTTGTTTTTAAGAAAACCACAATCCATTCGTCCTATCTTACCCTGAAACAGGAAAAACAGGAAGAATCCTTTAGGGGGATTACCTCCCCTCTCCTCGCATAGTCCTGAACCAAAGGACCCTGCAGGGCCCTTCCTCGCCCAAGAGGGCGTATCCCTCCGCTAGGCCAATCAGACTGTCTGTCCTGGAATGCAGGAAGCAAATGTTGAAAACCCTTGATGCTCCAGCATTCAATGACAGCCGCAGGGGAAACTGTTCTGTGGCTCCTGCTGCCCTCATCTCTTCATTTGCCATGAATTTCTCTATTTGGGGGCCTGGTTCTCCACTCCTGCTTCACGCTCTATGAGCTACCTGGTATCTTTCCAGTAAATTCATGTTTGATTACATTATCTAGGTTTGGATTCTCTTGTTTGCAACCCAGATCCCCAACGGATGTTCTGTATCGACTCACCCAAAATAAGGAGTCTAAATGCAGTTTTCACTGCATGACCAAAACCTTTCTGTGCTTTTGTTTTCTAAAGGCTGGGGAAAACTGATTATGGGATACCAAGGGCCAATACAAAAGATCACATTCAAATCTACTTCCCTGTTGTCAGAAACCTATCCTCCATAAGTCTATCCTCCATAAAGTAACTGCCCTGGGTGAGACCATTCGCATTTACTGCTCTTTGTACCCAAAAATGACAAGTGGGGAAGACCAGTAGGAATCCTTAAAAAGTCAACTGCCAAGAAGTAAAGTTAATTTGGAATCAATAGACTGGCAAGCTATTATCTGAGTGGCCAGCTCACATTATAAAATAGTCGTCCTTCTGAGGAAAGTAGGACATTGGCTAGATTTGGTAAGACAAAAATTCATCTTCTGACAGAAGACTGACCAATGTTTGATAGGCCACAGATGATTTTTGATTTTTTTTTTATTGCATGCATGGACAATAGGAATCTTTATGTGTAAAAAATAAAAACTCATTGATGAATTTTTTCATTCAAATGAATATTGGCAGATAGTAAAATAATTCTTCTGTTGTTTTACTTCAGTGAAATTAGTTATGGGAAAATTAATCAGTGTTTACAAATACAGATGATTTTACAAGAGTGACTAGACTTTTTGAACTCACTGATTTGCAATTACCTATGACTCTCCTGTTAAGTCTGTATTAAGAAAGACACCAATTATCCTTTTCTTTTCACTTTAGTGTCATCTACAAGTGAGAATTATTTTTCAAAACTTACCTGACTTTTAAAATTTGCATTGTGATAGACTAGATGGCAGAGGGCCTCCCGCTTGATTTTCAAGAATTAGTATCAGAGGGAATAAGACTTGACACATCCTTGTTAGCATAGGACTCACCAGACATGGTTATAAAATGAAATAAATTCTTTCTTTCTCTCTCTCTCTTTCTTTCTTTCTTTCTTTCTTTCTTTCTTTCTTTCTTTCTTTCTTTCAAGATTTTACTTATTTATTTGACAGAGAGAGGGAGACCGCAAGAGAGGGAACACAAGCACAGGGACTGGGAGAGGGAGAAGCAGGCTTCCTGCAGAGCAGGGAGCCCAATGTGGGCTCAGTCCCAGGACCCTGGGATCATGACCTGAGCCAAAGGCAGATGCCTAATGACTGAGCCACCCAGGTGCCCCTGAAATAAATTATTTCTATATGTTGGACAGAGTCTTTTCTAGGACCGAGGAGCATGGCACAAAAATAGTTTAAGTGACAGAGAAAAGGATTACATGGTAGCTACTGCCAGTGCCTATCTGAATCCATTCTTTCCTATCTTACTAACAAAAGAACTCGAGTTCATTCTGGGCTGTATCAGCTAAAATACTGTACCTCTCAGTCTCTCTCACAACTACTAATGCCAATGAAATAGAAACAGAATTAATTATGTGGTGATTCCTGGATAGCTCCATAGAAGTGCTAACTATGTTGGTGTTTCACCCTTGTCTCCAACCCATGTTTCTCCTTCTGTGCAGAACGTAGATGTGATGGCCCAAGTACCAACTGCCATCTTGAATGATGAATAAATAGTCTTTGAGGCTGGAAGCCCTTTGAGGACTGCTAATCCTGCACAGATAGGGATTTATTCTGCATGGGGCTGCTCTGTTAGGTACAACTTAATCTAATTTTAAGTGATATAGGGTGGCTAGTTGTTAGTGACTATTTAGATAGATTTATAGGTGTTCAACATTTCTTTATGTCACATCTCCTGGTTTGGTGGTTTGGCCCTTAGTATCATAAAATTTTAGAGCCGAAAGGGATCCTAGAGAACATCCAGGAAAAATCCTCATATTATAAGTAAGACAAGGCCCAGAGAGTTCCAGTGATTTGCCCTAGACCCTGCCAGGAGTAACTTATCAAGTATCCATTATTATCAGCATTTATCTGGTACACATTGTTATGCCTGTCAATGAGACACTTTCCAGTACCCAAGAGGTCAGTCTTCTTTCCAGGATACCTCATGTGCCTCTCAATTCATTGCTTTTCCCCCTTCAAATCTATAAAGAAGTGTAGATCTAATATATACTTTACTAACAAAAATATTAGGGAGAGAAGCTTGTCTTTTTAAGCTCTACCATACCTCCCATTAAAAATATGGGCTGACAGTCAATGATCATTTTGATTCCATTGGGGTGTGCATGTGTACGTGTGTGCACACATGCTTCAAGGATAGATAGTGATAGTGTGAAAGCCATTTTTAGAAAAAGCATCTCAAACTGCTAGAGGAGAATGATGCCTGACAAGCATTTCTTTTATTGAATAATCCAGTTTACAAATGCTTCCAGACAGACTGAGGAGACCTGACTAGGTTAAAAATATGACAACCACAGTCAAAGCCCAGATGGAAAGTGTGCGGGGAATTATAAAGGTAGAGATGAGAGGGTTTCTCCTCAATGAACTCTGCTATTTTAGTAGATCCTCTGGTCTAGATATATGACCATTCTCCTTTAGAGCAAAATCCCATTCAGGATAAAAGGAGAGAGTTAAATTGCTCTCAGTACTTTGTAAGATCTGCTGCTCCTGCGTATTTGGAAGATTATGAAGCACTGAAGCCTGGGTACAGACAGACAGATGAAAGTAAATCAAGGGAGCAGTTGGGGAAAAGGCACTTGAGTAGCCAACTTGCCTGTTTCATAGATCCTTATAGGGAATATAGGCATGCTGGGGCATTTTTGTCTTAGCAATTACTACTGAGATTCACCATCGCAGTGATCCATGGGGACTTGCTGAAAAGGTTAATGGCATCTATCAGATTTACAGGGTACAACAAGGAAGTTGGCACATTCCCTCGGTACGAGGTGTAATGTCACCTGTGTGGGTTGAGTGGTCCACATTCATTTCCATTCATTGGCCAAAGGGCCTGGGTTTCAACCAGCGCTAGAATGTAATCCATCAACAGTTGAGCATTCATAGCAAGAAAAGTAGCAAAGGAGATTTGGAGAGAGAAGACAGCACAGCTGGCATATTGTGCTGTCAGCTGATGGACCTTCCAAGAAAGGTAGGAGAGATCAGTGCCTGTGGTGAAAAGGTGTGAGTGTAAGACCAAGGTGGAAATAAATACCCAGACCCTGTAGTGCAACTCTTTAAAAAATAACTTCATTAACACACCCACAGGCATCCCACTATAGCTATGTGTAAAGGCGTTGTTTCTCATCCACTTATTCTTGCACAGGGTTTTAAAAAAGCTGTTCAGATTTGTGTAAATATGTAACTATAATTGGCTTTCCAATTTCACAGCTTATCAAAGGCGGAAAGGGGGCTCACCAACATTTCAAAGACAATAAGCACATTTGATGCAATGGTCTATGATTTTTCCCAATGTTTTGAACCTGCGATTGGAGAAACAGATGGTTAGATTTTCTAGGAAGCTTAAAACAGAAGCTGAGCTAATATAAAACTGCTCAGCTATCAGACGGGGCAAATCCATTCTGTCGCCTTTTTTTTTTCCCCCCAAATCGCAACCCATCAGAGGAAGGATTTAGCTTCACAAAAAGATATTTACCAGGAAGCTTTCTGCAGAAGAGAAGGGCATGCTTTGTTAAACCAGATGCATTTTATTTTTCCTGGAACCAAGATTTATGAAAGCAGTATGCTCATATTTCTCCATATACAGTAATTGGAACTCATTATGCTAATTGTATTTCCATTATCACTAATTAACAATCAGAGTGACCTGGCCCACAGTCTAATTTGTCTTTAATCTGTTTTTGTATAGGGAGTTTTACCCTGTAATTTCAAGGTGATAATTCTATTCAGTGCAACTTTATGAATTGCAGAAGGTAACACTTTAGATGCTTGATGTTATCCTCTTGCCACTGTTTGGGGGTAAAATGGAGAAGCAAATGGATATGCTTGCATGTGCCCTCTTACTGATGAAATAGGTGCTTGACCTGTGACCTCATAAGAGTATATATCCTTCATAATTCTTACTCAGATTGAACACCCGATCAAAGCAATGGAACAGTTGCTCCTACTGTTCAAACTCCAGCTCTCAATCTAAAATACGTAGCACTTAGTCTAAGAAGCAGTTGACATTTGCTGTCATCAAGAAGGAAAATGGGTGTTTCAAGTACTTTCTAATGATTAGTTAACACCTTATAAATGTTTCCGTGTGACAAATCTCTTGCAAAGAAAGAAATGACAGGTTTGGATCATCAAGAAACTTGCTTCTCATAAAAATGAGGTATCGAAGTAAGAGATGAGATACATTCATGGTCTTCTCTCTCAGAGGATATGTTTATTATTTACTGGGCAAATTTATAGCAGAAGGATGTCATAAGGGGGAGGGAGCTGGATTTGGAGCCCAAGGTTCTGAGGTCACATCCAGTTGTGATGCTGAATAGAAATCATCCCTCTTTCTGAACTATTTATTCTCATCTTAAACACTGAAATTATACATTTGAGATAAATTATTGAGGCAGCACTGAGCAGTGGTTAATGCTGTGAGGACTTGGGAATCCGAGTGAGTTAAAATTTGGACTCCACCACATATTTGTTGACGGCCTTAGGGAAATTGTTGGTTTCCTAAATATATTTTAAATGGACATAATAATTGTTCCTCTTCATAGAGCTGTTTTGAGATTAAACTAAAAAAATGAAAATACATAAAATGCTTTGCCCCATTCTTGCCACATGGTAAGCACATAACAAAGGCTAGCTCTGATATAGGAGGGGCAGTCGTGCGATATAGTGCTTGGTAAACAAGAACATCTCCTCTATTGTGACAGGGTTGTGATGATCGCCAATCAGTAAGGTGTGTTGTTTCATTCTGGAGGTCGAAGTGAATCATTGTAAAGAAACTACTTCTGTTAAAAAGGACTAAAAATCATATTGGGAGAGAGAGGGAGAGCACTAAGAAAACTGAACCCGAGAAATTTACTTTAGAAAATAGCCTCTACTTAGCCTAAGAAACCTGGGAAATTTCAGATCCACCTTCCCATATACTGAGTCTAATCCAAGCAAGCAATGTTCCAAATGGCCTCTGTGCGTTTCATCAGATCCATCTTCTTAGCCTGATTGACTTGTTTTCCCTTTCTCGTCTTTTAGAGTGCCACGAACGATTGGCAACTTTGAGGTTTTCTTGAAAAAAAGGAAGCCCTTCTGCAATAGCCTACTCTCCCTGCTACCTGGCCCTCTGCCACACTTGGAAAGCAGTTGGACCACCATGCCTCTTCTCCACAGAAGACAGCCTTTTCATGTTCTCAGGGGGGTCCTGTTTCTTACTTTGGCCTCTTCTTCTGCTTGACAAGGAGTTTTTCTGAATCCCAGGGTCAGATATAATTGTAGCTCTATACCATACCCTGGCTTCACACACTCACAAAAAAAGTATTTGGTTTTCCTTGTCCATGGCATAAATCACAGGATATCACCTAATCAACGAAATAATCTTAATCAATGCTTCACCGTCTGGCTTTCCATAACAATTCCAACTCCCCGTTGATGTTTTCCATCTTCCCTTCTGTTAGACCAGATGGTGCATGTTCTAGCCTCTTTATTATCTTTTTCTGACCATAGTACTCTGTCCAAAGATCATTGTAGGAAACCCGACGGCAGCCCTGGCCCTGTCCGGCCTGTTAAACCTCGCCATGATTTAGACAGCCTTTGCTAATGACTGTCCTTTTCTAAACCTGAGCTTTCCTCCAAAGTCACTGACGGGCTAGTCCATAATTACCGGATAACACAACTATTCCTGTCTTCACACACCCAGTGTGAGCTTTCTTTTCCAGGTAGAAGCAGACTCCACCTGGAGACTTTCCCATTTGGCATGACATGCTCTCACAAGGAGAGTCTGCGATCAGCATCTACCAATAATGGTGGTATCTCCTATCCTATTGTGCTAAAAAAGAGAAAGGATCATCACTCCTCCATGCTGGGGTGGAAGAAGCTGGACCGTAATGTTTTTCTCACATACAAAATCCTGGCTTAATTATATTCATCTTCATTGACAACTGTTTTCCACTTACCTTTCTATACAAGCCCGTAATGCACATTAAAAAAAAAAAAAAAACTTAAAATAACTGACATATCTGAACATCAGTGGCACTGTGACATGAAAAAAGACAATTGGGAGTCAATTAAAGCTGTGGATCATTTTAAACAGTGATCATCAAACCTATCTTTTCGCTGCTGTGTGTGTATGTGTGTGTGTGTGTGTGTGTGTGTGTGAAATGATCAGCACCAAATTCATTCCAAGGTAACAATATACTCTTTATAGAAATCATTTTAAAAATCATATCCTCAAACAGGCTGGTTTTCTGGACTTCAGACTGATCTCCCCAAAAACAAATTCACCTAATACAGTCAGTAGAAAATGTAACAGATACACAGAGTTGAAAGAAAGCATCGGTATCTAAATTCCAAAGAATATGCATCAGTTGCTGAGTGAATGGATAGGCTAACTTGGCACCATTTTTCTATGGTATCTGACAGAACTGAAAATCACAGCTCAGAGAGATTTTTATCACAAAGGATTTTCAATTTGTTGTTTAGGAAGATAGATCTGCAAGTATCCTCTTTATCCCTAATGACTATAGAATGTAAATAATCTTGTTATAACCATATTTCATGTAAATTTTATCTCTGGATGAAGTAGATTTCCTTCCAGGCAATTTCTTTTTTTTTTTTTTTTTTTCCTTTCCCCTCTGACCAGAAAGCACAGTATGTGCTTGGGCCCTGGTTAAAATAGAGCCCAGTAAGCTCAAAGCTTTGCTCATTGCGGGCCATCTTGCCATGGGGACACATCAGCTCAATGGTCTTATTAGAACAAGGGTCTCTCACGTAATTCTTGCTTTACTGGTGAGGTTTCTAGGATTTAGGACACATTTAGCTCCCCCTTTTCTTTCTATTCAAGAGGAGGAATAGAAATGGTGGTTTTTTTTTTTTTTTTCCTGCAATTGCTGAATGTATTTCTGTTCTCCATTTGCATACTGTCTGATGATTTGTGTTGCGGGGGGGGCAGCCAAATGGTCTCAGAATCATTTCCTTATAAAACCATTTCCTTGCTGATAAGGCTTCCCATAAGCATGGCTGAGGAAAATGGGTCAGACTGGATTTCTGAAACAGTTTAAGGAAACATCTTCCAGATTGAGCAGTACAGTCTAGGCTTTAATGAAACATCTGAAGAGCTCAAGTTTTCCTCAAGTCATGCACTGGAGAAACTCCAGATATCTTCCCTTTCTCCCACCAGTATCTGAACATGGCCTTCATCCTACATATACTCTGTGATCTTGTACCTCATTAGAATTTACTTTCTATAACCAGATAAGTATTATTACGTATCATCTCTCTCTCCTTCTCTTTTAAATTACGGATTTTTAAAATATTTCTTTCAGTGTCATTCTTACTCCAAGCAGAACAAAAAAGTTTATTAATTTAGCTAAGACTTCAGAAGGTCTTTTAGACAGGGTCTCCAGGTTTATAATTCCAGATGTTTTATACTTTTTATGATTTCATTCCTACCCAAAGTAGAAAGCAAAACTGACTTAAGTAATTTATCTAGGACCTTTATTTATTTATTTATTTAGCAAATCCTGCAGAGAGTCCTCATGTTCTATTTAATACATCCCTTTGCCGTCTTGCTTCTTGGGAAGATGCCTCCCCACTTTACTCTCTGCCATGCTCACACACTGCCTAGGAAGCCTGAGCCTCCAGACTGGAAAGCAGGATAGATGTCAGGATCCCCAGTGTGCATCTCATGGGATGTTGTTTGATATGTTCCTAGCAAGGATGGTTGATTTCAACTTCATTCAAGATTAGTTGGTAACCTATCTAACCTATCTGCACCTCATGAATGTAGATGTTCATTTCATTCTCTAATTCATTATTCCATTCATTGGCTTGATATTTATAAGTCTTCATGTGATAATCCCCTTGAGGCTCTTAGGACATAGGCTGATGAAAATCCAAATACAGACCCCATGGAGCACATAGTTTAGATGAAGAAATCATACCTAAATGACTAACTATGAATTTATGAGAGCTGAGACCTTGTTAGTCTTCACAAACAGCTGTCACGGTACCCAGAAGTACCTGACACAGCCATGGTGCTTGGTGAATATTTGTTGAATAAACCAGTGACTAATAGGTCATAATAATGACAGAGACTTAGTGTGTCTTTTCACTGTTCCCTCCCCAGCTCCTAGAATAGTGCTTGGTTCATAAAAGGCATTCAAAAAATACTTAGCACCAGCACTGTGACTGTGTATGATGATGATACCAATAATTAAAACAATAATAAAGAAAACATACGACACTTTCTATGTGCCATTTCACGTCTGAAAAAAAAATTAATCTGCATAGCAATCCTCTGAGGTAAGAACTGTTACTATCCCCATTTTCAGATGAGGAAAAGTTAAGTAACTCACACAAGGCACACAGCTCATACTTACGGAACTGAGATTTGAAAGCAATGGCCTGCTTCAGAAACACCCTCTTAAAATACTTTGCTAACCTACTCAATGTGTATTTGCTCAATTGAATTGAGTTCAACTTCAACCAGACTTTTTTTGAAAGCTTTGAGTAACAGGCTTACTGGTTTAAATATTATTGTCTTTTTCCGCCTTATTATGGATCCCAATACTCATATTTCTCCTTAACATAGATCACTCCATAGATTCCTCACTCATCAAATGCTTCTGAGATAATTGTAGAAGGATGACTCCATCTGTGGTTTGTAAGAGATATCAAAAAGGGAAGAACTAAAAGGAAGAGAGCAAGTAAGAGCTGGAGAAATAGGAATAATAGGGATTTCCTTGAGCCAAGTGATATGAGAGGAAATAATATGCTCAATCACAAAGATTGTCTAGCTATGGATAATAAAGCACGGAAAGATCATGCCAATGGTTTAAGTAAGCACTGCTGACTAAGGGACTGGAGGTACTACTGATGGAAATTTAAAAATTGTCCCAGAATATACAGTTTTGGGGTGCACAATGTAAGCATAGCTTTTGAAGTGTTGGCTCAAAAGCAGGAGTCCTGAACTATAATCCATAGGCCAGATCAGGTCCATTACTTATTTTGGTAAATAAAGTTTTGTTGGAACACAACCACATCCATTGGTTTGCACATTGTCTATGGGTATGGCTTCTTGTCAGGTACAATAGTGGTGTTCAGTAGTTGGAATAGAGACCATATGACCCATAAGTCTTCAGTATTACCTTTGTTTAAAGTAATGATTAAATTCCAACAGACTGTTAGAAATACTTTATGGAATCCCATGTGCATGTCTTTGACCAGTGTTTGGAAGTGTACAAGTATGTTTCTAAATGTTCAGTTAATCAAACAATGTTGTTCAACTCTGAAACCAAGATACACTTTCAAAACAGGTCCCCTTGATAAAAAAATTTATGTATAAATCAACCTAACCCTGGCAGGGTCCCAAGACAGGCACCTGTAATTGAATCCATTTAGTTCATTACAACTCACAAATATGTATATAACACTGTATTTAGGGTTAAATGGGCAGTGATGAGTGCAGGGAGAAGTGGTAGGTGGAAGAGAAAAAATAAAGTTACAACCTCACTGAGATGTCAAAGTGGCCAGAACAAGGAATACCACTGAATAGAGCCCATTTTCCTTTGCCTGTTATATTCTGAAGTTTCTTCTACTCTTTGCTCTTTGACCTAGCTCTAAGGCCATCTTCAGGACCCTTTTCCTCCACTGAGTAAGGTGAAGTGAAAAAAGCACTTCTGTGGGAAGCCAGAGACTTACATCCTGACCTCTCTTTTATCACATCCTGGGTGATCATGCTTGTTGAATCATTTTGCTTTGCTGACATTCATTGCTTTTTCTAAGTGATGGTAATTTCCTATAAGTTGAATGGCCAAAGAATGCTTACAGTATCTCCAGAGATCATGTCCAGGTCTAAGAGCTTTGTTCTTGAGGCTCTAGCCTTACGTGGACATCTCACCACACTGACTCCTTTGGAAATGTCATATTTACATTGATGCTTTATGTAGTGGGTTGAATGCTTCCTCGAAAAGATATATAGATGTGATCTTACTTGGAATAAGAGTCTTTGCAGATGTAATTAAAGATCTCAAGAGGATATCATCCTAGATTAGTGTGGAGTCTAAATTCAATGACAGTGTCCATAAAAGAGGCAGAGAGGGAAAAGACTCCAACAGACCCATGGAAGAAGAGGTCATGCGAAGATAGAAGCAGAGGTTGCAGTGATGTATCTATAAGCTAAGACAGCTAGAAGCATGGAACAGATTCTCCTTTAAAGCCTCTAACAGGAACCAACCTGGTAATTCTTTGTTTTGACTTCTGGTCTCCAGAACAGGGAAAAAATAAAATTTTGTGATTTTAAGCCACCAAAAATTTATGGTAATTTGTTAAAACAACACTTGTTAAATAATTTTAATGCACTGTATTAAATATTTTTGATTTTTTAATTCTTTATGTCACTAAAAATGGAGTTTTGCTATCTGCTTTATTTTTTCTTGCCTTATAGATTACTCTAATATTTTAGTATGATTTGTTAAATAATAAGTCACAGACCTTGAGGAAACCCTATTCCCCTCAAGGATTCTTCCTTAAAAATAATAAATGTTTTCTAGCATTTTCTAGAAAATACATTTTCTCAGCTAAAAATATCTTTTGGAAAACACATCCAAAAGCTTCTATTGGAACCGTTTAGACCTACCTGCCAAAAAGTTAGCTGTAGCTATAACTGTTTTTTTTCAAAATCCCATTCTAGTGTTTTAGACACACACTTTTCAATGTAGACAATGCCATCTGCTTTGTTTCTGGACTCTAAAACCAAATGATTTGTGTACCAGACAGTTTTCCTCCTTGGAATGAGAGTTTTAAAATAAAGTGTCTTCCTTTAAAAAAAAAAAAAAAGAGAGATTGGGGGATGCTGAGTGACTGGCTTTATTTTGGAATTTAAAATGCCCAGCATTTATGGATGTTAACTCACATTTATTAGCAAGATTTCATCAATTATGTAATAGATTGCTAAATGTCACTCCTGTGCTTCATTCCCAAAGTAACTGCATGCTATATGCTTAGGAAAATATCATATAATTATAAAGTAATTCTGTGTTCTAGTAGATTACTTAGTAATTATACTTAATACTGTAGTTCCAATAGTGATTACTATGAAAGCTCATTATAAAAGGCAGAAATAGTCACATATGTATTCTTAATTATATCTGCCACAATAGAAGTTAATGTTAATTGAAATGATTTATAGTTATTATAGTAACTCAATTAAAAGTATATACTAGTAGTGATAACCAACCTTCACAAGAACAAAGTGTCAAATTATTGTCAGAAACTTTAAAAGAGTCACTATCCACCAATTCTGTTTGGTTTTCTTTACTCAGGAAATGTTTCCACCATTCTCTTCCTCTGAGCTTATTATTATTCATCGTTGTCTCCCCAGTACTAGAGGAGTATTTGACATCTTGAAGTACTCCACAAATGTGTACTAAAATGAATAAGGAAGTTGTAATATTTATTTTGATCCATCTAAAATAATTTTTAAGTGGATTGTAAGATTCCAAATCAATGTCTTTAATATTAGAGGGTCACTGGACTTTTGAGAGTATGATATAAAAGTTCCTGCTTTTCCTCAGTAAATTGTTTGTAAACATAGGTTTTATAAACATTTGCAGAATGTTCAAGAACCCCCTGAAGCCCATTCATGGAGTTCAAGTTAAGAACAAAGGCTCCTGAGAAAAGCAGCAGTTTTTCTTAAAGATTTACTTATTTATTTTGGAGAGAGAGCATGCACACACAGTGGGGAGGGTCAGAGGGAGAAGGAGAGAGGGAATCTTAAGCAGGCTCCAGGCCCAACACAGAGCCCAACGTGGGGCTCAATCTAACAACTCTGAGATCATGACCTGAGCCGAAATCAAGAGTGAGACGCTTACCTGACTGAGCCATGAAGGTACCCCAAAGAGCATCATTTTCTGAACCTTATTTTCTATACCACCAGAGGCTTGGGGCTAGATATATTCCCAAGGGAACTTATGATAGGTTTCTTTCCTGGTTTTTCCTTTCCCCACTATTTAAAAAATATATGTGGAAAATTAAATCATGGTTTCACTCATTTATTTTGCTTCACATCCACCTTTAAATTGTCCAGGATCGGAATTTATACAAAATGCATTCCTTTGATAGGAAAGGACAAATAGCCTGCGTTTCTAGACACAAATATACAGCCCATTCAAAAGGTGAGTGTGAGATCTAGTTTCTGGTTCACAGGAAATATTTGGTTGCATTATTGGAATCTTTTTCTTCATACATTCCTAAGTGCAGATAACAGCAAGATGTCACTAGTGTCATATCACCCAAAGTGATAGACTTACTTGAGTGGGAGTGGTCTTCATAGTCAAAATTGGGTGAATCCTGAAAGTGCCAGACAGAGGCAATTCCCTTAAAAAGCTTTCTCTCCCATTGATGAAACAATGATAATGCTCAAGAAATAATAACACCAAAGTGCACAATTATAAATGCTACTGAATCCAGAGGAAAGGCATTTTCAAGGTGAGAAGAGATGGTCAAACTTCAGAGTCAAGGTTGCAAAGAAACATTCTCCACTTTATATTGGCCAACTTTTTATCAATGTAGACATAAGTGTGAACATGGACAAAATGAAGTCACTATAAAGGTCCAACTGAGATCTGAGTTACAAAAGCCTAAGAGAAAAGTCTAAGAAGATATGATATGCTCTCAGGAGGTCTGAACATCATATATATTTGGCAGTACCTCTGAGGATCCAAGTAGCTGCTACCTCAAACCATTTCTCATGACATTTCCCCATCTTTGCCTGTGATGGGATGGGGCCTAAATGCGAGTTCTGAGAGAGTTAACATAGAAGAACACAACTTTCATGATATTTACTCTATCAACAGGGGATTTATTCCCAGTCCCCATTCCTTAGCGGTACAGAGCATCTTTCCTAATCTACATAATCACTTGTCAAGATGAGTGATTTCTATCCACTTCTCAATGTTGCTGTTTTTTTTTTTAACATTACCTGAGAAATTGGTTTAACATATATTAACTGACATATTTTACTATGCAACTGGATACCATGGATAGATACATTTTATAACCTTTGTTTTCTCCCTGACCCCCCAAATGAGTTCAGTACTTACGAAATGAGCTGAATATACCGAATTAAATTTATTACATTCTCTGGTGCCTGGGTGGTTCAGTTGGTTAAGTGTCTGCCTTTGGCTCAGGTCATGATCCCAGGGTCCTGGGATAAAATCCTGCATCAGGCTCCCAGCTCATGCATGTGCGTGTGCTTTCTTGTGCACATGCAAAAATAAATAAATTAAAAATCTTTAAATTCATTACATTCTTGCCTCACAGATATGAATGATAGCTGGATATACAGGTATCTCAACTCAGCCCATCATACCAAGATATGGGATATACAGATATCCCAACTCAAAGCCCATCATACTATTCTGAAAGAGAGAGAGAAGTCTGTTCCTGTGGATGGGTGTTCTGCTTAAGATGTCTCTTCATCCCAAATTATAACATTTTATAAAATCCTTCAGTTACACAACATCAAAAAATCAGAGCAAATAGTTGATATGAGCCAATTCTCTTTAATATGTTTAAGTCATCTCAAGGCCCAGTGATGAATCATAAAGGCTCTGAGCTTAAAAGTCAGATCCAAAGGTACTTTCTTGGCATTTCACCGTGAGAGAGATTTATGAGTTATAGTAACAGACTCTTACTAGAATTGGAATTGTAGAACACTTCCAAATGTATTTATCTCCCTTCTACTGTCTATTCTCATGTCAGAAATCCTATGGCTGTTTTATTTTCTGATTTAGTTCTAATTTCATACTATGCTATATTCAGATCAAATTCCCAAGGACATGAAGAATACACACAAAATTGCTCAAATATTAACTTTAAAAAAAAAGCAAAATATCTCCATGTAGGGGGAAAAAACCACTTAGTAGAATCAAGCTTTCTTCACTTCTTCCTCCCCCAAGATACAGTCATCATTTCCCCCCAATCATATAGCCTTTTTTTGCTCCTCATACAAGGCACATTTAAAGGAATCCAGGAAAAACATGCAAGTAGGTGGAAATCAGATTTGGGGGTTTTAGTGGGTCCTGGATAGTCAGACAATATTTTCTAAGGCTGACTCATGGAGTAACATTTGATTTCTGAGTGGATGAGAAAGATTTTATGTTTTTAGGCTAAAAACTGCTGTCAAGTTAAAGTGGACATTTCATTCAAAAAATAAATCTTTCTCATTCTTCTTTAACCCAATATTCACCACTAACATCATTTACATAGTGGTAGATGTTTCCTAAATTCAATCATTCAGCAGACTCTTTTAGCCCTTAGTTGGTATCAGGCTGAGTTCTAGGGAACATAATAGAGAGGGCTAAGTCTAAGGAGGGAAAACCATCTGTCCAACAAGACCATTCCAGCAACTCCCGGAAAAGCCCATGTTCTTGGTTTCCAGGTCAAAGAAGATACAACTTCTTGGGGCACTTTTGCCAAACTAGAAGTCTTAGATGAAGTGGCTTTGTTGTATATCTTTCTCTGAGAAAGTCTATGTTACTATGCACATCATCAGTTCTTTTTGGCTTCATGACTTAAATATTTTTAAATTTAACCTTAAATAAGTAATACTTTCCCATGATTCAAAATAAATATTTAATCAAATGCTTTCCTTCCACACTATTCATTCAATGCTTCCCTATTCAACTAAAGTATGTTATCCATCTTCCACTGTGTAACCACCTTTTAGAATTTCATGATCTGTATACAACTAAATACAAATATATAATTGTAGTATATAGGTAGTTTTTCTATATCATTTTTATAGAGAAAAATTAGCACTCATACATAACTGTTTTACTGTTTTCACTTAACAGTAAATCTTGGAATCTTTTAATGCTGATACATAGAGAATTGCTTCATTGTTTCCTAAAGCTGCATAGTAAGTCATGACATGGATGTACCATAAATAATATTTGTCCATCCCGTATTGATGGAGTTTAGTTTTTTTTGTAGTCTTTTGCTATTAAAAACATCACTGACATGAATAAACTTGTGCAAATGTCATTTCTTATGTATGTAAGGATATCTGTAAGGTAGATTACTGTAAGTGAAATTTCTGGGTCAGTGTGTATATTCATTTGTATTTTTGATAGATATTGATGAATTATCCTTCATTGAGTTATACCAGTTTACAAACATACCATCATGTTTCTACACAGCCTTAATAAAGAGTATGTCATCGGGGCACCTGGGTGCTCAGTGGGTTAAAGCCTCTGCCTTTGGCTCAGGTCATGATCCCAGGGTCCTGGGATCGAGCCCCGCATTGGGTTCTCTGCTCAGCAGGGAACCTGCTTCCTCCTCTCTCTGCCTGCTTCTCTGCCTACTTGTGATCTCTGTCTGTCAAATAAATAAAATCTTTTTTTAAAAAAAAAGAGTATGTCATCAAGCTTTCTGATTTCTGTCTTCTGGTGGGCAAACACTTTACAACGGGATAGTTTTTAATGTGTGTTTTTCTTTTTATGAGAGAAGTTAAATGTCTGTTCAGGTGTTTAGAGATATTTGTGTTTAGCTCTGGAGGAACTTTCTGTTTTATTTTTTATCAATTTTCCTTTTGCCATTTTCCTATTGGATGTGTGAACATTCTCTTAACTTTTAGGAGCCCTTAAAATTAGGAAAATTAATCCTTTGTTGATCACCTGAGTTGCAGATTTTTTTTTCTGAGTCTGTCATCTGTCTTTTAATTTTTCTTTTTTAAATTAACTAATTTAGATAATTATACATTTCCCGTTTACCTCATATGCCCATATCAAGTTTCCCTTATTATTAATATCTCACATTGGTATGGTACATTTGTTACAATAAATTGATACATTACTGTTAACTCCATAATTTATGCTAATTTTGTTTTGTTATTGTTGAAAAACATTTAGGTAACATAACATTAACCATTTTTTTTAAGATTTTATTTATTTATTTGACACAGAGAGACACAGTGAGAGAGGGAACACAAGCAGGGGGCAGTGGGAGAGGGAGAAGCGGACTTCCCACAGAGCGGGGAGCCCAGTGTGGGACTCCATCCTAGGACCCAGGATCATGACCTGAGTGGAAAGCAGACGCTTAATGACCGAGTCACCCAGGCACCCAACGTTAACCATTTAAAAGTGTACAACACCATGTTGTGCAACCACCACCTCTATTTAGTTCCAAACATTTTTATCAACTCAAAAGATAAACCCCATCCTCATTATGCAGTCTCTTCCTTTTCCACTGTCCTTCTAGTCCCTGGCAACCACCAGCTGCTTTGTGTGTGTACAGGTTTATCTTTTCTGGGCATTTCACATAAATTGAATCTTACAAAATAAAATGATTGTGTCTGGATTCTCTTAATTAGATAATGTTTTTTTTTTCTTTTTTTTTAAGTTAGGATAATGTTTTTGAGGTTCATCCATTTTGTAGTCTCAGTACTTCATTCCTTTTTATGGCTGAGTAATAGTCTATGTATATACACAATTTTGTTACCCATTAATTCAAGGATGGACATTTTAGTTGGATCATATGGCAATTATATGTTTGAGTACCTGAGGAACTGCCAAGCTGTTTTCCACATTTTATACTCCCACAAGCAATGTATGACAGTTTTAATTTCTCCATATTCCTCAGCAACACTTATTATTTTCCATTTTTCTGTTTGCCTTTTTTTTTTTTTTAGCCATGCTAGTGGGTATGTAGTAGTATTTTATTGTGCTTTTGATTTGCATTTCCCTAATAACTAATGATGTTGATGATCTTTTCTTGTGCTTTTTGGTTATTTATATATCTTTTTTGAAGAAATTCCTATCTAAGTCCCTTGGCCATTTTTCTTGGGTTGTTTGTCTTTTTTGCTGTTGAGTTGTAAGAGGTCTTTATGTGTTCCAGAGTTCTTTTATGTGTTTCATATATATATGTAATATATATATATGTATATGTATATATATAAAAATATTTGCAGACTATATGTAGTCTGCAAATATTTTCTGCAATTCCGCAGAACCACACTGTTTCGATTATTATAGCTTTGTACTAGGTGTTGAAATTGAAAAGTACAAGTTCTCCAACTTTGATCTTATTTTTCAATATTATTTTGGTTATTCAGGGCCCCTTGTAATTAACTCCATATGAATTTGAGGATTGCTTTTTCCATTTCTGCAAAAAAGGCCACTGGAATCTTAGTAGGCATTCTATTGTATCTGTAGATCATTTTGAGGAATATTGCCAACTTAAAAACATTAAGCCCTCCAATCCACAAATATAAAATATCTTCTCATTTTATTTAGGTTTTCTTTATTTTTTTTTTTTTTTACTAGTGTTTGCTGGGATTCAGTATATAAGGCTTGCACCTCCTTTGTTAAATTTGATCCTAAGTATTTATTCCTAAGTCAACTTCTTTGTATATGACATAACCAAAACTGCCAGTATCTTTTATGGTTTTGGATTTTGATTCATAGTTATATATGGCTTTTCTCTTTTGAGATTATAAAGGAATTTCCCTGTTTCTTTCCAGAACTTTTATATCTTCATTATTATCATTTAAATCTTCAATCCATTTGGAATTCATTTGGATGTAAAGTGCAAGGTATAGGTATAGGTTATTTTTCTCGTCTGGCTTTCTAATTTCCCTAACATCATTTATTGCATTGTCCTTCTTTTCCTCGCCAATACCTTTAATCAGATATTAAGTTCTATATATGTTTAGGGGTGCCTGGGTGCTGAGTTGGTTAAGAGTCTGCCTTCAGCTCAGGTCATGATCCCAGGGTGCTGGGACCGAGCCCCACATCGGGCTCCCTGCTCACTGAGGAGTCCGCTTCTCCTTCTCTCCCTGCTGCTCCCCCTGCTTGTGCTCTTTTGCTCACTTCCTTTCTCTCAAATAAATAAATAAAATCTTTTTAAAAAATTCTATATATGTTTGGACTTTTTACTGGACTTTCTATTTGGCTCATTGGTTTGTCTACTTACACTCCACCATCACACTGTTAGGATTTTTTAGCTTGTTTTAACATCTGCTAGGGCTAGTCTACCCTCATGGTTCTTCTTTCTCATGGTTTTACTGTTACTCTTTTTTTTTTCTTTTTTGGTTTTGTTGTTACTCTTGTTTTTTCTTCACAGGAACTTTAGAGTCAAATTATTAGATTAAAACAGAACTTTGTTTCATTTAAATTTAGAAATTAGGGGAAATGTACATGTTTATGATGTTAAGTCTTTCTGTTCAAGAATATGCTATACCTTTTTGTTTGTTCATGTCTTCCATTGAGGTTGTTAGTAGTATTTAAAATGTGTCTTCCTATAGGACTGAATCATTTCTTGTTATATTTATTCCTTGATATTTTATCTTATACATTACTCTTATAAATGGACATTTTCTTTCATTGTAACTTTCATTTATTTATTTATTTTAGAGAGGGAGAGAGAGAGAAAGAGGCAGGGGGAGTGGAGACAGGACAGGGAGAGAGAGAATCTTAAGCAGGCTTCACACCCAAGGTGGAGCCCAATGGGGGACTCGATATCACAACTCTGAGATCATGACCTGAGCCAAAATCAAGAGTCAGACATTTAACCAACTGATCCATCCAGGCACCCCATTCTTTCATTGTATCTTCTAACAGGTTTTTATTTGAAATTGATCTAATTCATGAGAGCTGCAACAAGTGTTTATTTTCAAGAGATGGTTGGCAAATAACTGATAACTCTTCTAGCTTTACCCAAAAGATATATCTTAAATTACAGTTTTTTAAAGCCAGTATACTATATGTTGGCTAATTGAATATAAATTTTAAAAAAATAAATAAATCCAGTACAAAACTTATATTTTATTGTAATCATAATTTATGCTCTTGATTTGAAATAAGAAAGGTTTAAAAATTGCAGCAATAACATTCTCTACTATCTTAATATTGTATATTATTTAACTTTGGCATTAATGTATGTGTTTAATTTATCTACATATGAATATACAAAACCTACACATGTATTTCCTGACTGAAAATATCATTGATGTTGCCTTAGTTTTTGCTGGTAGTTATATGTCACTTCAAAATTACATTTGCAGTGCAAAGACTATGAAATAACTTTGAAACCTGAAACAGGACTTTCCTCAGCTGTATATTTTATCACTAATTTTTTCTTATTTCTGCATTAGCTCATGGTATAAACTAGGTGCTTTCTGACTTTCAGAGAAATGGCTGATTCTTGTCACTGATCCCCGTAGTCCGCCTGGAAAATTTTGTTGATTCTCTTTCTGATATTGTCAGCATCCCTTTTTATTCTTCTTCAAAATAAGATTCTTTAAAAAAAATTTTTTTTTTTTACTTATTCGTCTGAGAGAGAGAGAGAACACAAGCAAGGGGGAGGTTCAGAGGAAGAGAGAGCAGCAGAGTCCCCACTGAGTGGGGAGCCCAATGTGGGGCTCTATCCCAGGACCCCAAGATCATGATCTGAGGTGAAGGCAGATGCTTAACTAACTGAGCCACACAGGCACCCCCCAAAATAAGACTCTTCTAAACAATGAGGAAATAGGCAAAGTAATTATTAGCACTTATATTTTAGAACAGATTTGCTTGCCATTTTTGTCATATCACACAAAATATTTGGAACTTAGAAACTCAGCATGGCTATCCAACAAAGACAGCTTTTTAAATAATTAATTAATTCATTAACTTGTTTATTTATTTGTATTCATCCAACCAGCTCATAGGCTATAAAATGCATCTATCTATCTATCTTCCTGAAAGATATAAGCAATTAAAAAATTAAACAGAATCATGTGTGACACAAATAGGCATGAAATAAATATTTGGTAGAAAAGTGAATAAATGAATTAATAATTCAGTAAAAAGATGGGCTTTCACAATTCTTTTTTTTTTAAAGATTTTATTTATTTATTTGACAGAGAGAGATCACAAGCAGACAGAGAGGCAGGCAGAGAGAGAGGAGGAAGCAGGTTCCCTGCTGAGCAGAGCAGAGAGCCCGATGTGGGGCTTGATCCCAGGACCCTGAGATCATGACCCAAGCCGAAGGCAGCGGCTTAACCCACTGAGCCACCCAGGCGCCCCTCACAATTCATTTTTGATATTTTAACTTGGGATTGATCACCAGAAGGAAGAACTTTTCTCTGCTTCTGCTACTAAAATCTAGGAGGACAGAAGCTTTGCCATCAACCAGTATTAGCCTTTTAGGGATTCTGCATATCATCCTCTTCCTAATTCTGTTGTCCGCTACAATGAATGATACTTCCATTTGGTGATGCTCTTTTTGATGTCATGTATCCTGCAATACTTAAGGAGAAGTTCTCAAATTCCAGAGGAGGTAGGAGCAACAATTCAATGGAGGAGCATTTGGGATGGTGGATTGGATCAAGGTAGTGGAAGTCCAAGAATAGTCACCGAACTTTCACAGGGAAGGAATATGGTATGGCCCTGGATTGCCAAGCATACAGTAATGTTCAAGCCCACCATCCATGAAACCGTACAGGGAAAATATAAGCCAGACATTTTACTCAAAAGAAATATCATAAATCCCTGCTTCACATTTGTCTCTAAGAAGGAGTCAAGGAATGAGGGGAATCATGACATTTGATCCCAAAAGTTCAGATCTAATTAGGAAAACTGTGACTAAAAGACATAAAGCAACAAAAGAGCTACAGAAAAAAATATATATAATTTTTAAAAGGTGGTACCAACCCATAGTTATCCAGAGGTAGAAAGAACATTACTAAGACACTGAAAGGTAAACATACATGAGCATTGATTTTTATGGCATGGTTATAACTGAGTGCGTGAGAGCCCTGGGATTCATGGGTTCTGATAGTCCTTCTAAGAACAGCTGGTATCCCTTCAAAGTCTTGTGGTCAGAGCATTATCCAACATCTGGGGAGCACTTACTGTCCACAACGCACTGCACCAAACATGTAATATACATCTCTCATTTAACCTGAAAACAGCTATATGAAATACTTCCTCTCTCTGTCCTTATTTTCTAAATGAGGAAATAGAGGCAAAGAAAGACTCAGAATCTTGGACACCAGTAAACTGTTGATCTAAGATTTGAATCTCAACCCTCTGCTCCAAGGTCCAAACTCTTTAATTATTATGCTTCCCCGCCCCCCCCCCCGCCACTCGCCTGGAATAAGGTTGAGGACTTTGAAACAAGATGAACAAAGAGGGGACTTTAATTCGAGTACAAGTTTTTCTTCTTTTTTCTCACACTCTGCTGAAACTCTTAACATCTTCCTTACCTCTTCCCCCATTCCAAAAGTCCTAACACAAAATTCAGCAAAACTGTATTATTACCACAACCTGTAGAGTCTATAGGTTGACTTTTCTGCAGGCTTGCTCTAAGCATGCACACAATTGTGGCCTATGAAAGAGGGGATCAGCTTCCCTGGGGCAGCTATAAGGGTGCTGCATGCCAGGGCCTAGAGGTCAACAGAAATGCTGTCCCTGAAAAGCACAGATGACGGATGGCCTGAATGCACAAGGGGCTCTGGAATGCTCTTTTAAGTCACAGCACTCCCCCCCCCCACCCAGCCCCCAGCCCTCCATTCCTCCCATACCTTGTTTCCCATCCCTCATGCCAATGGATTTACTCTTCTTCCTGGCTTTGATTAGCCTGCCCCACAACCAACCTCCACCCTGCTTTCCTGTCCTCCCTAAGAGCCAAGAGCCCTCCAACATGAGGGAAACACTCC
This sequence comes from Lontra canadensis, assembly GCF_010015895.1. Taxonomy (NCBI): domain Eukaryota; kingdom Metazoa; phylum Chordata; class Mammalia; order Carnivora; family Mustelidae; genus Lontra; species Lontra canadensis. The sequence continues at coordinate 5,538,763 of NW_022631044.1, forward strand.
ATCATCATGATGGGAAGTGTCAGGTGCACAAGATAAATGCAAATTTCATGGCACCACTGCCTCATTCAGCCAAGTTTTATGAGACTGAGAAAACTTGGAACCTTATGCTGTGGGGCCATTTGGTTGGCAGGGAGCAAAACAGACTTTATCCAACACCGTCTGTTGGCAGCTCTGGTGCTAGATTTATAGAGAGAGGTGGAGATGGCTCTGGCTATCGAGCCTGCTGCTCAGCCAGCTGGGGGCCTCTCAAGTGATAGAAGAATAATGGCGTGAATCCTGTGAGAGAGCATTCTACCTAAGCTCTCCCAATGGCGTCTTCAGGATCCTCCCTCAGGCTGGAGAGGCATACACCAGTGAGACTGGCCTCATGCACAGAGGTTGAACATTCCCGAAATTTCTAGCTACTCTTTTTCAGTGCCCACAATACTCATGAAACCTGGCATCCACACCAGGCTGGAGCTGGAAAAAGATTTCTCCGATGAGCGATGAAGTCTGTTTTGTTACTTGTTCTCCTTTGAGTTTGTGGTTTTCTTTTATAGAGGACATTGCTCCATCTGCCTCCAAATCTATTATCCTGAGGGGGTGTCTGCCTGTGAGGAAACGTTTGACACAGGCTCTGATAGAATGGCAACAACAACAAACAAAACAAAAACAAAAACAAAAACAAAAACAGAAACAAAACAAACAAAGCTCTGTAGCCAGAGTGCCTAAGTCTGAATCCAGCATGCCTCCCTCACCAGCTCTGTATGAACTTGGACAACTTTTAAATTTCTTTCCATCTAAGTTCTCTTTCTATAAAGAAAACATAATCATGACATCACTTACCTCATAATGTTAGTTGGTCAGACTGAGTGAGGAAATAAAATACAAAAATGCAGAGCTGTTAGCACAGGGCCTGACCACTGGTAACTTCTCCATGAAATTCGGCAGCTGTTACTGGGGCAGATGCACTTTCTGACTTTTTGCACAGTTTGGTTTTCCAACGGATGGGAATCAGTCTGAAGACCTCTGATCACAATGAGAAGTTTCAAAAGGGCTTCTCAGCACTGCCTGGAGATTTGACTTGATTATCAGAGAGCACACTGAGGAGGTTAGCTCCAGATTCTAAATTCTTTGATGGCAGGGCTGAAGAAAGGAAGGAAATGTGAGTAGCTCTGTAATCTTGTTTGAGAATAGCCATCTCCTCTTCACAGAAGGAGTAGACTTATAATTGAAGGCTAAGGAAGAAACCTGGTCCTCAGATATTCAGTAGTAGCTGAAACCCAGAACAATGCTTTGTAAGTAGAGTGAAGTTCTGTGTGGAGAAAATTCGGGATCTTAAGGACTTTGGCATTTTGGCGGGGGGGGCGGCAAATGAGGAAATTGAGGTCCAAAATGAACATGTTTTCTGGTCCCCCAGCCAGACAAAAGAAGAGTTAAGTCAGTGTCCCAGCTCCTAAGTCAGTGTCCCTGTATCGTAGTGGCTCTCCTAGAAGTCTCTGTAGGACCTTCTGCCACCTTCCAGCTGGCTTCCCTGTGACTTGATGGATTCACCCCCTCACTAGAATTTCCTGCCCATTCCTTCAGGTCACTCTTCTCTAGGTACTATATCTGCAAAGTACTGGGTCAGTAATTAGGAGAGAAATTTGGGGAGCCTATTAATATCCATATGTCAGACACTGAACTAGACATTTTGAGATGCTGCGGAAGAGTACCGTCATCTCTGTTCTCAAACGCCTTATAAGAGAGTCGGTCAGACACTGTGGAAGGGCCAGTGGAGCATGGTGGGATGGGAAAGGGTCACAACAGAGGCTTTTCCAGAGTGGGAGTAGGAAGGCTGTGTGAGCAGACTGGACCCGTGTTTAGCCTCCTAGGTAATTTAACATAACTTATGGAATTATTGCTTTAATCTCTCATAAGCACTTTCTTAAGGGGAGCTCTGTTATGTTTTTTCACCCTATATATTTAGAAAAGAATCCTCAATGAGGCTCTTAACTTCCCCACCACAAAGACTGTTTTAGCTCTCTGACTTAAATAATAATAGTAACAATAATAGCAATCAGGGTAGTTATCATTGTTTGCACACTGACTATGAGCGAGACCCACGGGTAAGAACCCTGAGCTAACAGATGATCCATTATGTTGCAAAAGTTCAGAGACAGCCCTGCCTTTCATGAGTTTTAGAGTTCCATGCAGGGAGGTCTCTTGTTTAGCCTTTTCTGAACTTCCAACTGAGGAGGGGGCTTGCCTCAGGAGTCCCAAATGAGTGATACAAAGCACAATTCATAAGCTTGTCCTACAACTTCCTGAGGAAAGAGCCTTGCAGAACTCACACACCAAATAAAATAGTTAAGGGGAAAATGAGAAAAAGGGTTTTTTTTTTAATCAATTATACTTTTAAATTATTTTCTTCACAGGATTTATTAGAACAAGAAGAAAACCCCCTAAAGTTCTGAAGAAATATTAACATAACATGCCTGTAACTCATGCTGTGTTTAATGAGAGGTGCTGTTTTTCCTGCCATGGGGGCCATAGCCCAATGAGTGATGGCTCTGAAAAGGGTCACATACATATTCATCAAATTCGACATGCACATGTAAACTGGTTTTAATAGGCCATGACAGCAGAAGTTGTGTCGGGCAAATAGCTGCACATGTGCTCCTTCCCTCAACTGGCATATTTAGCCATTAACGCTCTGGTATCCATGGATGAAATATTAGCTTGTTAACTTATGACCATCAGTTGTTGTTGATTCTCAGTGGCAACCGAGGGAAGAGATCCTCTCAGCTACTTTATTAGGGGTGAAGCTTGAACTTCAAGATGCTCTTTTAACTTTAATGGTGCCATCAATACCATTCTGCTCCCTGAACCTGCAGTCCAGAAGACACATGCAAAGTGTTCTAACCAAAATGGATATTACACCCAGTCCAAAATGAAGATGACTCTTGTGGCTCCTACTGTGTCACCATCACAGATGGGCTGGGTTTAAAACCTTTTCTTAATATATCTCAGTGTAAGATTCATTTTCTGTGTCAGCCAGTCTGAGGGTTGTTGAGGCATGCATGGTTGGTTAAGCAGCCATGAGTTGCAAATATGAACTCTTCTAACACTCTTTCCTTGGTTATCTGATGAATACATCATCATGCTCACGAGTAAATTAAATTAACAGAAGTAACTGAAACTATGATTGATCCTTAAAAAAATTTTGTCTTATAGAGGATACAATACAAGAACAGGACCCCAAAGCCCATTAAGACACTCAGGCCCCGAGTTGGGGTTGATAAATTGCTTTGTTGTAACCATCTGGAGGACTCTAGCTACCCCAACCATCAACCTCTGGATACCTCTATTTGGTTAAACACAAGTATCTTTAATGAACCATGAACATTTGTCCTCATCCATCAGACAAGATTCTTCTTGGATTGAATTGGTGTTCTATTTCTGTAAAACAAACACCAATGGATTTGTATTGCCTAAAGATTTGGTCTAACCTAAGTGAATGGGGGTGTGGATGTCTTTAAGTAACATGTTGAAGAGGAGTTTTTATAGCCTGAAATCTAGTCTATCATTCATAATCAATCATGTTTTATTATCCCTATCTTGCCCCCCTCATCTCTTTCTTTTCCCATGTCTTCTCCAAATCAATGATTGATCTTTGGAAAACAATTTTCTGAACTGTTACCCAAAAAGTCCTAGATCTTCACCAGCTTAAAATCGGATCCACTTTATGGGGTACCTGAATAGCTCAGTGGGTTGAGCCTCTGCCTTTGGCTCAGGTCATGATCTCAGGGTCCTGGGATCAAGCCCCCGCATTGGACTCTCTGCTCATCAGGGAGCCTCTTTCCCCCTCTCTGCCTGCATCTCTGCCTACTTGTGATCTCTCTCTCTGTGTGTGTCAAATAAATACATAAAATCTTAAAAAAAAAAAATTGGATCCACTTTAGCTGCCAAGAGAGTAACCAATATAAAATGACACTATATGGTCAGAAAATATGTTCAAAGAAAAATTAGTTGAATTAATTCACTGGCTGATTAGTTCTTCCTCATGAAGATATTTTCCTGAGCACAAGGAATTATATGCATAACATCCTTTTCTTGACTTCCCTGTAGTCAGTTATGAATGGTCCCAATTCTATGAGTTTTGTACAGGCAATAATTTTCTCCAAAAAATAAAAGTATCGAGTATTGTACTTTCTGAGGTAGACATGTCAAATCTATTCTTGGCTTTTCAAAAGGGATGTATTGGACTTCATTCTCAGACTTAATGTCTTGGGATAAGGTAATTTAGGAGAGAATATAATTAATATGGGCCAGCTCTTCATTGTAATATATTAGAGGACTCAAATTTATTTGGCTACTGCATTACAATACAATGATTTTTATGCCCCACATCATATACGTTAAGGAGTTGTTACTGATTTTATGTGTTTTTTTGATAGTTTCAGTTGAGAAGATCATCTCCATGTGTATAGGTGATGTGATATGTGTTCATTATTTTTCCAGTTCTGGCTTAGGCTCCTTAGTCCACTGTAGCCAAAGAACACAGGACAATTTGCTTGATTCCTGGTTTTTTTTTTGGGGGGGGGGAGACCTTCCTTGCTAACTATTCTGATTACATCTCAGTGCAATTAAGAAACTCATCCCTAGAAAGCAATGTTGCTTTCGATGACCAGTGAGCTGAGGAAGCGGAGGGCCAGCTCATCTCTGGCACTGCTGCCCATCACCAAGAGTCAGGAATAACTGGTTGCACTTGGCTGATTCAGAAAAATGCCATCTGGTATAGATTTCCTTTCAACTCATTGGGAGGAATTCAGGATCATGGGCAATAATTGAAAGCTGTTGTCTTTTGGGTGGTATTTTATTTAGCTCTTTTTTTCTAGTTAGCTTCTGGAAACCAGGCTGTCTGAGCTAACACACATCTACTTATTCTACCTGTACTCACACTCTTGACAAATGCCCCTTAAGCAAAGAGTGCACACCCATAAATAATGTGTGGTTTGCATTTATTCTCCTCCAAAGTGCTGTAAACATCAAGGCCTACTTATCAGAGGTGTATGCCTGGTAACAGAGGGTCATTGAGAACTAGAACCAAATGAATTGAAGTAAGCAGAATGAATGGCAATGCTGGTCATAACTGAACACCGGGTCTGAATTGAGGCCACTCAAAGTAGATCACAAATGACTTTAATCCACCGCTCTGCCCAGCTTTCTTGGGGGGATAAATCTGTCTCCAGTTTTTATTTACATATTATCATTTTCCCATATGTCACTGTCATAGTTTCAGACTTGAGTAAATCCACATTTAAATAGTGATTTGTCTCCTTTTGATAGTAAATATTCTCCTAAGTGGTGGTTAGGATTAAAGGGAATTTGTCGACAATAGGTAAAGGGGGCTATTTAGGATTAAATGAAATTATACACTCAACCAAGAGAGCCTTCACTGGAAAGCTCAGGCCAGCAGGTGCCGGTTGTCCCACAAATTCCCCCTTTGAAAGTACAGTGATAATTCCCTGAAAGGAGCAAAAGAAAGGGAGGGCGTGGAGAAACAACACACACAAATGTTCTCAGCTCTCCAGACTCCCCGGGAGGGGGCAAATCCTGCCCTAAACAGCCCTCAAGACGCCACCACTTAAAGGTTAGCAAAGAGTTCTTTTGAGGTGACATTTAAACCTTTAATAGCTCCCAGCCAGTTTAGGCAGGAATAATTTCCCCTCACTGGAGGCCTGGAGCCGGGCACTGCTCAGTTACCTGTCTACAGAGGATGTGAGGGTGTGGATGAAACTCAAGCAGGGTGATTTGAGAAGGGGGGTGTCGCATGGGGAGCCCGCCAGTGTCTGCAGCCCTTGCCCTCCCGCCCTAATTGCACCAAAGGCCGAAAAAGCTTCAGGTTGCACATTAGGCCCTTGCTGAGATTAGTAATTATAATATCAGTTTCCCCCAAACAGGGCTGACAGAATGGCTGGGGGAGCAGAGGTGACTCAAAGTTTAGTAAGTCTTGGGGAAAGTTTACTGGCTCCTGCTGTTTTCTGGCTCACAAATTTGGCCTTTCTACTACCCAGCACTGGCCACAAACAGTAGGAATCCTTTTCAATCACTATTAGCAACACTTCATTTCTGTCATATTTGACCCCTGGCAAACTGCAACTCAGCGAAGAACATTCCTTCCAGAAAGGAACCAGACATCATTCAGCTAGAGACGATTTACTGTGGGACATGGAGCTGATTTGCTTTTGTTGTCCCCCTGGAGATACTCAGCCCGTTAAAATGAATTGTCTCTTCGTGCCGCAGTGCTTGTGGGAGGGTCTTTCCTGAGAGACAGAGAAAGGGGTGCAGGCCAGTGCTAGACCATCCTGACTTGTCATTCTGTCTCCTTGTTCTGAGCCAGGGTCTTTGGAGAATCCTGTCTGTTCAACTAGAATATTTTGTAACTTTCCTTGAAAGCAAGGCATGGATTACATTGTTGAGAACAGCCACTTTCTCCTCCATGTCAGGGCCTCCATGGTGGCTTCCTGTGGTCTCTGTTCATGCTTAATTTGCCTAAACATGAAGGAAAAAAATAAAAGCAAATGTTTGAAGTTTGAAGGCTGAAGGCATGTACCCCCACCCTTCCTTTACACACTGCAGGAGAAAGCATGGGGAACTTTCGGACTACTGTTTCCTTCCTGCCTATTTGTCTATCGTGGGAATTCCTAAGCAGTGCCAAGAGGACTGTGACTCAGTCACCTCAACAGCCCTTGGGTATCTCTCATTGTTAATAACAGTCATCATATTTGGGGGGAAGGGGGTTATAGTTTCATGGTAAGTGCTTTCTTGGGGATGATGAAAAAGTTTTGAGTGATGTTGGTGGTGATGGTTCTACAACACTGTAAATGTACTTAATGCCACTGAACTGGACACTTACAGATAGTTACAATGCTAAATAGTATGTTTGTATATTTACCACAATAAAATATTAATCTGATTTTTAAATAATTAATAGCAATTGCAAAGCATACTCAGCTGAGATGTCTGACCTGTGCTCTCTATCTTTGTGTCTTCTCCTAAGATGCCAGGTCATGGTAAGGAATGTTGATTCCAGCACCAAAGCACCAATCCTACCCCATTTCAGATAGAGTTGGAAGCAAAGGTGGCTTAGCAAGAGTTAGAGCACGTGTGACCAGGCAGAAACTTGGATGACCCACTAAAGACATCAATTTATGGGTGTGAGATACTCAGATGGTTTGTTGGGCTGCAAATTAGGAATGAGATGGGCTCAGGTAAAAATGGTGGGAATTGTCTTCTCACAATTACCCACAGACATTTCAAGAGGTATAAGATATGGATTTCTAAAAAACCACACATATTTGGGGGAAAATCGGGGTCATTCTCCAGAGGCTTTGATCCGTTAGCTGGCATTTCACAGAAGGCGGCCAGACTGTGTTGATTCGACAACAGCAGTGCAAGCTGGGACCAATTAATTTACACAGCTTCTTGTGGGATAGACAGCGAGGTCTGATGTGTCCATTGCTAGCCTTAACAAAAGTAACTGTGAAGTGTTAAAATAGTTTGTAAATATATAAAATCTACACATGATTTGATCTTTTGTAAGCATCAACACCCATTGAGTAAGTATTTGTGAATTTCATTGGTTACTTTGTGACCCCAGATCGTAGGCACCGGGTGAGTGTAAAATTTGAAATCCACATCATAATATTTTTCCACACAAGAATCTAAACACTGGGCTTATTTGAGGCTTTAAACGTTCATTGATTCTAGAGTCAATCATTACTATTTGGTTTCATGGGCATGGTTGGCACTAACTTAGACCTTCTAGGAGAGTTGTTAATTGTTTGAAACTCATCACCTGGAGCTATAAATGTGATTTAAAAATGTGGCCCCATCTGAGCAAAGCTTTTCATGGCCACTTCAGCCTAGACTTCATTCTCTTCCTCTCTTCCGACATTTGTTGGGTTTGGGCCATTCACTGGCAATTCATCTGCTGAATCCAGGGGACATTCTGAGGTAGCCGCAGAACATATTGGAGAGGGACAACCTGGGTTACCCGAGGAAGCAGTGAGCTTAAAGGTCATGCCTAGAAGCCACATGCCCTCAAGCTCCATTGTTCTAAGAGTTCAAGAAATTGCCTCTTCTTACTCAAGACAGAGTAATAAACTAAATATAAAGTGGAACATGACTTTCAAGGGATGCTATGTAAAAAGACAGGACCACAGTGGTAGCAAATACACTTTATTTAAGAAGAACATTCTGTTTCCACAGACTTTAAACCCTTGTTTGCATAACCTGAATGTAACTGGGAAGGAAGCTAGACTGGAGTCTCCCTGCCTCGATCTTCACCGAGACACGTGTTAGGTAAGATAGAAAAGATTTGAGAGAAAAGCAAGAGATAGACCCCCACTCATGTACAGACTTATAAAGAGAATGACCCCAGAAACTGCTCCAGGACTTTGACCCTTTGGAGATAAAAGGGAACATATGCAAAAGAGAATTTTTGTGAAGAAAGAGGTGAGGAGGATTTTTATTTGTTTGTTTTTTGAAGGAGTTTCCTGTGTTGTCATTTCTCCTTCTCTCTCCTTGGATGAGGGGATTGGGATGTTCCTCGTCATACAAACCAAATGGTTGGGGTGGGGGGCAGGAGGAGGGTGTGTAGGAAACTACTTACAGATTGGCCTGTGTCCCCTGACTAGTGCCTAATTCTTGGGATAGTGAACCGGGGTCTGACTCCAGCCTCAGGACCTTAGAACACTGGGAAGGCTGTCTGTCTGTTTTGATGGTAAAAGAGAAGAAAGGAGCCCACACACCCTGAGTCAGCAGGACAAGATATGAGGGTGCTTCCCATGGATCATAGAAGGGATACATGGATGGGAGGGTTGGTGTTATGGCAAGAAAGTGCCCACAAAGGAAAGACTCGGTTTAACAATCTTTCAGGCCCAGAGGGCATGAAACTTCCCAACTGAGTGACATCTGTCCTATCTCCTTACCTCTCCTCATTCTCTGTCGCCCCCAACCTTCAACCCTTGCATAGAGAGAAAACTCACAGTTGGAGAGTGGGGGAAGCTGACCTATGGCAGGACAGACAGCAGAGAGACACACTGCCCCCACACTGCCTTTCCACTGCAGGCTTTCAGTTTGAAGCAGATAGAGCCAGAGTCGAAAAACGCTTTAAAGCTAAGTCAAGGGGGTGCCTGGGTCGCTCAGCTGGTTAAGCCTCTGCCTTCAGTTCGGGTCATGATCTCAGGGTCCTGGGATCCAGCCCTGCATCAGGTTCCCTGCTCAGCTCTCAGACCCTCCCTGCATTGTGCCCCCCCCCTTTTTCCCTCTCTCTCTCAAGTAAATAAAGTCTTAAAAAAAAAATAAAGCTAAGCCAAGCTTTGGAGTTTGGGTGGAATTCCATCTTTTAGTTATTTTGTGACTTGACTTTATTGACTTAATGACTTGAAGTGAATCAAGGAGTCTTTACTATTATAGGGTGACCAGAATTGTTGCAGGTGGACCAAATTTTTATCCAGGGCAGAGAAAGTAAAATAAAATTTAATAGAAACTGCCATTCCATTTCAGTAGGCCCATTGCTCTACCAATGGCAGGACTATTAACAACGATATCCTTCCTAATGGGGATGGTAGGGTTTAAGAAGCTAAGTCAGGGTATGATAAATGTCTAATTATTAGTAAATTAATGGATAAGCCTATTTAAATATGTTTGGGTCATTTTCAAATAGTTTCTGCTTTTTTGAAGTGGCAGTTATGTAATTCCATTCAAGTTTTGCCAAAATAGAAATAAACGTAAATGACAGCAGTTTAGCAAATTCCCCCAGTGCTGGACTTGACCCAATAGTCAACCTGCCTGATCCAGGTAATAATGAGGACTTAGAGGTGATGTCTTATACATATATCTAGTATACATTCTACTTTAGAGTATATATTATACTAGTATACATTATATCTACACTATACATGTATCTAACTCCATTATATGCTTTGTAAGACAATAAATCATACTTTATCTTTTGACATTTAATAAATATTTGTTAAATAAATGAATGAATAAAATAGGTAGCCAATTATGTATATCAATTTTGATTTCCATCCTCCAACAAATAGAATCTTACTTTTGCCCAGATTGTCCAAATAATTGCCCCATTTTACTACCTGTCTAGTAGAACACTGGCTATAGAAATGCTGTTATTTGAAATTGATTTATTTGCCAGTTGTCAACTTTGGTATGCTACTCCCTGTCTTTATTAGTAAGTCCCATTGAAATAAACCCAAGCCACAGGGCCATATGAAATGAACTATGAACAAATCTGGTAGAAATACTTAGCTGATTTCTTATATAGAAAGGAAAAGTGTTACTGGGCTGTAAAAACTATGACTAAACATTTTTTATTTTGGAATTTCTGTGCATCATCTAAAACTGTAGTGATGGGAAATAATTCACATTTACAAGTGACAAAGTCACCTCCCAGCCCTAAGAAACCAATAAGAGATCTGCTTTTCTATTCTTTGGACTAACTAGCCTCCCAGTGGCCAGGGAAATCAGATTGTCCCCCATCCAACAGATCTATTATCAGAAGATCTAGTAGCTAATTTTGCATTTTTAGAGGAGGAGAAATGTTTGTACTCTATTTGGCTTTCCCTGGCGCTATCTTCCTTATACAGACAAGGAACATCTATCTTTTTCCAGTACAGGCCTTTCCAGAAACAAAATATTAAAGCGAAGAATGAAAACTGCCAAATGTACTTCCTGGAAAATCCTTTTAGTGTCAGAGAATTGTTTTTCTCTCTTGATCTTTCTCGATTGTACCATTATGGTTTTGTCAAAAGCAGCACTGCTAGAAACTGTAAGAATCCTTTGGGTCTCCATTAGCAACACTTTCTTCCCACCAAGCCTGACCACAGCAGGCTGTAGCCTCACACTCAACATTCCTTTCAGAAAACAACCCAACATTCAACTGCCACAGATTTATGGTGGAAAAATGACATTTTCAAGGACCTTTGAAAATGTTAAAAATGAACGTGGCTTTGCTATTACTTTCCACAGCAGGCATTTAAATTTATAAATACAATTTCTAATCAATTTAGGAACTGCCCACAGAGCTAAAGAAAAAAAAAAAGACTCCCATGAACATTCTTCAGTTATCATTATATATCAAAACTGACTTCCCACATTTAATCCTTACCACTATAAATGTGTATCTTTCCACACACTTTTGTGTTTAATTCCCCAAAGATTCTGTTGCCATCCTATGGCTAAGAGCTAACATTTGTGTCCAGGATAGAAGGCTCTTTATCTTCCTCAAAGCAATTTTTGTTACTATGTTGTATGAGTGTAGATGGTGTTTTGATTGGTTATTGAAAGCCAAGAAATATGTTTTAAAGCAATTTGTTTCTTAGAACATTTTGTCCATCTTATTATAGTGATGTCTATTAATGCTCTGTTTGCAATACTTAGAGAATTTATATTCTGTTAGTACCTTTATCCTTTTCAACCCTCTATTACCAATGTAGGTCAAACATTTGGCACTTAAAATGTTTAGCACTTAAAATTCCAGATAGAATAATGATAACGTGACTTAAACACAGACATTTTTTTCTAAAAAGAACTAAAAGGAAAAGGGAAAACTTTAAAGTTTCAGCAGCACTTCATAGGCATGAAATTGATCCCCAATCCAAACAACTCTATGCTCCATTATCATAGAGTAAATTTCAGAGCTATTTAGGTAGAGCATAAAGTTCAGGGAGTCATGTGACCAAAACCTCCAAAAGCAAGTAAATGCATCAGTGGTCAAAGGGCACAGAGCTGAGAGAAACATCTGGATTCCATCTTTTGAACTTTTAATGGAAACACTGATCACTTGGTGCACATCTGGGGGTTTTGTCAAGAAGGAAAGTTTTTTTTTTGTTTTGTTTTGTTTTGTTTTTTAATGGGAGGCTTGCTCTAGTTTACTATCCTTCACTTTGTTGGGTATGAATCTCTTCACTTAATGTTAGTTTACTAGTTGAGCGATCTTAGAATGTTACTAAAATTATGTTGCTTGATTTTTCAAGCTTTAATGAAGTAGAGTTTTGCTTTTTCAGTTTCTTTTTTTTAAGTTTGGCTTTGAAAGGAATATCCCAGGAAAAAGTTAGGGCACCCGCTTAGCTGCACAGACTACTTTCCCTGGGGAAGCCATTATTATCCCCAGCAGGGACAACCATTTTTAAAATCACCACACAATAACCAAGGAAAAGGCCCGTAGCATTTGGCCAAGCTGGCTCACTGCCTACACCCCAAATTAACTCCCTGAGACATCTGCATATGAAAAATGTCACCGCAAAGCCTTGAAGGGCCTTTATAGCAAATGACCTAGCTTTTACCACAGTTTTCCTGGTTGAAAAATGTGTCTCAAACACAAATAAAAATAATGCAAATCTCTTTACTGGAGACATGCATGGTATAGCTTCAGATCTACTACTAATTGGGACTCTGTGAGCAAGTCACTTCAATTCTTGGACCCATGTTTTCTCATAAAATGACAGTTCTAGATTATTTTTTTACACCAGTTTGTGTTCAGCAATGATATTTTATGTGTTGATCACTGTCCCAGGTGTAGCACGTAAAATAATCTTTAAAATCTTATTTTTTTTAAGATTTTATTTGTTTATTTGACAGAGAAACAGAAAGAGCACAAGCAGGGAGAGCAGAGGCACAGGGAGAGGGAGAAGCAGGCTCTCCACCCAGTAGGGAGCCCGATTCGGGGCTCAATCCCAGCGTCCTGGGATCATAGCCTGAGTTGAAGGCAGATGCTTAACCGACTGAGCCACCCAGGCGCCCCTCTTTAAAATCTTGATTGTTTAAAATGTACTTTTCAACTTCTGCAGCCCACCCACATGTCATTTCTCTTTACCTTGTGAGGTAGGTGTGGCAATTATTCTCTCCATTTTGAAATGAGGTTACCGAGGCTCGGAGAGGTCAAGTTCTTCCTTAGTGACCACAGAAAGGCTGTACATTTTCTCCGAGTGAAGCAGTCCTTCCTGGGCATCAGGAGATTCTCATTCCCTGTCATAATTCTGTAAAAATGAAGTTCCTCAATCAACAAGAGCTATACCACCAAAAAACAAACAAACAAACAAACAAACAACAACAACAACAACAAAAAACCCTGATCAATGGCATGTATGATAAAACAGGGACACTTTCCCAAGATTCAAAACAATGGGGACAGTGGCTACTCCTTAAGAAGGAACTAGACAAATGAACAAGAGTAATAATAAAGCTGTAATGGGACATTTTTCTAAGATGGAAAAAGGCCAAGTTTTCAGTTAAATAAAAGCATACCATATAACAATAAAAAAATGAACAAATAAACATCTAAACATGATGTAGATTTTTTTCTTTCATTTCAGAAATAAAAAATCCTACATATTTACAGGTATCAAAATAAAAATATAAAGATAAGGGTCAAGAGCTCAGGATTTTATATTAGAAACATCACTCTGCTACTTTCTCACAAATTCTTCAATATTGTTCCTTCTCATTTTCTCACTGATACAATGAGAATGACAATTAATTAATAGATTGGCAGAATTAAATGATAACATTCCTATATAGAAATATGTATGAAGTTCTTAATACATGGTAAAAATTACTGTTATTACTACTATCGCAAAGAAACAAAAATCATATTGAGCTCCTACCTCACAAGAATACTGAATTCTAGAAGATAAGAGCTTATGTGATTCAATACACCTGTCATAGCCATGCTACTTTTCAAATACGCAAGTGCCCAGGAAGCATAATATTAATATACCTTACCTCAAAATACAAAAAATTCTAAAGTATCCCAACCAACAGAAATATGGATTAACATAAAGAACTTAAAAATGGCTAAGGAGTATTGTACAAGGACCTGTGTGGAATACCGAATCTATTAAACACATGTTGTCTGATTCGTATAGGTGGTATATATGTTCACAAAAGTTAATTTAAATGTTCTAAATTATTTTTGAAATCTAAGATAGATAACGCAGAAAATTATTTAATAATAAGCTAGATCTGAGTCCAGATATCCCAACAAATATTGGAATATGAAAAGAGAAGGCATTGTAAGAATTAAGGTTCTAGTACATTCCTTATCTTAATAAATGGAAGTCTGTAGGTTTTTTTTCTTATTGTGAATAAATTTATCATTTTCAGAATAAATTAAATAAGAACTTGAGGATAACTACTAGTACAGTTTAAAATAAACAAGGCTTATAACACCATTAGAAAAACATTTTTAAATAATGGGAAACACAGACCAAAGGGCAAAAAAAAAAAAAAAGAACCAACATGTCAAGACAATAACTGCAAATTAATATTTCCTAATTTTTTAAATTCTTTGAATGAATCAAAAGACAAAATTCAACCTTATTCTGAATATAAAAGAAGTGTCAAAGCCAAAACTATAAATAAAATGGCCAAACTACATTTTTAAAAACATCAAGGGGTGCTTGGGTGGCTCAGTGGGTTAAGCTTCTGCCTTTGGCCCAGGTCATGATCTCAGGGTCTTGGGATTGAGTCCCGCATCGGGCTCTCTGGTCAGCAGAGAGCCTGCTTCCTCCTCTCTCTCTCTCTCTCTGCTTGCCTCTCTACCTACTTGTGATCTCTCTCTGTCAAATAAATAAATAAAATCTTTTTAAAAAAATAAATAAAAAATAAAAAAATTTTTAAAAACATCAAAAAAGAGAAATAAATGCACACAATATAAATACATATAAATAAATATACATATATATTCTTATCAAAATACTGTCAAATAGGACAAAGAGAAGGTATGTTATCTATGGAGAGAAACATATTATAAATATGTAAAATTCCAAAAATATTGTCAATAATAGAACATTGATTAGTAAATAAGATATGTTAGTAAGAAATCTCTCTCTTGTGGACAGGAAGACATCTAGAATTAATTAAAGACATAGAAGATTCAGTAATAGAATTTGGAAGTATTAACTTAATAGATACATGTGTATCTTCTTATAAAACAGAGTATATAGTTTTCAAGCACTAACAAAACTGACAGAAATTAATTAGTTATTGGCCACAATGAAACTGATTGGTATTGATTATAATGAAACTTCAATAAATTCTAAAAAGGCAGAAAATATTTCGTTTATATTCTATCACCATAATGCAACAAAACTGGCAATTAATAGCAAGAGTACAAATAAACCTTTGAGCAACTGAAATGTATAAACACTTGTTAAAATAAAAGAGAAATCAGAATTTCAGTTACAGAATATTAAATTTAAAAGCAATAATAATGAGAATATTGTAACATAAAACAAAAGGACCGCAACCAAAACTTACTCAGACACAAATTTATTATTTTGAATGCTCTTGTTATTAAATAAAGTCAAAGAATAAAATATATGAACAAATCATTAAACTCAATAAAATAAAAAACTAGTTATAATAAAGTACTCCTAAAAAACACAAGATAAAAATAATAGAAAGAATAAAAATTAATGAATTAGGAAAAACAGAGTATTCGATAAGTAAATCAAAAGTTATCAAATAATTATCCTCAGGATAGGATACCCATTTGGTTTTATGGATAAATTCTTTCATGTGTCCAAAGAAAAGATCATTTCAGCATTCTTTATTCATTTATCTTTTTTCTATTTTTCAGATTACATATAATTAACATGTAATAAGACACAATAAGTAAAATGTATTTTACAAACCATTAAGAGAAAGATATCCGTATCAACAGAAAAATGACAAAGAATATGAAGAAACAATTTACTAATGATAGCATTAATAACAAGTAGGAATTAGTATAGACTATTTGACAGATATTTCCAAAGGCACACATATATATCTTATGTATATATAACTAAGTATGTATATAATATACATAATATTATACGTATTATATGTTATGTGATTATAAGATATACTTCTATATTATATGTAATTAAATCTCATAAAGAGCCCTATGGATTAAGTACCTTTATTAGCTCTGATTTAAGATGCATAAACTGAGGCACAGAGAAATTCAGTATCATTACAAGTATCCCTCACCTTCCCTTCTTCCCAAGGCAATCAGAATTTCCCTTCTTCTAGCATGCCAGAGCACTTGGTAGAAATCTCTAGCATCTCTCATCAACTCCTGACTAATTGAAGACTGTTCCATTGCTGGACTAAAAGCAACCTTATTATATTCCTTTGTCTATTCATAATCACTAGGAAGGGCCCGTGATTCCCCAAGCAGAGAGCTCAGCAAGTCTCTTGGATAAAGTGAGTGTTTATGTTTGTGAAGAGGAACGAATTACTGCACAGATGCTCTGAACCAAGGGCTCTGGGACAAGGTGGGCAGTGAGGGTCAAAAGTGTTATCTTAGAAAAAGGGAAGACCAATGCTCTACAGTGAGATGTGGGCTGCTCTTGTGGTTTAGGATTCCAGAAGCACTTTTAAAGACTCAAAATGCCTACCAGAACATTTTGTTAAGAGAGGAGTCTTAAATGGAATTATAAAAAATAAGAAAAAGAAAAAGAAGTCTTTTCTGACTCAGAAGAGCTTCAGAAGACCAGTGACTCCTTGTTACTCATTTACGCATTCATCAGTTGTTTCCCGAGCATCTGCTCTCTGTCAGGCACTGTCTAAGACTGGGGGTCACCTCCACCCCAGCACCCTTCCACTGCTAGGACCCTGATGGGGGTGATCCATCTGAATGTCTCACATTGAGATATACGACTCTAGAGGACACCTAAATCAACTTTTATTTGCAATTTATGTTGGAATTAAGTGATCAAGTGACTTATTCAGAGATCACAATTTGTAGAAGAATTGGAAATTTATCTGTGCCCCCAAGTAACCATGTGTGCATGTGTGTGTGTGTGTGTGTGCGTGTGTGTGTGTGTGTGTGTGTTTTCCAGTTGACTCAACTTTTTACAGTTACATGGAGCAGAGCTCCCCACAGCTGCAGCGGAAGCTGTAAGACAAAAGCCATGGGGAGGGAAAGCAAGGAAGGAATAAAGTAAAATCGGAGGCAGAGTTGCCACACCTCCCTTCTCAACGTCTCACAAATGTGCATTTAGCTCATGTTTATTTTTACATACTTCACCAGAAAATAGCAACTGCGAGCCTCCTGCCTGATGGTAGCTTCAGGCAAAGAGGAGGCATAAAATAAGGTAGATGCACAGTAAACAAACAAGCAACAAGCCCCTTCCATGCAATGCAGACTTCAGAACCCTTACCCCAGTTCCCAGGCTCAGAAGCCCAAAGGACTTGCAAACTGCTCCAGCTGAATGCTAATGCTTTTTCCTGAATATCAGGTATGAGTTAGGATAAATTTATGGTCACTTAACTATGAAAATGTGGTTTTGTTCCCAAACCTAAAAATATTTTTTTTCACACTACATTCATTAGGAAGTCTTCCATCATGGGGTAAGTCTTTGTTTCCAACACCCATTGATTTGGCTTAATCAATTACTGACTTTGCTTTATTAGATTATTAGGAATAATCCACCCCCCCACCCCCGCCACACACGCACTTAACAAATAACAAAACCGAAGCATATATCATGAATGGGTAGATACATTTTGCCTGATTCCAGCTACCAGGCATCCCTCTCAAATTTTCATTCTAGATTATTCCTTTAAACAGGCAAGACTTGTAAATGCTATTTGACAGCTTCTCTTGGTATCTCAAAGGCATGTCAAGATCAAAATGTATATAGCTAATCACATGATGCATACTTCCAACCCACCGATACCAGAGAATGTTCCCGGTTCAGTGAGTAAGCCACTAGCCTTCCATCTCTAGAAAACCAGGGGGCATCCCTTGTACCTCCACAAGCTCACTCCTTCATCCAGCCCACCACCAACACTATTGATTTTACCTTCTAACAAATTCTCACATCTATCCATTTCTCCCCTCCTCCACCATGATTACTGACATAGCTCCTAGTCAGTCTCACATCTGTTCTTATTTATATCCAACCCATTCTCCCTACCGCAGTAAAACAATTATTTCCAAAATGGAAATCGGATCATATTGGTCCTCTAGTTAAACACTATGTAGTTTTGTTTTGTTGTTAATAATAAATGGGCACTCTGTGAGAGTTTGCCCAAAAGATGATTAGAACTCTAACATGACACTGGTCTGGGCTCTCCAACCTAACCTGTCCTCTGTGGTCTTATTACTCTTGCTTTTTTCCAGCCCCTTGAATAGGATGTTCCCTCCTGCCACAAGGCCTTTTCGCCAGCTGGCTACTCAGACTGGAAAGCTAACTCCAGCTTCAATTCTTTTGGCCTTATTAAAACCTTCCTATCTTTTCACTGCTTCATTAATTATCCTTTATTTATGGGGAAATCTTTGACTTCCACAGATGTGATCAAATATCCCTACCATAGGCTTTGAACATTTGATATACCTCTCTTTCATAGTTCTTGCTACAATTTTAAGGATGTAAAATTTATTGTCTTATTTGAGTGATGTTGGACTCCTTTACTACCTGAGGGAGGTCTCATATAAACTTTTGTTTGTCCTTATATCACTACGGTCTAGCACTATTCCTGGTATAAGAGAGATTTCAGTAAATATTCACTGAATGAATGAATGAATGAATGCGTAAACAAAAGATCTGGGAGTAGTAAATAGGCACTGTGACAAAAGGTAATCCAAAATCATTCCAATAATTTTTCACCTTACAATATCTGTGTAGGCAGACAAATCCACGTTACAGAAGCAGAACCTGTGAAGTCAGAACATATGGCTTCATGTTGGTGTTTCCTCTTGGTAACTCAGTGACCTTGTCCAAGGCCCTTAAAATGCCTGAGTATCAGTTTCTTCATCAATAAAACCAGGGGAAAATCTACTCACTGCGGTAATGTGAGAATTGTATGATATCTGTTTGAAAAGGCTTTGAGGACTCTAAACCCTAGTAAATCTAGATTAAAAGCTGAAAGGACTACAGAGGCCTATAGGAGACTTCAGAGAGGAAGGTGAATACAGCCTTGACTCCTCACAAAGGGCCAATGAATTTTCTCCAGAGTTTTCTGGCACTCAGCCACACTCCTTCACAACGTACTGTCTGTGACTGCTTTCACACTGCAGCGGAGTAAGTAGTTGTGACGGAGACCATGTGGCCCACAAAATCTAAACTATTTACTGTCTGGCCCTTCACAGAGGAAGTCTGCCAACTCCTGCTCTAGAATATTGTTATTATTACTGTCTCAGGGACTAGCAGTCCGTGCGGTTACATAAGCCAGAAACAAGAGGGTCAGCTTGACCCCTGCATCTACCTCACCACCAGGATCTAATCTCTACTACCTGTCACCTGGCGCCTTTCCTTGGGTCCCTCAGATTTTGTTTTCTAACCAAAAATCCTTGATCCCGCACAATTCTTTCCTTTTCAACACATCATGTCATGTGGTCACACACCATGTTGTGTTTTATTCCAACTTCTTCAGGAACTAGGAAGAATAGAGGTGATCATCGCTATCATACGGCCACGCCCTCCACCAGGAAGATGTGGTCTATGTGCAAGATAAATGCAAGATGAGCCAAAACTTCATTTTCTCTCTTAGGTACTTAGTTTCTGCATGCCACACTTTGTAAAGAAGAGAAAGCGAAAGAACACATATTACAGAGATGTTGTGAGGATAAAATGGGTAATACATATGAAAGACTTAGCCCAGTGCCTGGCCCACAGTGAGCATTTATTAGCTATTAGCTATTTATTAGCTATTACTATTTATTTATTAGCTATTACTATTATTATTATCCATGTAATTGAGAAAATCATAAAATCCATAATTTTAAATAAAATTCATGAAAATGGCCTTTTAAAATAAATACATCATATAGGCGCTGAGTTCTAAAATGCCCCCAAGAAGAAATAGTACATATATATATAGTGTGTATGTGTGTATGTAGTATATACTTATAAGTATATAAATATATTTAATCTATAGCCTACTTTTAAAAGAAAGAATATGAAGCACCCAATTTGGAAAGAAATATGGTACAACAAATATATGAGGGGAGTAAAAGTCATTACAAAAAAATTTCTACAGTAAAAGCTTTAACTTTACACTAAAGACTTTAAGAAGTCCTACATTCTTTTTGTTTACAGCTATAGAGCTTGGACACAAATTGGTTTTCAAAAAATTTCTGTGAAAAAACCCATCTTCCAACATCATGTTCATTTTCTTGCTCTAGTTCTCCATAGAGCTCTATAAATTGGACTTACTGTATAGCCTGTATTTTTATAAGACATCTCAGATACTCTTTGGATTGAAGTAGCAGATAAGTAAGTTAATTAATTTTGTCCTGTGAGTGCATATGAGCGATTGAACCTGATAGTGTCTCTTGCTTTCTTAACCCATCAAAAGTCTACCCAATGCATAGGCATGATGATTACACAACACCATGAATGTACTTCATGCCACTGACTTGTACACTTAAAAGTGGTTAAATTGGTAAATTTCATGTTGGTATATTTTACTGCAATAACAAAATGTCTACCAAACTGCAGGCTTGATTAAGTAATACTAGGTCTATAAAACCCCACATAAATCCCCCAAATCAGAATTAGTTGGCCCTCCCTATAGACTCAGGTGCTTGTTTGGTCTTCCATGCTAGAGCTTACTTCACTCTCTTATATCATCATTATGTCCCCCTATGTCTTATCCTCCTCTACGTTTCTTGAGGGTAGGCACCAACCAATCATCTCTGTATCTTTCTCCACTACTGAGCACACACCAGCTGCTTTATAAATATTTGCTGAAGGTGGGCAGAAAGGAATAGAGGAGAGTAAAGGGGCTCCAAGGTCATTAAGGACACAGCAGAAAGAATGGGGTTCCTTGAATTCCATTAGACAGCACTGTCCTCTTAAGATACTCCAAACAACTGCTCCCCACTCAATTTTGCTTTCATCTGAAAAGACAAGGTGTGCTAATATACAAGTACCCCCTTCTCAACAAATAAACAAACTCGAGCTCTAAAAGCAGAGCAGGCCAGAGAGTGACTGTGACACATTAGATGTCATGGGCTTTCGAGAGGGTAGTCTTTGTGTCACTCTAGCCACTGGCCATTCTGGATATAGACCCAATGTTACCAGAGTTTCTGATTTTCTGTAAGCTGGAAATTAGCTCAAAAATTTTAAAACAGTATTGCAGGCCAAGCAAAACATATCTTTGGGAAGCTTGTGACCGGATTCCAACCCTTCACATACTATCACAAATACTTTCGAGAACAGCTATTTTACAAATTCCAGGAAACAGCCTTTTGAATGAGGAGAATAATGAGTACCTAATACAAGAAGCTATTTTTAGGGTTAAATGTGATAACACGTAAAAGTACCTAGCAAAGTAAGTATTCCTGTATGGATGCTCGATAAATATGAATTTCTTCTCTTTCTTCTTTCCCACCTTTTTAATTGAGAAGAAGTGGTTATTGAATTTACTGGGAAAACATGTAGAAAGGAAAAATTGTTTTATTTTGAATAAAAGCCACTTTCTCATATCAAACACCTCAACAAGTCAGTATATTCCCCACCCCAAAGCCCTTCACCAGTGTAGATCTCTGGAGACTTGCCTAGACCCAGATGAGGCTGACTTGTAATTGGTAGTTAGATTGCTATATGAGAACGATATTCCAAATATGTTAAAGAATGCTTGAGTACAGATTTTTCTCTTTTATGATTTAAAAAATTCTCTCACGTTTTATTTGTACCATTACCTTATTTATAAATAGTTTGTTGGACAACATAAAGTTCTGATCCAGTTTTCAACTGGATTACCGTGAATTTGGCATCCAGTTCTATACAGTTGCATGCCATCTTCTATATTCTCTGAAGCAGCAACAACCCACATATTCCCAAGACCTGTCCTTTCCCAAGTCATGAACAGTTCTCTTGTAGGTCATCAGTCATGGTCTCTGGGGCAGCATAACTGAAGAGAGATACTATTGGACTTGGGGCATACAACTCAAGCTCAAGATTATTTCTTGGGCACCTGGGTAGCTCAGTGGGGTAAAGCCTCTGCCTTCGGCTCAGGTCATGTTCCCAGGGTCCTGGGATGGAGCCCTGCATTGGGCTCTCTACTCAGCAGGGAGCCTGCTTTCCCACCTCTCTCTCTGCCTGCCTCTCTGCCTACTTGTGATCTCTGTCTGTCAAATAAATAAAATCTTTTAAAAAAAGATTATTTCCTTTTAAGATCTAGTTAAATGTGAGCAGGTTATTTAAATCCTAAGTAATTCTTTCTCATCTTTGAAATGGAGCAGGTAAGTACTACTCTCACACTGTTATTGTGAAGGTCAAATGAGATAAAGTTTGCAAAATTGTCATACAAACTGCAAAGGGTTAAACCATACATATACTGCTTTGAGTGGAAAGGACAGCACATAATTGGGACGGGGGCCCCAACATGGCTTTTTTGGTGGCAGTGTCTTGACATGAGGGTGAGACTCACTGTTTCATCCCCCAAGTGTCATAGATTCCCTTGTCCCATAACTTCATCCTTTACATCTGCACAATATGAAGAATCAAAAGTAGAAGGGAAAAATGGTGGTTAATGTTATTGACAGGAACACAATAGTAATATCATGTTTATTGGGCATTTCCTATATTTTAGGTATGAAGCTAAGCACTAGACACAATCAAATCAATCTGTTAATATTTAGAACATCCCTATGTAGTAGGTAGTATAATCTCCAATTTACAAATGAAGAAACTGGGGATCATCAATGGACAGTATCTTGACCAAGGTCGTTACCTAATACATGTTTGAGGCAGGACTCCAGCCTTGGCAACCCCAAAGCAAAACCATAGCAATGGGCAGCAGAATGGAACACAGTGTTCCCTAGAAGACAGTTTTCCAGAAAAGTGAAATGAATGCTTCAAGTACCGAAGTGCATCACTTGCTGTGGTCCTAAAGTGTATGCCTTTGACTAAACACCCCTCACACCTTAGGCTATGCTGCTTATAACCTGCAATGAGCTAGGAAACCAGGTAACTCTCTAAGATTGGGTGTCAAGTAATTTCTGAGCAAGGACCTAAGAACTCTTATGGGTGTAGTGCAGAAGACTTTGTGAATAGATGAGACCTCCATTTTGGCTTTCCTGGTGGCTATCAGCTGTATCTTGGATAATTGAATTTGTCAGAGAAAGGAATGCCGTGTAAGTGAAGAGTTGGATACTTCTAGAGATACACATCTCAAAGAGAGGGCATAAGTCAGACTTCCAAATGAATCTATTCCCTCTTCCAGGTCCCCTGTAGAGATCCTTAGAGCTAGCCAACTCCACCTGCTTTCTTTACATTAGTCTTCCTTGTCTTTTTTGTAAGCATACTCAAATCATCCTTTACCCTTTTACTTCAGTTGTCATTTTCCAGCTGGAAAACAGCAAATTTGATCATTCGAACAGAAACAGCGTCTGTTGCTAACCCCTCAAGCTGGTATGCTGGTTTCATTTCTTGCAGCCAAACATTCAGTAACATGTGTTTATATGTATATCTTTTCCTTTATATTAGTAATAAGTGGATCATTAAGGGCTGTATAATGAGAGAATGCAGTTTTCTGGCCTGATAAGTCCCAGAGCTTCATTACCAAATTCATCTTACATGTCAGCCATTAAATAGCATGGCATTTTCCTCTCTCATCCATGTGGTATCATTTAATTTCATCTAAATGGAGTTTTCTCTATGGCCGTAATCATCATCATCTTCATCACCACTACCATCAAGAAACATTTATTACCTGCTGCAATGCATATGGTGCTATATTTGGTATGGTTCTACACAGCTCCATCATCATGGCTTTCAACCATCAGAAGCTACAAAGTACAAGGGTATTATTGAAAATAATGAGATTTGAGTTCAAGTCCAGATCCCATCAGTGATACCTGGGCTCTTCGGAACACAGCATCTCTCTGCTCTGGGGCATGCCTCATCTGAAATTAAGACAGATGAATTATATCACTCTGAGATCCTGTCATACTGTCATATCAGGTCCTCTTCCAGAGTCAGCTACAGCCATTTTAGGCTGGAAGAAAACCGGCAAAGGAGAGAAATTGTCTGGAACTTTAAACAGGTGGCTATATCCAGAAAACTAATTAACCTCTGGGTCTCAGATCAGAGCTGTCTATGCCAGTGTTGTTTCTCTGCCTGGTGTCAGCGTGGTTTCTATGTAGTCTGAATACCTTCTGCCTCCCTTATTCCACTCACCTTTCTGACCTTGGCTCTTTCCATTTTCTCAAACTCCTGGCCTTCTTATCCAGGTGACAGCCCACATCAGGCCCTCAGCCTCTGTTCTTTTACTTTTCCCAGCCACGCACAGGAGCTTTAGCCTTGAAGCTTTCTAAAAGGGAAATTCTGAGCCCCTGATTTTTGAATCCGAGGATGATCTGTGTCTGCTCCCCATAAAAGACAGCTGGGGTCGAGCCAATGAGTGTCTTGAAAACTGAGGATTAAGGTTCATCATACAGGGAATTAACCTAGGCAAAGAACTAGAGGGAATAGGAAGAAGAACCCAAAATGATTTCAAAGAGAATAACAGATGGGACTCAGAGAAATGCCGACAAGTCCAGATGGTGATCACAGAGACAGAAATAAAAGCAGAAACCTGAAAATCATGATGGGGTGGGGCTAGATACACATAGGAACAAAGGAGAAGTGGGCAGTAGGAGAGAGGGGCAAGTTCTGTGACTTATGAACCGAAATGTGCCTCTGGGTCAGGGGAAGCATCACGTCTCCTCCCAGCTGTGTATTAATTAGACTGAGTCAAAAGGCATAAAATCAGTTAGGTAGGATTGATCCATAAGCAGTAACCAAATAACAATCTAACAATCATAGTTCTTTATATTGGCCGTTCATGACTTTGTGTTAAGTGCTTAATAATGCAGATTTTCTCATGGAACCCTCCAAACTATGGTTGTATGGTAAAATACACATACCACCAAAATTTTCTCTTTTAATCATATTTAAGGGTACAATTCAGTGACATTAAGCACGTTTACAACATTGTGCTACTAACACTACTAACCATCTCCAAAACTTTTTTATCACCGCAAACAGAAACTCTGTACCCATTCAATAATAACTCCCCATCCTCCCTCCAACCCCTGGTAACCACTCTTCTACACTTTCTGTTTCAATGACCCAACTACCTTTAAAGAGTAACCATAAAAGTGGAGTTATAGCTTACGGGGGTGGGGGGGGAGTGAAGTTTTAAAATCAACATATAAGACAAAAAAACCTGGTCTACATTCTCATTGAAAACACCTAGGGAAGAAAGGTAGTCTTAGTGATGAATGCACCACCTCGCAGTATGACCCTGCCGATTTTACCTCCTTCACTGTTCATTTGAGGCCCAAAGAAAGTAGCAGCTTATACATTTAGGACCCTATTGTACGAAAGTATGTAGTAGAAACACATGAGGATTATTTTTTGTTGTTACTTTCTTTTTATTTTAATTCCAATATAGTTAGCATACAGTGTTATGTTAGTTTCAGTTGTACAGTATAGTGATTCCACCATTCTGTGCATTTCTCAGTACTTACCACTGAAAGTGTCCTCTTAATTTCCTTCACCTATTTCCCCCAACCCCACTGACATCCCCTCTGGTACGTCACTTTGTTCTCTATAGTTAAGAGTCTGTTTTTTGGTTTGTCTCTTTTTCCTTTGTTCATTTGTTTTGTTTTTTAAACTCCACATATGAGTGAAATCATATAGTGTTTGTTTTTCTTTGACTTATTTATTACATTTAACATTATACCCTTTAGCTCCATCATGTTGTTGCAGATGGTAAGATTTCATTCTTCTTATGGCTGAATAGTATTCCAGTGTGTGTGTGTGTAGATATATATCACCTCTTCTTTTTTTTTAAGATTTTATTTATTTATTTGACAGAGAGAGAAATCACAAGTAGGCAGAGAGAAGGCAGGCAGACAGAGTGGGGAAGCAGGCTCCCTGCTGAGCAGAGAGCACAATGCGGGGCTTGATCCCAGGATCCTGAGATCATGACCTGAGCCAAAGGCAGAGGCCTTAACCCACTGAGCCACCCAGGTGCTCCTATCACCTCTTCTTTATCCATTCATCTACTGATGGACACTTAGCCTGCTTCCGTAGTTTGACTATTGCAAATAATGCTGCAGCAAACATAGGGATGCATATTATCTTTTTGAATTAGCATTTTCATATACTTTCAGTAAATATCCCGTAGTATAATTACTGGATCATATGGTGATTCTACCTTTAATTTTTTTGAGGAGCCTCTAAACTGTTCCTCTAAACTGTTTTTCACAGTGGCTGCACCAGTTTTTACTCCCACCAACAGTATAAGAGATTTCCTTTTTCTTCACATCCTCTCCAACACTTGTTTATTGTGTTTTGGATTTCAGCCATTCTGACAGGTGTGAGGTGATTTCTCATTGTAGTTTTGATTAGAACTTCCCTGATCATCAGTGATGTTGAGCATCTTTTCATGTTTCTGTTGGCTATATGTAGGTCTTCTTTGGAAAATATTTCCTGCCCATTTTTTCAATTGAATTGATTATTTATTTATTTTGGTGTTGAATTGTATCAGTTCTTTATATACTCCGCATACTAACCCTTTATTGGATAGATCATTTGTAAATATCTTCTCCCATTCAGTAGGTTGTCTTTTTGTTTTGTTAGTTGTTTTCTTTGCTCTGAAGAAGTTTTGTATTTTGATGTAGTCCCAATAGTTTATTTTTGCTTTTATTTCTCTTGCCTCAGGAGACCCATCTAGAAAAGTGTTGCTATGGCCAATGTCAGAAAAATTACTGCCTGTGCTTTCTTCAAGGTTTCAGGTCTCACATTTAGGTTCTTTAATCCATTTTGAGTTTATTTTTGTATATGGTATAAGAAAATGGTCCAGTTTCCTTCTTTTGAATGTAGCTGCCCAGTTTTCCCAATACCATTTGTCGAAAAGACTTTTTCCCATTGCATATTCTTGCTTCTTGTGTCGTAAATTAATTGACCATATAATCATGGGTTTATCCCTGGGCTCTCTGTTCTGTTCCATTGATCTATGTATCTATTTTTGTGCTACTACTATAGTGTTTTGATTATTACAACTTTGTAGTGTAACTTGAGATCTGGGATTGTGATACCGCCAGTTTTGTTCTTCTTTATCAAAATTGTTTTGGCTATCCAGGGTCTTTTGTAGTTACATACAAATTTTAGGATTATCTGTTCAAGTTCTGTGAAAGAAGGTGTTGGTATTTTGATAGAGATTGCATCACATTAGGATTGTTGAGATGCTCACATCATAAGAGGACCTCAGAAATTAAGACCAAATCAAGAAAGAACAGATTCATACCTCCCATTTAGCTGGAGAAATAGTCATTGAGTGGAATGGCAGATGGAATTATTTTTTGCAATTTGAAATATTTTTCTCTTCCTTTCTTCTTTAAAAAAAATGCAGGGTTGAATTCTTATATGCTGAATGTGTATGACATAATTTCTTCCTATTATTACCCTCTTTATAAGGATGCAGCACAAGAGAACTTAAGGAATTTGTTCAAATTCATAAAGCTTTATAAATAATTGAACTTGTGCCTTTAAATCCTACCCAATGACTGCCAGTCAAATGGTATTTCTTTCAAGCAAATTAGACTTTTTTCAATACTAACGTGTTTCCTTTAAAAAAAATAATAATAATCAGGTGGTGGGGGAGGGGCGGGCCTTTGACCAGGAAAGCTCTTAAGAGGCATTGTTGAGGGTTATTCTAAAATTTCGCATCCATTTTCTTAAACTACACAATATGTAAATCTCTGGACTCTAGGGGCCAACTGTAAGTTGGTTTCAAATACCATGGAGCACATAAATCTTCCTTCTTCCTTCTTTATCCCCCACAACCCATAATCTATTCACTCTTTGACCTCCCCACAAGAAACATGACTGCCTTAAATTTAGAGTTTTCCTTTCCATTAAACAATGCACATTTTTAACC
Source organism: Lontra canadensis (assembly GCF_010015895.1). Taxonomy (NCBI): domain Eukaryota; kingdom Metazoa; phylum Chordata; class Mammalia; order Carnivora; family Mustelidae; genus Lontra; species Lontra canadensis. Next base: position 5,566,684 of record NW_022631044.1, read on the forward strand.
CTAATCATATTTCAGAGATGGAGTCAATCAGCTTTCTTAGTGAGCTTGCTTACTGCCTCAGGTGAGAAGCAGCCTACAAGGACATAAACTGCCAGGGAGACACCATTGATTGGAAGTTGGGAGGTAGAACTTTCAGGAATGATTTAAGAATGCAAAACAGTTCTACTTATTTGAACTAGCAAAGGGGAAGGTCAGGCCAAAGCCACGAAAAAAAATTCTAGATAAGGAAATATTTTTGAAGAAATATTGTTTTACAACTCCCAAATACCGATGATAATTTAAGTTTGTCTCAGAGTTTATCCATTAATCCTATTGCTGACTAAAAGCTCTTAGGGACCTGCTCTGGGGAATAGATGAGACTAGTATCTAATTAGCATAACTATTATAAATAAATGTAGGCTATTCAAGTGCTTGAAAACAACTTTTTTCTAAGTAATCATGTTTACACCACTAAATTTGTATTTCTTGTAAAAAAGAGTATGCTGAGTAAAGGTAAATTTTAGCCAAAAGTAATACAGTTTCCTCTCTGCATCATAATTAACTTTAGCCCTTTGCAGATTAGCCTTGATCCAAGTTACGATTACTTTATGGCCAAAGTAATACAAATAAACATGATTAATTTAATAGCGAAATTCACTTCCATAAAATAATGATTTTTTTTTTCTGGAGGAAAATAAAACAAAAGAAAGGTGATTCAAGCTTGGTAGTATATAAAACACACAGAATAAGTGATTAAAAAAATAAAATCTCTCATCTCCAAAGGAAGAATACTATCATAAGCCAAAATGAGAACAATATAGGAAGGCTTAAGCATATTTGGAGAAGTCCTTTTTTTCGTATTATTTATTCTGTTTTCAATGGTATGCTCCAAATGCCAATGTGATTTTCACTGATGTTCTTTAACTGTGTCAGGCTACCCAACCCCCACCCCTTCCTTTGCTTCCTAAATTTAATTAAAACCAGCATTCGTCCATACTGGAGAGAAACCCTATTTACGTAACACAAAGAAAAACAATTTTTAAAAGCCCACATTAATCATGAGCTTTAGAGAAAGTCACCATAAATAGGTTCTATCTAGCCAAGCGAGCGACAAGCTCCAGCCACTTAAGAAAAATATGTCCTTCCAGCGGCAAGGATACCAGTGTTACTGAAGAACATAGCCTTTTTGTTCCACAAATTCCTCATTATCATGGGGAATTACCATGATTTGCCTACCCTACTATAGAATAATGCGTATTCAAAGTCGTCTCATCTACCCATTTAATCTAATGGAAGCTGAGTTTTATTTTATAGTATTGCCAGGAGCAGAGGAAGGAAAATTGAGTATTACTATGGGTCAAGCAAAATATTCAGCACTCTGAAGACATTCATTCCTCTACTACGCCTAACAGCTGCATGAAGTTGTCCAAGTCTACCGACCTAGAGCTTAAACTTCTAACCCAGAGGTCCCAGAGCTTCCTACTTTCTTGCCCACAGAGATGCAAGGACATATTTAAGGACATCAGACACCTACTGTCTCCTTCTGTATTATGCACATAACTTCTTCCATGGTTGTTTCATTTCAACCATTCCATAGAAAGGATTTTGATCAAAAAGAATAGAAAAGTATAGAAAGATCGCCAATAGCAGAAACTCAAAAATGAGTGGCCCAAATGGAAAGAAGAGTACAGATTAATCAAGATTGTCACAGAAGATTGACTGATGAGCAAAGAGCAGAATTATTCGTAGTCAAAGAATTCATCTAATCACTCTGCCTCAGTTTACCCAAAATATAAAAAGATAATAACTATACTGGCCTGTACTGTCCCCCCAAAATATAAGGAGAGTTATATAATTGTCATAAACAACTATGTTTATCAAAGATAAGAGAAAACCATAAATTATTAAATTTTTATTATAAGTCAGGCCCTTGTAGAAGATTCTGTGTGTATTTTCTTACTTAATCTCCACCACAAATGGGTGCGATGGGTATTGACATCCTCATTTTACAGATAAAGAATTGAAAACAAAGAGAGTTTAATTCTTTGGCCAAGGTTACACAGCTCATAGAGCCAAGATTTTAATCCATATTTGCCTGATTATATTTCTCTACCTACACCTACCCTTCCTCTCTGATCAGAGGTAGTCCTGAATAGAATGGCTATAGCCATATCATCATCACAAGATGTACCACGTACAGTGGAGGAGTCAGCCTGGATTTTGTTGTCAACTCTCACCTGTGATTCACATTTACTCTGTCTCCTGAAATGCCATGAATATCTTGTCAGCTTCTCTGACACCTCGCAAGATGTAAACTCCAAATAGACAGGTTTTGTTTGTTTGTTTGTTTGTTTGTTTTAAAAGATTTTATTTATTTATTTGAGAGAGAGTATGAATTGGGGGGAGGGGAAGAGAGAGGGGGAGAGAAAGAATGTCAAGCAGAGTCCATGCTGAGCTTGGAGCCTGAGGCAGGGCTTGATCCCCAGACCCTGAGATCATGCCCTAAGCCAAAGTCAAGGGTCTGATGCTTAACCAGCTGAGCCATCCAGGCACCTTATTTATTTAATATATTTATTTATTTATATTTATTTAGTGTTCATTTTCTTTACTGATGTATCCCTTTGTATCACTGTGTATCCCTGTATCACTGTGAACAGTGTCTGGCATGTGGTACATGCTCAGTAAACTTCTGTTGAATGGATATAGTGAATGAAGTCCTGCTTTGGCCTGAGCTCCATGAGAGCTGCTGTTTCTGATGACTCAGCTACACTTACGGTTGCCTTACCCCTTCCTAGAAATAATGTGGGCTCTGACTTAGAGTGATGTCTCTGTGGCCTTGGTGACCAGGTGAGTGGGAAAATACCTGTGATTACTATTGCATGGAAAATAGAGAAACACCAAAGGGTGAAAATAAGGAGAGGCTCCCACTAAATTACACAGAATTACTCTAGCTGAAGACTAGGCTGCTTGCCTTGACATGTCCCTCTGCTCAGACCTCATGGATTTATGAGATTTCTTCATGACCTTTCAGGGACACTGGCTAGGTAGATGGCGTAGGTATGTCAGCCAGACCACTTAGCTTGCTTTCCTACTTCATCTTGGCCAGGTCCAATCCTGAGTCCAATACTGATTCTTTCTCACTTTGGATATATATGTCTAAAGCAAGTTGTACTCTGCCAGAAGTTCTCGATTTTGCATTTCCAAAGCCCATTCCTGTAGGGGCAAAACCCCATAGGTTCCCCGGGGCAGCTTCTGAGTTGTTCTGTCATTTGTTTTTAGAAGGCCATTTTAACCCTCTTTAATGACTGAAAATCAACAGAAAGTCAGTTTCTGAATAGACAGTCTTGCAAAGTGACAAGTTCCAGAGTCACAGAATTACAGCCCACTGATTGTTGAGATTTAAACAGTTACCTGACAGACTGGGATGTCTGCTCTAGTTATAGTGGACTGAAAAAAGAGGGGAGAAGAAAATGATCCTTGCCAGGGTTGTTTTTTTTCTTTTTTCCTTTGTTTTAGTGATTTGCCCTAGAGATGTGTCAATACTGAGAACCCCAAAACCAAGGCCTTTGATTGGCCTTGCACCTTACTCTGAACAGTGCTATAAACCAGAATCAGTTTTTGCTGCTATTTCCTATAATAACTATGTTAAAATTATTGAAAAATCTCTTATTTGATACAGGCCTAAATCATATTCGTAACTTAGTCATTATATCTGTGATGATTTGGGTTCTTGATTTCTGAATTAAATAAGCTTTTCCTCATTAGCTTCCCACTCTCCCTCTCTCTAACCTTCCCTAAGAATTCCATCAACCTTGTTCTGAGTGTTTAAGATGGTTGAGATTCCAAATTCAAGACTGTACTTGTTAATATTTATCAGAAGCCTTTGGGGACCAAGTTTATGGTGGATACAAGCTTCCCGAAGTTTCGTGTATATCGAAGATTTACATATATAGGTTAAGGGCCCAGATGCTGCTTTGGGTAACGTCACACACATTCTGCCTTATATAAGCATCACATAACTAATTTGGGGTCCTAGGATACCCTAAACCTAAATTCCTTCTCTTATGAATCCTAAACCTTAACATTGACAAATTATGCCTTCTTTGGAGAGCAGGTAAATAAGCTGAATGAAACCTGAACCTCCCTGAGCCTTCCCTTACAACTTAGCCCCTTGTTTCTTATTCTAGCCAGCCCCTTATTGATCTCTAATTTTCCTTCTCCCAGCCATCAGTCAGCCAACCATAAAGTCTCAACCCTGCCAGGCATGAAATTTCTATCTGTCTTATGAGAAGGTCCCTTGTCACTTTTTTCAGTCATACACTTTGTATTTGATTTTCCCACATTTATCAGTTCTCCAAACATACGTATGTTGGTGACGAACATTGGAGGTAAAAATGTCAAAACTACGGGAGTTCAAGAGAACTGATCTGACACAGATAAACCATTGCTTAGAGTTTTTCCCAACAATGGACCATGTAGACTTAACACTTTCAGTTTGAAAAGCACAATTTATAAACAAAAGCATGTGAACAGCTGGTGCTTATCATTGAGCTTATCACACAATTGAGCACTGATTGTGTGCTCAATAAATGCTCAATTCATGAATTTGTGAATGTCAAAATGTTTGACCGATGTTGCAGTCCACTAGAACCAAAGTACCTGCTATATTTGTCCAAAGAACTGGTCTCCCAAGTTTTTGATTGGACCCTTAACCCATACATAATTTGAGCATGCAGCTCAATGTATGTATGTATGTCTGTACATAACATATATCATGTTCTTTATAAAGCATATGCAGAATAATAAAAATAGAATGAATTTTTTAAATATATAAACAGAAGTTCTAATATTGAGCCAATATGTTAATTTTCTTAAATAGATGGGAATTTCACACCAACGGTATAGCCTCAAAATTGGAAATTTCTGGAATTTCCAAATCAGTAGAAGAGAAACATACTGGAAATCCAAAGTATCAAATTGACTAAACATGTCAGAATTCATTTGGAACTGTTTTAAAGCTGCCTTTATGTTATAAGGATACTGGAGTTCTAGAAATTTTCCTCAAACTAAATAATAAATCAAACTAAATAATAAAATAATATTGTGAAATCTTAATTTAGGCAGGACTGGGAAACTGATCATTTTCTCTATTTGGTTCCTCTCTTTAAACCACTGATTTCTTTTGAAAATTGGAAAAGCAGAAAATGCGCAACTTCTTTTTTATAATTCAGTATTTTCCTAGTATAAGTCAAACTAGTTTTTAATTTTCCTTGAAGTATGGTAGAATTCACCAACAACAGGAATACAGAGAGGAAGTGAGATGTGAAAAGGGGAGGAAATTGACACACTGTCATGAGTCAGAGGGCTGCTGACTGTCAATCAGTTCAAAAGCCAAACCTTTCAGGGAGCTATTGGCTGAAATAGTTCAGAACTTTGCAAACCCTTCATAGCCCTCTGGTCCAACACCCCCTTTCTGCAGACAGAAGGACCAAATTCCCGAACGGTTAGTGGGAACACTTAGTGGTAGAACTAGGACTAGAACTCACAGAGCTGATTTTCAGTCTAATTCACTATACCATGCTGCCTAAGCAGTGAGTTGCTAGAAAAAATTATGTGTAATTACAATTTTTTAAAATTATTTATTTATTTATTTGATAGAGTAGGCAGAGAGGCAGGCAGAGAGAGAGGGGGAAGCAGGCTCTCTGCTGAGCAGAGAGCCTTATGCGGGGCTCAATCCCAGGACCCTGAGATCATGACCTGAGCCAAAGGCAGAGGCTTAACCCACTGAGCCACCCAGGCACCCCTGTAATTACAATTTTTTTTTAAGTGCCAGGCACTTTACCAAATGCCTCATGAGTTTGAGTTCACTTATCCCAACAACTCTATTTGGTTATATTATTTTTTTCCTTTGCAGTGAGTATGTATTTCTTTTATTTTTTCTGCTTTGTTGAGGTATAATTGACAAATAAGGTTGTATGATACTTAAAATGTACAATATGATGATGGGGTATGTGTACACATTCTGAAAGGATTCCTGCCACTGAGTTAATTAGCATACCCATCAAATTATATATTATTATTCCCTCTTGTAGAGATAACAAAACTTAGGAATGGAGAGGTTAAGTAACTTGTCTAACAATGAAAGAGCCTGGATATTTACTACTTATCTCCTCACTTCACTCTCAGAGAAAGAAAGGAAAAATTCCAAATTATGATCAAGTCAAAATAATATAAAACTGGGTTATCAGAACAGCTGTTTTCATTGGCGAAGATATTACAAAGTTCCTGCTATTCCTTTCTGACAAAGTTCTGACAGTGTCCGAATAATTTCATTCTTCAGTTATTCAGCAAACATTTCCGGAGGCCTTTGCACGCCAGTGACTGTGCCAGACTGAGCTGGGGACTCCGGGTGGAGGGCTCAGTCATATGTGCTGTGAAGGAGTCCTACTTTGGTGGCAGAAGCTTTGGTGGCAGAAGGACATCATCACCAAAAGGGTGATCAGGCACACTGGAAAATCACAAGCACAGTGCGGTGGAGTGCTGTGTGGGCTGATCTGGCTTTGTTACATTGAACTAGGAGTCCAGAGCAAACCAGTACCATCAGACAATAGTAAGACCCTTTCCCTCTTCATCGTTGCCAGGAGAAGCTTTATCGGTATTAGAGCAAAGGTAGGATGTCAGTATCACCATAGATATCCAGACAAACATCTGTTTACCACCATCATGGTCGCCTCTAGCAAAATTGCCTCTGATCTACTCTGTCTGATAGCAAGGGTTTAGGATTGCCTTATCTCCAAAGAAATCTTCCACTTGTGGATCAGTGCCAGAAATTCTATCCTTAGCTTTTACCTATTAACCTTAAGGCTTGGTATGAGTATTTGAGGTGAGGTGAGGGTTTGAGGGTTCCCTTCTCAACTATTCATTTATTCCTTAATTTGAATTTAAGAAGCGTGAGACTATTTCACAGAAGGACGTAAACTTTCCCTTGGTCCCCAGAAGCCTGGAGCGAGAAGAAAGTGGGGACATAAGTATATGGAGCAGAGAAAACAAAACATCAGTGACTGTCATGGCTCACAAAAAATCTGGCCCAGGGTTGCTTAGAGTATCAGTGCAAAGGAAGTTATCTGTAGCTAGAGAAAGACCATGTATTTCAGACAATATCTGTCCCAACAGAGCAGCACAGCAGAGCACCTTTCAAAATTTGGCATCTCCAGTAGTTGGCTATTTCTGAAGTTGTTGGCTTTGTGTAATGGTTGTTCTTGTTCTTCTCCCAAGACAACTACATAGGGGACCAAACAATCTGAGTATTGATTAAGGCCTTAATTATTATTCCAGGCAAGCATCTTATAGTTGATAAATGGAGAACTCATGGGCATTGAGTGACTCACCTGTCTTCAGGCTCTGGATCCAGTGCTTTTCCATGGCATCAGGCTACATTCCATAAAATTAGCCAGGTAGGGGCACCTGGGTGGCTCAGTGGGTTAAGCCTCTGCTTTCGGCTCAGATCATGATTTCAGGGTCCTGGAATCGAGCCCCACATTGGGCTCTGCTCAGCAGGGAGCCTGCTTCCCCCTCTCTCTCTACCTGCCTCTCTCTGTCTACTTGTGATCTCTCTCTCTCTCTGTCATATAAATAAATAAAATCTCTAAAAAAAAAAAAATAGCCATGTAACCAGCATGTTTGGCTTTGAGTGAGGTGGGCATGGAGCATCAAGAAAGGTCCTTCCATTCACTGGGTTTTTCTCAAGACCCAGGAAAAGGAATTAGAATTTTCCTTTCACTGTTGAGGATCTTGAAGTCAGAGGGATTTAGTAATTGTGCACCTTCACAGTGCAGCCAATAAGTGGTAGAGCTGAGAAGAATTTGAACTTGGAAGGCCATCACTAACCTAATAATAGGTGATGCTCAGTCAACTCTGCCGTCCTGCTTCTGATGGTGTCGCTTGGGTTTTCCCATCAGACATTAATGTGGAACATATTTTCCTTTCTCAATCACCTCTTTAGTTAGAGTTAAATGGAAATTATTTCTTATTTTATTTTATCATAATTATCCAATAGATTTAACACCTGTTTTTGAGAGGCTTTTTAAAGCACTTATATATGTTTTATCTGTCTTTCTCAACAAACCAAGAAGTTTAAAACATTTTTTTAAAATATTTTTAAATGCCTTTGTTACTTTCCTGCTTACCGATGATCCTGCTGATGGCAGTCATTCACTCTGTCTGACTGCACTGTTGACTGGAACTGCCAGTAATTAGGAAAGACATTCTTTGGAAGTATCCTGACATGTGTGGTGCTGAGAAAATGACTCAGGACTCTAGGACGCTATCCATCATCACCACTTTTGAAACCAAAGTTGCAAAATCTAAGGATGACACTATCACTGAAATTCCACCAGTTGCCCTCCCACTGTCATGCCTGCCTGTGTGACACCATCAGCCAAGATGGATGTCACAACCAGGCTCTGAGCAATAGCATAGTATAAATGTGATCTTTGCTATCTAGTAGATTCGGAAAGATTAAGGAACAGCATCAAGATAACTCTACCATATCCCCTTACCCTCTGCAAATCATTCAGCATGTGGAAAGAACGCCAATTCATCATTTATTTCACATAGATTTCATAAGCAACCACACCAAGGATACTAAGAAACAAGGTTCCAATCTGTGAGGAACTTGTCCAAACATCTTATCATGTCGGTATGGGATAAACCTTTTCTCAGAGTTTAATGCAAAAGAATACTGAAAAATAAACTCAATTCTGTTTCCCTCAATCAACTAGAAAAGTTAAGTGGAGGCAGTTTCAGGTTCCCAGCACTGATCACAGTGCTTGGCGATCACTGGGAGGAAGCTGAGGGAAGGACTTCATCTGCATTTGTATTTGATGTTATATGTAAAGCTTCCTTTCAAAAATGAGTATGTAGGAAAGGAGAGATGAATAGGTAGAGCACGGAGGGTTTTTAAGGGTAGTGAGACTATTCTGTGTGATACTGTAATGGTGGCTATGTGTCACCATTCATTTGTCCAAACCCATAGAATGTAGGACACCAAGAGGCAACTCGAATGTAAAAGATAAACTTTGGGTGGTAATGATGTGTCAACAAAGGTAACAATGTAGGTTCATCAACTACAGCACTGCTGGGGGAAGTTGAAAATGAGGGAGGCTAAAAGTGTGTGGGGACAGGAGGCATCTGGGAAATCTCAGTATTTGCCCTTCAATTTTGCTATGAACCTGTAACTGCTCTGAAGAATAAAATCTATGGATTAAAAAAAAAAAAATGAACATGAAAACTCCTAACAGTGCTTTGGAGTCTTTGTCCCCTCCCCCCAAAAGCAGTTAAATTGTGCCTGAGTCTCATCTTGAATGCACTTAGCACTGTCCTATATTCATGCCCCTTACGAGGAAGCAGATGTTGGGCTGGCATATGGTATCCACTCATAAATTTCTCTAACTTTTCCCTGGTGTATAAGTCACAGGCAATGATGGGTTCCGGTGACCGGCCTTCTTAGCTCTCCCCAAGGAGCTCTAGAGCACTGGTCCCATTTGTTCACCTCGGGTGGGTGAGCCAGTGCTGTGGGCATCCATCCACTGACAGCAGGCCCAGATGGAGGCAGCAAGAGGCCAGCAGGCTGGATCAGGCTCTAAGAGCTGCACCCAGCATCCCACCTGGGAAAGCCAGGGCTGCAGGAGCTTTTGGTCCTCTGCAGCCTGCAGGTGGCGATTGCAGAGGCTGAGCCAAAAATTTCAGCTGCGTGGGGCATTCTGCGCTGAGTTGCACCAGCAAAGGGGGCTGAATGCCTAAATGGGAGGTTCTGATTAGTAGCTCCTGATGCAAGCTTTTGCAGGTTAGACTACAGAACACCTAGAGGTGTTTATGAAGGTCAAAGGAAGGGAGACTTCTGAAGTCTCCTGACTTAAAAATAACTGTATACTTAACTGTCCTTTTCTTTCTAAGAATTACAACGGCACAAAGAGCCTGATGACATACGACCCTGTGTATGTATGTATTTTACTTTAGCTGATTTGCTTTAGTCTGGTCTCCTAATCCATACTGCAATCAATTTGAGAATACAAACCGTGTCTCCTAGAACCTCCCCTCCTTTCTAAAGTACCTAGCACAAACCTGGACACAGATTATGGACTGTTAATTATTTATGGGTTAAATGACAGACTTAAGGCCACCGTCATTGACTTTTCCTACATCAGTAGCAACTCCTACTGATGTTACACTCTGTTCTGCTTCTACAGTCATGATAGATAATGTGCTTTCATGTGTATTACATCATTTGATAGATTATTATGTCTATTTTACAGAAAATAGCGGAACCATTGTTTAAAAGATTTGTCTAAAGCCATAAGGATTTCGAATATAAAAGAAAGAGAATTCACATTTCCTGACTCATCCTTTAGTTGTACCTGGAGTTAGCCAGAACTTCAATTCTAGAATAAGATCGTTAACTTGAATTTTAATTCTAGAATAAGATAGTTGTTTTTCCTTTAAAAGGGAATTTCAGGCAGATAAGAAGTCATATTTATGTATTTTAAAGCTAAGGTAGTGTGATAAGTACTCTTGAAATGATGTTCAACTCTGAACGTGGAGCCCTACTGATGCTTCTGTGTTTCCACTCATCAAACCCATGATGTGCCTCTTCTGTGCTGTCAGCTGACCCTGTGCCTTCCCATGCGAAGCCTGTCTAACAGCAGACAGCTGAGAGGTATATGCATAAATATAATAAATGTGTTACATGCTAGAATAGTCTGTACAATCCGGGAGATCATGAAGGACACCTTTATCCTTTTCTGAATAACCGGTGGGGAAAAGGCTTCACAGGTCACATTTTGACCACTAGGCCAAATCTGCAAGATATAGAGAAGGAGCATGAAATAGAATTGCAGGCAAAAGAACAGTATAAGTAAGAGTCAGAGCCTAAAAGAACATGACAATTTCACTTAACTGTAGCTTCATTTCCATTCTTCACTTTGATCTTCTCCTTCTTTTCCTGTCAATTCTTCCTAAAATTTAATAAGTCAGCAAATATTTATTGGACATTACTTCATGCCAGATATGGCCAATCCTTTATTTCCTGTCCTAATTTCTTGTTACCTCATACCTGAGTACTTGTAACTGCCCTTCTGCCATAGACCACAGCCTCTGGTCATTCAACACTGATTCAGTGAGTACATGCTGAGGCGTTCTTATCCAAGAGGCATGATATTGGGTGCTATGCAAGGTATAAAACTGCATAAAGCAATAACTCTGTCTTCAAGGAGTTTGAATTCTTGTAGGGGAGACAAGACAGGTGTGAAAATAACTATAACGTATGGAATAATATGAATGGTACATAAGAAGTGTAAAAATAAATTAAGGGTACTTACATAGTATAGTAGAAACTCATGATGACATGGTTCATTAGTACATGCATTTGGGTATACTATATACTTATATATTAGCTCTAGGCACAAATAGATATGATGAGTGAATCAATTAGGAGGAAGGATCCCCCCCCACCCCCAATGAAGTCTAGATGGAAGAACTAAGACCAGGGTTTCAAGTTCAGAATCATCTCTAATGGCTTCATAGCTCTCCTCAAGATGCAAGATGATGGGATTGTGGCAGCTGGCCCTGAGGAGGGAGCTGAGATGGCAGGATGAAAATCTAGCAAGCCATTATCAAAGGCAGTGTCAAAGTAATATGTGGAGTTTTCCTATAATGTAACCCATGAAAAATGGGAGGAAAACTGCAGAACCAGACCACCAGTTAGGACTAGGGAAATTGAGGGAGTGCTAAGCTGCAGAGGACCTAGGACTTTGCCAGTCAAAGTCATTCCAATGCCCCCCCTTGCATCTCCTCCTGTATGCTCATGGCTTCAGTTACCTTCTTCATATAACCGACCCTGACTTCTTCTCCAAGACATGGCTTTATAGATCTGCTTGCTCAACCTTTCCCCTGGATATATATTTCAATATTCCCAAGCCTAGAGCCATCCTCCATCCCTCTAAACTCACTCTCTTGTGTTCTCTGTTCCCTCATCTACTACTATCTAGTTGTAGAGTGAGAAACCCAAGAGGCATTCTTGTCACTGCCTTCTCCTCTTCCCTCATGGCCAAACTCTCACCAAATGATGTAAATTTGCCTCTGAGTTATCTTTGATTCCATCTACATTTTCCATCCTGTCGTCACCCTTCTGGTCTTGAAGGACTAAACTAACAGCCATCTTACTATTCTTCCACAGTCTATTTCCCATGTTGTGTTCAGAGTGACCTTTGTAAGATGGATATAGAGTTATGTCACTCTCCTGGTTATGACATTTCTATTGTTTGCCTTTGCTCTGAGATTAAAACCAAAATTATCAGCATGACCTCAAGAGTCTTGGTTTATCTATCTTGACCTGCCTCACTAATCTCTTTGCCCATTTTTCTCCCCAAGCTTCCTGCAATCCAAGCACAGTGGCCTTCACTTGTTATCAAATATGCCATGTTCCTTCCTCCTGCAGGACACTGGCTCACTCTGTCACCTCAAGCTGGAAGGGTCACCTCTTCCCTCCTGTGGCTACTTTCCATGTCTTCACCCAGACCCATCTTTGACATTTTAGCTCAAGTCTCACTTCCCTAGAAATGCTTCCCTGACCTTTATCTTCACTCCTCATCTTCCATCAAGGGTGGATTCTTTGAATTCATGTTCTCCCAGGACTGTGTTTCTTCTTTAGCATACTAATCTCGGCTCATAATTAAACATTTATCAATATGATTATTTAGTTACCATCTGTCTTTCTCTGCAGACTGTAATCTCTATGAGAACAAGAGTCACATCTGCTTTTTCTTTCCATTTTATCTGCAGTGACAATCACAGTACTCTGGCATGTCATAGGTGCCCAGTACATAAACATCAAATGAATAATTGAAGCACAAGTAAATGCAAGCCCAAGAAAGAGAAAAATAGAATACAGGTCAGGCAGGGTAGAGTACAGATATGAATGTGTCCAGGAAAGGATGTGCAACTACAGGCTTCTTTTCTTTTATTTTATTTTTAAGATTTTTATTTATTAAACACACACACAGAGAAATCACAAGTAGGCAGAGAGGCAGGCAGAAAATGAGAGGAGGAAGCAGGCTCCCCGCTGAGAAGACAGCCCGATGCGGGACTCGATCCTATGACCCTGAGATCATGACCCGAGCCGAAGGCAGAGGCCCAACCCACTGAGCCACCCAGGTGTCCCTACAGGCTTCTTTTAAAAGAGGTACTGGCTTTCTTCTTACGGTGCCATCATCTTCCAGAAAGATTATTTTGAGAGTGGACTCCTCACAGTCACATTGTATTAGGCATTTCAATATATGTAATTATGCACCATGGTTATGATCATATCCAAGGTTTGCTAAACCCAGTGATGCAGAGTCATAGGTTCTGGTACTTAAAAGGGAGAATAGAAACAGTGTTGCTAACATCCCATTTACTACCTCCTCACCTGAACTCCTGGGATCTGAAAAGATACTTCTTTTGCAACAGCTTACTGCTCTATATAAAAATGATACATGTTGACTACATGTAATTCAAATAATAGAATAAATACAATAATAAACAGGAATAAATAAAATAAAATAAATAAAATAAAAATAATAAACAGAAGGAGAGGTGCCTGGGTGGTTCAGATGGTTAAGTTCTGCCTTTAGCTTGGGTCATGATCCTGGGGTCCTGAGATGGAGCCCCACACAAGGCTCCCTGCTCAGTGGGGAGCCTGCTTCTCCCTCTCCTGCTCCTTTTACTTGTGCTCTCTCTCTCTCTGTCAAATAAATAAATAAAATCTTTTTAAAATAATAATAACTAATAATAGTAATAGTAATAATAATAGTAACTAATAATAATAATAAACAGGGAAAAAAATCTCACATGCCCAGGGATACCACTAGTATAGTTTGGTTAAACATCCTCTCTTAGGATATATGTTATTTTTTTATCACATAAAAGAAATCATATTTTATATCGAATCATCACCCTCACAAATGGAACTGATTGGTTTTACCAAAAGATGTAATGGAAATAGTTACTGCCATTGTCCTGATGTCATACACACGAACATGGCTGAAGTAACAGTCTTAGCCAAACAAGGAAGCCATAGATTTTCTGATGATTCTGATTGAAACCCTCCACATAGTACAACTTCTAAGCAGACCCAAACTCTTAAAAATGGAAACCTGCTGAAGCGGTAGAAGAGATCACAGAAAGGTAGGGCGATTCTGGATGTCACCATGACTAGTCTTCCGTTAACCCCTAGACTGGAAGACAAAGGCTGGCAAAAGAGTGGGGGAGGGGGGGTGGTAAGGAAGATACAGACGGGAACGAAGTTTTGTGTGCATATTCAATTTGAAATTGCAGAATTTCAAGGCGAGATGCTCAAAGGAAAATTAGCAATTCATTAGTGGCCAAGTTTGGAAAGTCACTATAGTCACTGTCTAATGAGGCTTTACGGTTTAAATCTCCAAGAAAGAAACAAAACATCTCCATTAGCTGGTGACAAACACCCCTGTGCAGTTCTGGAACTGAGGTTTTGTTGATTGCTGACACTTGAGAGAGGGTAGTGATTCATATTATGAAAAGAACTAGATTTTTTTTTTAAAGAGATGCAACTTGGTAACTAATTTTTGTCTCTCCCTGCCAGTGTAACCGTTTGAATGTTAATTTAATTTTACAGAATATCATTTATGTAAATGTAATTAGAAGGGAAACATGATCTGGAGATGCACAGCACCAAAGAAAATTTATTACTCCAAGGGGTATTGCTCTAATCATTCAACTGCAATATTGAGTTTCCCCAGATTTAATCTAAAAGCAATAAATTACAAAAAGGCTAATGCCCTGCCCAACAACAAGCTGTCATGAACCCAAGTTTCAGGGAGGGAAACCAGAAAGAGGGAGAGGGAAAAAAAAGCTTGAACTTTATTTCAGCAACAGGCTATCATCAGCTTCCTATTTCCTGACATAAAATTCAGTAGAGACAACATAGCTAGGGAAAAATAAAAGGCCTCATTTCCTAAACAAGAAGAAAATGGTGACTTCCAACCTCCTACGACTTTTCCTTTTAGAAATCTGACCGGGGCTCTGTACTTGTTGCTAAACGTTATTATAAATGTTCGAAATTCAGGGCTCAGTGCTTCCCAACGACAGAGAGAGAGAGATCGGAATCCAGCCAAGATAAAACAGCCCTGTCTCTTCACCGTATGGCTGGGCTGTTCTTTTGCAGAGAAGAGGAAAACACAGCCTGATGAATGTCGAGGTCCATATTGCGTTCCGTTGCGTGCCTGCCGGAAAGCCAGTTCTCCCAGGGAAACTTGCCAACACAGAGAAGCCACGCCTGTTAACAGGGAATGCCCTCCAGCCTCCATGCTGAGTGAGAGGCTGTGGCTGGAAGAACTTGGGGTTGTAGGTGGTCTCCCTGTTGCTTAAGCCTCATACCTGAACTTGAAATTGGCAATGGCTACCTGGTCCTTTAATTGCTATGATGGGAAAAAAAAAAAAAAATTAACAGCCTGGCTCCATAAAATAAACCCTCGGTAAGATGTTTGAAAATGCCATTGCCTGGGTTTAAATTGGGATTAAATTGGGATTTCTGTGGTTAGGACTCAGGTGTGGGCATATTTTAAAAGCTCCCCCCATCCTGGTGATTTTAATGTGTAGCCCACAGTGAGAATGACAGTTCTGGGTAAAGGTTGGTAACATGCAATGGACTGCCTGTGTTCGGTAGGACACCATGTCACACGATCGTTCTAGTGGATCAGGATTTCTTGGACAGGACAAAGGTGAAGGAGAAATGTACCCATTCATAGAGAACAGAGAGAGAGTTGCAGCAGGCCAGGTAGGCAGCTATAATTATCAAGTAAAACCATATTGTTTCAATGTGAATTTAAAACTTAAATAATAAAAAACCTTATGTTGCTGTTACTAATTTCTTTATCAAACAAAGAACATATTAAATGGCATGGCATCCCTCATCTTTCTCAAGTCATGGAGTTTGAGCATTATAATCAGAATGCATTTCTGGGGGTTGCTGGGGAAAGTCAACTTCCAAAGTAAATTCTGCATTTCTTTCATTATCCAGAAACATCTTGGCTCTCTTTTTTTAGTTTAGGTTTTTCATTTTTGTTAGTTGGTTGGTACTGGAATTCTGTGCATTGCTCAGGCTCTTGATTTTTTTTTAATATTTTATATTTTTAGATCTTTGTTTATTTATTTGTCTGAGAGGGAGAGAGAGTGAGAGCAAGAGCAAGATAGCACAAGAAGGGGAAAAACAGGCAAGGGAGAGGGAGAAGCAGACTCCCAGCTGAGCAAGGAGTCCAACATGGGGCTTGATTTCAGGACCCTGGGATCATGACCTGAGCCAAAAGCAGACGCTTAACTGACTGAGTCACCCAGGCATCCCTGCTTGGAGTTTTTAATTCAGAGAAGGGTATAATGTCCAAAGCAAATGAGTATTTTCAGTTCAAAGGTAGAACTCTATCAGCACTTCCCAAATGACAAGCGCAATTAGTGGTATCTGAAAGATTTTTTATTTTAGTTGTTTTGTATTTATTCTACTGTTTAGTAAAAGAAATTTAAGTAGCATTTTGAACCTGTGCTTTGATGGAAATTATTTTGTAGTGTGGATTTGACTTCTAGAGTAAAACTTGACTTAAACCAGTTTCATAAAGCATAGGGTTCTTTAGTATGGGTTGTAAAATTCATGAAAATAGCACATGAATAAAATTTGTCTATATATACCCTAATTAAATAACAGGAGAAAAATTAATTATAAGTCAAGCAATTAAGCATTCGGGGTGTTCATTATGTTTCTCTTCCACCCACACACTGCCCACCACAGACCTGTAAGCATGCAGTTGTCTATTTGAATGGATTTGACTTTGTCTTCCTCTATTCCCAAAATTAGTTTAGTGAAGATGTTTTGGTGGTATTTAAAGTATTTAAACAATATATATAAACAGTGGAAAAGGACAATACCTTTATGCCCACTGGGTCCAGCACTTACCTCACAAAAGAACCAGCCCCCGACCTCCATGAGTGACACCGACTGTCAGGATCAATAACTTTTGGCCACCAGAAAAGACGGACTAGAGTGAGAGACTGGGAGAAATGCTCATTTCTGACTGTTTCTCAGAACTATGTTTTTGCTGATTCTGTCACCCTTTAATTGCACTTGCTAAACAAAGTATGCTGATAGGCCAAAGAGAATGAACTTACCCACATAAGCTAGGTAGAGAAGCATCACTCTTCACCTGTTCTGAGGAGGCTATGCTCTAAGTTTTTTCTCCACTAGTGAATTCCCTTTTTCCATCTTAAGACCATTTATTATATCTTGTTTCTCACCAAGCTTTCTTCCAAAGCAAACATCTCAAGAGTGTTACGTGATTCATTACCGCAGCCCCCTGTATTATATTACAAATTTAATCAGCTAATTATTTTTTTACATTGCAGATATTTAATTATTAGCTAGTTCCTCTCTTAGGAGTCAACCAGACTATGCAGAGACAGGATTTAGTACAACCCATTTTTTTCTTTCTGTTTCAAAAGGTACTAAATAATTTTCACTGAAAATCACCAAAAACAAAGCAAAATAAACAGTAAAAATGGTTTTGGCAGTCATATGATGAGGCAGTGTAAGAAGTTTTCAGCAGCGTGTTCAGGTTGTCACAACTCATAGAGAAGAACTTAGAGTTATTCATAGTTATTTGGTTCCCATATCAGGTCACAGCAAAAATACAGTGTTCTCAACATCACCAACAATGACACCAGCCAGTATCACCAACCAATGACCAACAAATCCATTTCCATTGGAAAACAATCCAGAAGTCACTCATTTCTAGCAGTAGTTACACATCGGATTCTCAAATGAACCTGATCAAATATTACCAATTCTTATATGTTCATATGTAATTATATAGCTGAGATAAAATGAAATAATGAGCAATTATTTAGGAAATAAAGCAATACAAACCTTCCCATCTGGAAAATATGAGCCATATTTTCACACTCTCCTCCTTTTATTTTCAGTTGCAGTTCTTTGTCTAGACCATCTAAACTTTGATCTCAAAACCTCAATTCATTTAGCCCATTGAGATACAGCCTTTGCTTAGTGATATATAAATTCTCACTCTCAACTTAGGAAGAGGAGAAACAAATGGTTGTGGCCTAATAATAAAATGTGATGAAAAATAAACAAACAACAACAAAACACCTAGATCAGTCCTAAAATCAAATTAGGACAATTGAGACCTAAAAGAAGAAACATCATGGTACTGCAAATAGAAAACACCTGAATAGCATAAATAGGTGTAGTTGCCTTAAATCTTTTTTAGAGATGAAGGAGGAACATGAACATATCCATGCATACTTAGAAACATGCAGAGAGATTTGGCTAAGTTGCCCAAGTTGGCACAACTAATTAGTAATGGATCTGAGATTTGAAACCAAAGAAATGCTCCCTCCCAAAAAACAAATGTAATTGAAAAGCTTGAATGACTGATCACAGAAATGGTATTTGGTCAGATCCTTACATAAAAGGCCAGCCAGATGAAGATCCTGGGAGATAGAACATTTTAAGTAAAGGGAGCTTCCAGTGGAAGAACCTGGGGTGGGAAGAGTCTGGAAGGGAAGGTAAAGAGAAGCCAGCTGGGCTGGACAAGCCCCATTTATCAATGCCATTGTTGTCCACTTGCATTATTGTACCAGAGATTGGTAATGACCACAGCCTCCAAAAAGCACAGGTGACCACTCTTCATTCCAAAGGAAAGGCCTTTTGATTCTTTTGGCATTTCAATCGTTAGTGTGTAAGGTAATTACTAGCTGGCTAACATTTGAGCAGGATTGATAGATTCCATTTAGGTCAATGTGTAGCTTATGCTTTCCCACCCCAGGAAATTTGCCAAGGTCAGTAGGTTATAGGGCAAATAAATGTCACGATATGTCAGAAATTTTTATTCTTCTTGCATGCCTCTGGCCTTCTTGTTTCAGTACCAGAGCCAGCCTGGAAAGCTGATGGTATAAGACCCAGCCCAGTGCCACACATATAAACCCTTATTAATACTCCATGACTGGGTCAAGGTAATAGCAGTATTTGAGGGATAAAAAGATTCTCCCAAACACTTAATTTACTATCATAAATGAAAATAAAATGTACCAAAAAAACCCCCTGTCTATTTTATAAATTCTATTATCCTTTTTGCTGTTCCTTTTTTACTGAATTATTCTTGACACACAAAAAAAGTTGTAGCACATTGAATGCATACATCTTGATGAATTTGAAGATAAGTGTACATCCATGAAGCTGTCACCATCTACAATGCCATAAACTTAACATCACCTCTGAAAGTTTCTTCCCTTTTACCTTTGATAACCATATGTGAATTTGTTGTCTTTTAAAAAGGTAGAATTAATAAAACAACGTGTGTTTGGGGAGACGGGGCTGGATGGGGTTTCTGAGGACCCAGATAGCCATTTTGGTTTGTCTCTAACTTCGATAAAGTATACGCATTTTGATGCCCTATAGATATAACCTGAGATCTCAAAATATGGGGAAAAAAAGCGAACTAGAAAATATTTTATTTCAGAGTTGATATAAGCAATATGTTCTATTCAGATCCACAAGCAAGTTTATTAGAAGCTATCTGCAACCTAAAACCTAAAAACTCTGCCTGGGTTTCTAGAGCTCATTTTGCCTGAGCTCAAGAAGCCCACATCTAATAGAAAGTTAAAATACATCTGAAATTCAAGAAAAATTGTTAGAGTCTAATCAGTCTTTGTGACATAATGAATATAGCCAAGTGGAATGGATTTGATCCAGGTGTAATGGTTATTTCCTAAAACTTGGGACAAACACCCCATATACATTATCCAACTGCCTTCCTATGGCGCAGCTATTTATTATAATTTCTTCGTTATTTGTTCCAGAAAGGTTTATAATTAGAAGCCCACCACTAATGATGAGGCAATATGTGATTGCTTAGTAATCTCATTTTTTATCTGGTGTTAATTAATGCCCACTTATACATTGTGACTTAACCATAAAAATCCACTTGGTCCTTGAATTTAACATTTTACAGTCATTGAAAAACTAGAAGGACCTGCTCTCAGGCACCCAGGTAGGTCCACTGTGCTGGTTTTATTAACGTTCAAACATACAACAGAGCTATTTCTTGATATGAACTATATGGATTCACTCCATGAGTAGTATTTGGGACATGGCAATCAGCATAGAGTTTGAAGGGGGAGGGGGATAAGTCTCATCCTTTTCTTCACTCTAAGAGGCAGCTCTCTGTCAAGATTTCAACATTTTTAAATGTTGACAAGCATGTACATTCTAAGATGCATTTTTTTGCCTGGCTCATTATGTAAATTATATTCATGTAATGCATCGCTTGGGTATTCAGGTGCAAGCCCATGGTGTCTAATACATGTCCTCCTTGTCAGGAGCGACAGCACTGTACATTTTCAGTAAAGATAACCGATCAGGGAAAAGAAAAAATAACTGCTATTTTCAATCAGAACTATAGAAAGTACCCTTAGTCCAGAAAAGATGTGATGCCAGGCTAAGGCTGTAAAATACATCTCTGACCTTATTATCCAGGCTCCTGTGTTAAATATAGTGGCTATAATAGAATTTGTATGCCCTAGTTTCTGACAGGTGGAATGTTGCTTAGTGATCCAGGAGTGGAAAATGGCTGTCTGCATTCAAAGGAGATCATAGATTATAGACATTTCCTGGGCATTGCAACCACAGGATGCTGTTACAATGGCTCACAAAAAGAGAGACAGCCTCCTAATGCCTGTAATTGGAAGGGCGCTGTATTTATTATCTATTACTGTGTTATGAATTGCTTCAAAACTATTTCTTTATCTCAAAACTATTTATCTGTGGGTCGGGAATCTGGGATGCCTTAGCTGGTTCCTCTGCTTTGAGGTCTCTCACAGACCATGGGCAAGGGGTCAGCCTGGACTGGGGTCAGCACAAGGCTCAGCAGGGAAAGGGTCTCATTGCTTGCTGTAGAAACAAGTCATTAGGCTTACTTCACCAAGGGCACTGGCGTATACAAGGGTGTGAATACCAGGAGGCAGGGCTTATTGGGAGCCATTTTAGAAGTCTTGCTACCAAAAGAACAGGGGTTTCTTAGGTACCCACATATCCCTCCCCTCAATGGCATGCTTATCACAGCACCTACTGAAACTTACAAGCCAGCACAATGAAATGGTAATGCCTTGGATCACTTCCTATGCCATGGTGACTGGCAGGTCATTTAATGGTGTTATTCACGGGAAGTACTTAACAGAGTGCTAGAAGGGAACTTATTTTTCAATTCCAAATACAAACAGAACACCATTCCTTCTGGGGAAACATAGGTTTTAATGTCCTTTTCCTTCATGTCTCCAGTATATACAAAGCCTCTTCCAAAAGTCCAGAAGAGAACCTTAATCTTGCAATGCAGAAGGCGGGCACAGCAGGGTATCTAAGGGAACCGGGGAGCAGCCACAATCTGGAGCCAGCCATAGCCAGCATTGCACAAAAGCACAAGGGACAGAAGCGAAGCCTTCAGTGAAAATCACTTGATAAACAGTCTTAGCTGATGACTCTACTCTTGCCAAGGGCCTAAGCGGTCCTTAAAAGTAAAGCCGTTGAAACCAGGAGCAGACTTTATCCAAGCAAGAGGCACAAATGATGTGTGACAGGAGCCATGTTTGGCAAACAAAAGGAGGCTGTCTCTCTTTTTGTGAGCCATTTTAACAGCATCCTGTGGTTATCACTAATCTTAAATAGTAAGGAACTAAAGATTGCCTCTTATGTCCACTGTGTATTTGTTATATTTCATAAAGAGATGAGCAGGATTTTCCTATGAATGACCTTAGAGGTCTCTCTGGCTTGTGTGATGATGACCCAGCTGTCACTGATGGCTTCCTTCTTTGGAGGAAGGTGTGAAGCTATCATTTTCCATGGGTGCGCAAGGGACTACACCCAAATCACTTCCCAAGTGACCAAAACCTCTAAGATTTCCAGACACTGGGCATCTGTATTTCCTCAGAACAGTCCTAGAAATTTTGGTTCTAAGCTAAGACTTTTCAGAACAAAGCAAGCCCAATATACTTATCCCCCTTCAAATCTCCTCCCACAATTGCCTTATTTATAAAAAGGGATACCAGCAGGGGTCGAAGTTCCTTCAAAGGAAAAGAGCCTCACGGTGTATCCAATGCCTGCCGGCCTGCCCTCATACTGTCCTCAGGATGAGCAGAGAACTGGAGACCCCCATGTCTGCTGCTCCTTCCGCCCCTGAGTTCCATCAGTACCACGTGATATTCTGGTGCCCACCCTGAGAAGTTTGCCCTAAATAACTAGATGATCAATACTTCCAGAAAATGCCATATTATTTTCATTATAGTCAGTCTTACTCATTTTGTTATTGTTGTTTTCATTTTGTACAGCCCAAATATAAAGAACCATCTACGTATCATAATAGAGAAGTACATGGGCCCGTGTCAAAACTAGGAGAATGAATGTTCCAGTGCCCAGAACGGACAACATCTGGTAAGTCGCACATCTCATAAAATGCCTTCTTACCGGGTTTATTTCAGCCTGGGTGTCTTGTGTATAATACTGAAATCTTATCATCAGTAACTTATTGTTTTAGTTCTTTTTTGAGTCATTAAAGCTTAGAGGTTGTCTAGGCCTGGATTCCACAAGGAGCATAATCTGAAAAATGGCTCTATGTGAGTAGTTTCTTTGGAAACACGAGGCCAGGCAACTACAGTGAAACAGGAAGAGGGGAGAGTCCGTGCAAGGACATCACTCTAGGTGACTGGTTGCACAATCCTGTGGGATCATCTGAGAAGCAGAATGAAATGCATGTCAACATGTTCTAGGGTAGGAAAAGGGTAGAAGCATTTCTACCCATTGACACATTTACCCACTGATTCTCAGTTCCCATTGGTGAACATTTCTCCCACCCTGGAATCAATTCCTCCCACTTCTAGGTTTCACATTTTTCTGCTACCAGTTGTGTTCTTAAGATCCCCATTGCCGTGATGCTGAAAAAGAAGTTGCGTGTCTGTTAGAGGCAAGAGATCTCTTGCATTGGCTGGAAGCAAGGCTGTATTTACTGGAAACTGTCTGAAGCTTGCGCTGACATAGAAGGTAGAGGTGGCTTAGAAGATGGCAGTGGTGCTTAGGAGTTCTCTAATAATAAGGTTTCAGATAGAAAACACTTGTGGAGAAGCCATCAAGCCTCAAAATGTTAACAATTCAAGTGCTTAGTAACTTGTTCCTTAGTGGAAGCTTAAGAGGGAGCACTGATGCTATGAGACCCAAGAAATCATCTTCTGAAGGTCAAGTTTGACTTGTCACTGTCACTGGGCACCATGTTAAGTGTGTCTTTGTAGCAGAGGGATATTTTGGGGCCCCTGAGATACCTTCTAAGTTCCTTTGGTAGGATGCCTTTTAAAATGGTCCCTCAAACTCCCACCTCCTGGAATTCATGCCCTTGTGTAATCTCTCTCTGTTTATGTGCCGGACCTAGTGGCCTTCTTCTAATACGAAAGATGAATCGTAGAACACCGAAGGCCAAAATTATTTCATTGACAATTTTTTGGTTTTTGGCCATAGGGTTTGGCACATAACAGACGCCCAATCAGCATTTGTCAAGTGAATACAATCGAGTGAAGGAGGTGGGGAGTGAATAAGAGATGATCAGTGTTTAAATCTAGGAAAGACCAAGCCTAATTGATTTTGAGTGGTAGCCTGAGTAACCAGGCTTCTCCCAATAACTAGAGTGAGAAGGTACAACTTCCCACATGGCCCTGGAAAGATCATGGAATAAGCATCGAGAAAACTACTAGCTGCTTTGCTAAAACACTCCAAGCCCTATTCTCTTTTTCTGTCAGAGGAGGTGCTCCTAATCAGGATCTTACAAAATCGCTGGGAGAAACTAGTTGTCTACATAAAAGTGCTTTACAAGTCCACAAACCCTGAACAATGTTTGTTACCAGCTGTCCCCCCCTGCCCCGGCAGTCACCTGTGATTAGAGCTAGAGCCATAGGGGAAATTCCAAAGCCCCAGGAACCATTTCTGGGTTTTCCTCACCTTCCAAATGAAATAGCTTGGCCTTGCTCCTAAACCAAGGTGAAAGCAAGGTAGAAACGGAGAAAAGAACAAAGGGGGAGGAACTTGGATGGAGCAAGTACAACTTGCCATGAAGACTTAGGAAGATTTAAACTTTGCCAAGAACAAGAATGTGATATTTTTTCATGTGGCCCATTTACTGGTTAATTTCTTTCTGGTGTGGTTTGATGGAGCCTGGGAGGGAACATGAGAACCTTTAACCCACGGTTTGGAATGGCCAATATTGCTCCAACTTCACATTCCTCTGTTGATTCTCATTGAATCAGCTCCAGATTTGGATGTTTTTCCCCCGGTTTTCACCAAAATCATACCTGTAAGAAGGAAAACAGGCCTGGGGGATTGAAGTGCTTATAGGGCCCTCAGCTCAGTGTCTTGGAGGGAGGCCCTGAACAGCAGTAGGAGGAAGGCAGCTCATTTTGGAGAAGAGGGAAGAGAATTGGGAATCCAAGCTAGGGGAGGACTGGAGAAAGGCCAGCAGTCTATGAGTCCCGTCGTTCATAGATGCTCAGCTCTGAATGGTAGGATGGCATCCGCCGTTAAGTTATTGAAACACAGCTGTACCATCTGGGGAGTACGTGCTACCATCTGAGGGTCTACCTCCTGCCCTGGACACGTGGGCCTTCCTCCAAAAGTCTACCCCACCACGCAGCCCACAAGCCAGCAGTCGGAAGGATAATACCTTGCTCAGCATGGCCCCTCTGGACCCTGCCCTAAGGATGGGCTGCCTGTGAACTTCTACCAGTTGCTCACACTGCATGACACCTAATGGAAGCTGCCTAAGTTCTCCGCTTCCTCCCTCCCCTAGCTCCCAATCTCTAAATGTAGGTGCACACGCACACGTGTATATGTGCACACATATGCACACATGGCATGTGCATGCATGTACACACAAAATCCACACGCACGTGCACGGGCATGTCAATGCACACACAGCCACCTATGGATACATGCACAAACACACACGCCTGCAATGTACACATGCACAGACACAAACACATCTACACTCGCTTTGCCCCAGCTTCACCACCTCCCCTCTGCTTTCCTTCCGTTAGCTTCTGCCCCGACACTGGGGCTCAGCTCCTGAGCCTCACCTTTGGTGTAATGATGGCAGAGGCTGCAAAGGATGACTCACTCCACTGGCGTGTTTCCCCCCCATGGATGCCCTGTGCCAAATTACTCCAATACTCCTGGAAGTACTTAACGTTTACAAATTGTTTCCTTTAAGCCAAAATGTATGTAAACCTTACTTTTCTCAAATGAAAAATGATACTAATCCTATCTAGCTCACACATTTGTTCTGAAGAATGCATAAGGCGATGTATGTAAAGGATTAGCCCAGCGCCTGGATGTACCAATTACAATAATTGGTAGCTGTTGCTATCCTGGCATTTATTATTAATATTTTTATCATTAGGTTTGTTGTGTTCTTTTTATCATTAGGTTGAGTTTTGAATTTCCATATCCCTCCTGTTAACTCATCACTATTTCAAAATGATGTTATAGTAAAGGACAAAGAAACTAAGAAGATGCTTCTCCACTTCTTTTGTTTCTTCTTTCTTAATTTAAAAAGAAAAGGAGAGAGGCAAGGATGCCTAGAAGCTTTGGGTTAAATTTAAATTAACTTAGCAGCTGACATTCATAGAAAACCAAAATAAACTAAGAGTCTTTAAAATAGATCCCTTCACAATGTCAAATTTCAATTAAATCTCAACTAACAATTAAAATAATTTCAAGAGTTTCAGTTAAGGAGGAGGGAGATTCAAGATACAACCTCCTTTCTGGAAGGTCACTACAGATTTTTCTTGCACCTCTTTGTGCAACACCAGGGGCATTTAATATACCCATTACACTTCCAGGGAAGACATTAGGAAAGTCTAAACTACATCCAAAGTGTACTTTACTCCTAATAATTAGAACTAGATGAACAGCTAGAAAAAAAAATATGAACCTGTTCAAACTAAATCGGTTCAGCTCTAACTGATCTAACGCAGTTTTCCAAAGAATAATTGATATTATATAATCGTAACTGCCAGTTTATGTCACAAAAGTGACATTTGACACCTTCCTGCTAACCAGCCTAACATCATCAATTAAAACATTGCTTGTGTAATGACATTTCACCAGTCAGCTTAACATCATAAATTATGACATCACCTCTTTTATGAAACCAGAATATTGAAGAAAAGCAAACGGGAAGACAGTCTACTGAAAACTAGCATTCTTCTTTGATTTGTGCTTTGAGAATCTCTCATGCTCTAGTCATGTTGCCAGAGTGATTATTAGTTAGGAAATTAATTGATTAATGTTTACATAATTAAATAAATACTATAAAATCGTAGTGGAAGCTACGTAAGAACAAAATGTACATTTTCTAGTTTCTGTTAGTTATGGTTCAACATCCCTGGAGGCGATAACAGGATTTTATATCACAACTGAACTGTGAAATGGCTATTCTTGGAAATCCTTGGAAGATGGAAACAGGAAAGAAAACCTTTGAGTTTGGGCTTGGATTTGGAATAGTATATTCATGTCTCACCAAATCCATCTAAAAACAATTTATCTGTCAGGAAGTCTGCATATTACCCATAGGATTTCCAAAGGCTGACTACTTGTTTTTCACCTGAGGCTCATAATCATGTGCTGTAGAAAATGTGACAGGAAATAGATCTCATAGGATGGAAGGGCCTGATCTCATAAAAAGAACATTCATTTTTGTCCATCTAAAATGCTGGGTTTTAAGGCAGAAAAGAGTTGTTTCCCAAACTGTTTATTGAGCACCTGCTAGGACAATTGCTCTAAGAATAAGGAAACTAAGGGGTGCCTGGGTGGCTCAGTCTGTTAAGCATCTGCTTTCGGCTCAGGTCATGATCCTAAGGTCCTGGGATTGAGTTCGGCATTGGGCTCCTTGCTCAGCAGGGAGCCTGCTTCTCCCTCTGCCTGCTGCTCTCACTGCTTGTACTCTCTCTGTCAAATAAATAAAAAATCTTAAAAAAAAAAAAACAAAGAATAAGGAAACTGAGGGGTGCCTGGGTGGCTCAGTCAGTTAAGCATCTGCCTTCTGCTCAGGTTATGATCCCAGGGTCCTGGAATAGAGTCCCTGCTCAGCAGGGAGCCTGCTTCTTCCTTTCCCTCTGTTACCCCCCACCCCCCACTCATGCTTTCTCTTTTTCAAATAAATAAATAAATAAAATCTTTTTTTGAAAAAAATAAGGAAACTGAGTGCAAGAGGAAGGGGAAAAATTGGCCTCTCTTTAGTCCTATGGTCTTGCTATGATCAAGCATGAAAATGCTGGGCATGGTGCCTCATTTATGATAGCTACTAAACAGGTGTGTGTTGCCTTCTGATCCCCACCCCTTTTTTCTTTACCATTTGGTAGTAGAGGGATAAAGGTAACTTTTCAGTGTTTTAATCCATAGTTTTCAAGAAGGTAGTCAGATGAACTCCTTCAAAGTCATTTATGTAATTAGGTATATGAATATCATAAGAATTTGTGAAAAGATTTTTTTTTTCTTTTTATACCATGTATCTGAGCCAGGAAAACTGTAAAGAATAAGGTAGACATTCTTGATTTCCATTAGCATTCAGTTTGGGACATACTGGTCACATATCTTCTTCCAGGCTAACCTATTTGTAAAATAGGTTATACACCTATTTGGTGTAAATACACCAAATAGGTCACATTAGAATTCTCACAGTTCTACTTGGTAGTTGGACTTTTAGTTTTTTAGCCCAGTGTTTGAATTCACTGGATTAGTAGAATTTCCTATATCAGACAACATTAAAACAAACAAAGACACAATTCAACAAAAATAAAGGGAAAGCAAGAATATTGAATATTGAATATTTTAACTACTTTGATTGCACAGAATTAACAAATTCTGCTTTATCTTGAATTGTACTAACTAACAGGCAAGTTTCAGCCTTGACTGGCACTGGGCAAAGTCATGGGTACTTGCATTGTTCATTGGTTGAATGCCAAAAAGTACCAAAAGTTCAGGTTTACCTTGGGATAGTTCTTGATGGGTGCTTCATTCTGACAAGGGAAATTTTTAGTAGTTTTCTCAAGGCTTGAGGAGATAAAGTACATGACTTTATCTGTGACTCTGTGTCATAAAAGTTCTTCCTTTTATTTACGGCCTTTGAAATTTTAGTCATATTTCTATTTGTTGACTTGTGAAGGAAAGGTAACCTGGAGAATAAATAAATAAAAAATCTTACCATACATTATTACTAATGACTGGTT
Organism: Lontra canadensis; assembly: GCF_010015895.1. Taxonomy (NCBI): domain Eukaryota; kingdom Metazoa; phylum Chordata; class Mammalia; order Carnivora; family Mustelidae; genus Lontra; species Lontra canadensis. The sequence goes on from NW_022631044.1 coordinate 5,595,052, forward strand.
GCCATTTACAATAAACACTCCTCATATATACACACATATTTTGGATTGGGGGGCAGAGTTATTGGCTTTGCAGAATTCATAATTTATAGAATGCATTGGAAGAGATGCTTGAGAATTGCTTAGCCAGTTTTGATAATGAATTAATTCAATAACAGACTTCAAAGTATAGTACAAATTCCAGGTCTCCAAATAATTTTATGTAAGTTGAGGCATGTTTGGCTAGATTGAAACATGAATAAATCTTTTAAAGGTGTGTCGCAAGGAGTAAGAGGAGTTTGAAAGGCTCCAAGTGCTTTTGCTTTCTTCTTCAATGAGCAAAGCATGAATGAGGTATCCAAACACTGGTCTGGGGATTGTTCATTGCCATGAAAAGAGTTTTTAAATAGCAGAGTAAAATTTTCAGCAAATCCATATAACCTGGGGTGCCTGGTGGCTCAATCAGTTAAGCGGCTGCCTTCAGCTCAGGTCATGATCTCAGGGTCCTGGGATCGAGCCCCACGTCGGGCTCTCTGCTCAGCTCTGAGTCTCTTTCTCCCTGTCTCTCTGCTTGCCTCTCTGCCTACTTGTGTTCTGTCTGTCAAATAAATAAATAAATAAAATCTTTAAAAAAGAAAAAAATCCATGTAACCTGTCAGAGCATATCTTAGTCATCTCTATAAGGGGGGTGTGATTTACTTTGTCTCATTTCTTGACCTTTTTTTTCCCCAAAAACTTTTTGCTATGAATATGTATGCCTAGACTTCATTCACTGACTGAATTTCCACTCTGTTGGAATTATGCATCCCCATAGTGCACCCGAGAAAGGTGAGCAGTTAGAGGTGAGGAAAGAGATTTCCTGACCTTTTACAAATAGCAAGCTACAGCGGATTAAGTACAGCCTGAGTGAGGTTATTTGTGGAATGGTAGAGTGTAATTACCTCAAAATTATCTCAATGAAACAATTAGTGTGCAATAGATTTCGGTGCCAGCTCTGTCGTTGTTCTGAGCTTCTGTTAGAGCGTCTCACTCCATCCCCAAGTTGGGCAATTTATGACTGTTGCGGTAGGTGCCAGTGAGGGACTCCGCATACAGCTACTGCTGAGTGCAGACTCGTTTACAGCTGCGCTTGTCAAGTGAGTTGTAAATGCGGAGGTGCTAGACTTCATGTGACGGGAGGGTTTCCTTGGTGGTGAAGTGTTCACTAGACGAGTTTCCCGAGCCCGTCAGATACGGAGACAACCGCGAAGCCCACTTTCATTACCGTCCTCAAGTGTTCACGTTGAAGGTGCTGGACTTTTGGCTCTCAGTCCCACAGCTGGTTCTTTTAAAACTGAACTTTAGGCAGAAGGAAGTCAAGCTTGAACACAGTGCAAAAATGGACATTTGGGGAAGTCATTTCAGTTTCCTCTTGGCATTTTTATGGAACTGCCTCAAGTAGAAGGGGCCATTCGATTTTGTCTCAGTTATGTTTCTGATGAAATGTAGAAGGTATTTCTTAGGCTAACCTACTACCTCAACCACAAGGATGGGTTAGTCCTAGGCAGGGCAGCTGCCGTGGCTGTTGTTTAAAGGAAACATTCAATTTTTTCCTCTACAGAAGCATCTTAGAAGCTATTTTTAAAAAGAGTTAATAAGTTAAAAATATGTGAGAAATCACAGTCAAGTGGGATTACTTTTTCACAATTATTTTTTCTAAATCGATTACTTATTATGTAGACTGAAGATGGTGTTGGTATAGCAGGGTAAAGGGAAGGTTTCAAATGAAGTTATATTTATACTTTGTATGAGCAACTATTTCTTTTACTTAGTAAAAGGAAATAGTATTTGTTTTAAGTAGTAAATAGTTGCATACTGCTACATAAACAAAAACAACTTATTCTGCAACTTGAGTGGAAATCAAGTAATACCAAAAACAAAAAAAGATCACCCAAAAGTGTGTTTGAAAGATGGTAAATGTTTAGAGTTCTTGAATAAAAAGGAACATAACATTATAAAATACATTTTTATTTGTTTTTGTTGTCTGTAACAATATAGTGAATAAAACAACTGGGATATACCAAAAAGTAAATAAGGCTAGGGAAGAAAAATGGCTAAGATGAGCCTTATTTTATTGGGAAAGCCATTTATTGATATTCACTAAGTATCAAGTACTGTGTAAAAACTTCATGTATCTTCAGTAAGTCGTTTATTTTACACAACCATCTTTTCAAGTGAGCACTGTCATCCTAACTCTAGAAGAGACATCTCAGCATCAGAAAACTTAAGAAAGTGGGAAATGCCCCACAGCCTATCAATAATAGCACTACAGTATGAACTCAGGTCCAATTCCAAAGTTACAACTTCTTTTTACCGTTTAATTTAGTGAGTAGCTTTCTAACATGGGGAATACTGACAGAGAAATTCTGTTACCATTGATTATGGGGGTACTACACATTTAAACCTATAGCAAATACAAAATGCAAGAAATTGATGTAACTTAAGGGTTATTCATGAGAAGGAGCTGATCATATGCTTTGGGGGGGAAATGGTCACATTTCTATGCTCAATTAATCTTAATGTTTAATTTATTAATTATGAAGACTATCTGAACATGATTCAAGCATTAATCTTATAGCAGCCTTTTCCATTTCTTCTTTGCTTTTATGCAAGACTGCCTTGAGTGGAGGGTGCAGCTTTATTTATCTTGTTTTTGTTTCTGACAAGACTTAAACAGGATTTCTCAGGCTAAGCCACTATCCAGTGAAACTCAGAGATCAATGGCATTCTGAAATGCAGTTGCAATCTTCATACCTTTTCTCTTTGTTGTTAGAATAAGCCTTTGGCTTGTATTTAAAAGCTATGATTTTTGTCACCAATTTCCCTGCTCTGTGTGTGTGTGTGTGTGTGTGTGTGTGTGTGTAGCAAGTCGGTGGTGTAGTAGGAAGTATGTTGAACTTGAAGCAAAAGATTCTGTTTGCCCTGGTTCATACCCTTTCAGGGGTGCTGTTTCAAGCTGGGTTGGTCTCATTGTGGATCCAGACCTCCCTTCCCTCATCTACCTGCAGGATGATCTAGAAAGCTTCATTCAACCCTAAGCTCTTTCACCATTAGAAAGTTTTACTTTTGGAAAATTTATTTGTGTGATTATATAGTTCAAAATATTTTCTTAAAGTATTAATGAAAGCCTAACCACCTAAGGTTAAACTCTTTTTTATTATGCAGAGCCCATGGCTATTCATTTTTATTCTTTAATGAGCTTTAATGGGATGTACTACTTAAATTCAGCCCTAGTTATCTGGATGTGATTTTTAGGATGATTCTTATTTAGACACACTGAATTAGAACTATCCACTCAGCACTATTTTCTTCTGTAACAAGCATTTAAAAAATAATAATAAGTCCAAGGTTTTTGTAAGGTAGGCAAGCTTGCTACATTGATAGTATAAGTTCTACCTACATGAGGAACTAGAGCTCACATTCCCAATATGAGATGTTGAAACTTCTACCCCTCTGAACTTCAAATTTCATTTTGTGTATACTCAGTTTCCGGTGATCTCACTCAGTCTCATTTATACCGTTTATAATGCTGATGATCCCACATTTTTGTCTCTAGACCAAACTTCTCCCCTGACTTTAGACCATCTCACTGACATGTAACTGTCTATTAGACCGCTTTACTTAAATGCTGTTAGGGGTTAAATCACCCTCCCAAAAAGATATGTTGAAGTCCTAACTTCAGCGCCTCAGGATATGAACTTTTGTGGAAGTAATCAAGTTAAAATGAGGTCCTTAGGGTGGACTCTTAATCCAATATGTCCTTGTGAAAAGGGGAAATTTAGACACAGAGAGAGACAGGCACACACACAGAAGATGATGTGAAGACACATAGGGGAAAACAGCTGTGTGATGGAAAGGCTGCATCTACAAGCCAAGGAATGCCAAGGGTTGTTGGCAAACACCAGAAGCTAGAAGAGGCAATAAAGGATTCCCTCCTACTAGAGTAATCACAGAAAGTAGGCCAACACCTTGATTGCAGATTTCTAGCCTCCAGATTTTTGAAACAATAAATTTGTTTGTTTTAAGCCATCCGGTGGTTGGCACTTTATACAGCAGCCTTAGAAAACAAACTGATGCTGAGTAAGCATCTCAAGACTAATGTGCCCAACAGAGGGCTCCTGCCCAGCCCCCAGACCCCCACCTCCTGCTGCTCCTCTCCTTCTCTCTTTCAATGGGAACTCTGTTTTGCCAGTTGCTCAGACGAAACCCTTTGGAGTCATCATTGATTCCTATTATCCCCTCATTCTCCTCATGAAATCTTCCCTCAAAATATCATTTTTTATGGAATCGAAGATATTATCAATTGTGAGGTACATGACTATAGTATTCATCCCTAAGAAAGAAAGAAAAAATCTAGCTATCTTACAACTCAATGGTATTGCTTAGAATTTGTATTCTACACTTATTTAAAGATCTCCAAATTTATGTAGACATACTTTTTAACCATATATCATCCTTGTTCGTATAGCATAGGAAAAATGTCTATGAAAGAAGTTGGTTAGGGTTTCCAAAAATATTATCAACTTCAAAATCCATTTTCTTGATTGCTTTGACTTAGAGGTCACAAGTACACATTTGTTCACAAAACATCATTCATGGGGCCAGGAAGAGTAGTAGCAAAGCAGTGTTGGCTTCCTTCAGGTGTTAAGCAGAAGCTACAAAACTTCCATTGACCTATGACTCAACTGAGCAAGAATCAAAGCTCCAAACCAGGTGTGTGCATATGGAGATAAATGGCACCTACCAGTAGTAATGGTAAAAAGCCATCAATTATAAGTTGGATCCCAATTTCAGAGGTATTAAAATGTTAAAAAAAAAATCTTAGAACCACAATGTATCTGTTCTTTACCCTCTTGATTCAAGCCACCATCATCTTTTACCAGCCTGCTCCTTGCATGCTAATTAGTTTTCCTGTTTTTCTGCTGCCCCTCTATAGTCTGTTTTCCACATAGCAGTCTGTGTGATTCTTTCACATTGTGAATTCAATTTCGTTGAGCACACCAATCATAATTGTAATTCAGGGCCTTTGTAGTTGTTGGTTCTTCTTCCTGAAATGTTCTTGTCCCAGATATCCATCCATATGTCTCACCTCCTCATCTGTTTTAAGTCACTGCTCAAATGTTGCCTTCTCACCGAGGATTTTCCTGGCCAACTGCTTAAAAATTTCTCCATCCACATACTCTCTTTCCTTGCTTTAGTTTTCCCCATAGCACTTTTTATATAAATACTTAAGTAAATGTTTATGTGTGGTTATATATTATATATTGTATTATATTGCATTGTTTTCTACTTCACCAATAACCATAGGTATAGAGATAGATAGATAGATTTCTCTTTCCACTACAGAGTAAGCTCCAAGAGGACAAAGATGCTGTCTGTTTTTGTTCCTCAGGCCCAAAACAATGACTTCCCCATAAACAGTACATAGTAAACATCTGTTGAATGAAAAATGTGATAGAAATGGGTCAAATATAGTGAAATAAATAACAAAACTGCCATAGAACCTGAGGAGTATGGCCAAAAGCACTGGATATCTTTCCCTGTGTATAAACTCTATTCTAACTGTGATCTTGCTATAGAATCAGTGCTGGAGGCATAAATAGGATGGCCATAAAAACAAACCCATCACCACCTGCTCTTCCCTGTTACGAATTATTATTAAGACTCCAAAAAGAAGAACATAGAGGAAAAACAGAAATGAATGCCACTATATCCGGATCCACTGCACTACGTACATGGTATTCACAATGAATGAGTGATGGGGTGTCAGCATTCAAGAGTCCTCCCAGCCACTGGAATGCTATCAGCCCTCCAGGACATGCCAGGTGTCAACTTTTCCATGGTCTTCGATGCTCACCTTCCCCCTCCCCTTTTTTTATTCCCAATGGTTACAGAGTAATGCCCACTTGATTCTATTACTTCTCTGCATGTAAATCTTTTTCTTCATCAGCACAGTACATTTCTGATGAGCAGAAACCTCATCTCCCATCTATAGAGTGTCCTTAACAGCCTCTAGCATGGGGATATATCCTTTTGGAAATGGATAAAGTTGCAGAGAAAAGTAGAATGTGTTAACATTTAATAAGGGTGTCAGGGAGAGAGTCTTCCCAGGGTCAGCCTTAGACAGGGTGTTTGGAAAGTTAACTCGCCATGAATCTCATTGGATTGGAGGTCATAAGCACTAGAGAAAGTAGTGAATATCAATCAAATCGCTTGCTGGAGATTTAAGTCTGTCCACATTTCTCTCTCATTTAGGGAATTGAACAGGAGTAAAAGAACCTATCCTCGGTTTACTTACACTCAGAGGTACTTTTTAGGAGATTGTAGTTTATAGTTATTGAATGAAGCTAGGCAAGTATACAATGAAACTTTATTTTTTGTTTTTGTTTTATTTATAGCTGATTGTTCATCATAGGTAGAGTTAGCTTTATCCGGACAACACTATCAACCTTAATTCTAGCTCTACTGAAGGTCCTTTTTGCCTTCAGACTATATACTTGAGAAATTTCCTAAAATCCTTCTTGGAAAAAGCATCTTTTGGCAGCTGCTTACCTTGAAGGCAATTTGAGTCATTATCAAAATGAATCTTAAGTGACCTATGCTATTTTATTTCCATTTTCCACTTTTAGATTTTTTTTTTTTTAGTCTTGCTATTCTGCCTTTTATCCAGAATAAAAATAAACAAAAAGCCATCTTGAAATGTTAGGAATCATAAACAAAAAATGAAATAGAGGAGTTTTGAGAGTCTTTTTCTGGCTGGAACCTTCACACACAATTTCATCTTTTATTAAGCAACCATACATTTACCTGATGTTCACTGGTTGTACTGAACAGAGATCATCAATTTAAATAATTCATATGCTTATAAAGGGATTGGATGATTTGCAATATGAAAAGACAACGTTGTTTCAATGGTTCAGCTGTGCTGTGACTGGATGCAGAATAAATGTGATCTTTGAAAAGGTAGAGTGGCCCATAGAGCTGTTGTTTTATTCCATTTAAAAACTTTAGAACTCAGTGTATCATCTTTGCAAGGTGGGAAGTATCACTGTCACGTCAGGGAGCATTGTTCCCATTTATTGTATGCAAACAGAATTCCTAGAACAGTTGTCTCCCAACATTTACATAGAGCACAATTTTGAATGGGTGCCTCTTGAAGTCCTTCAGCCCTGAGGAAGGCTGAGGTGGGTTCAACGAATCAAGTCAAGAGAACTGGAGGGGGTAATCTTCAGGCATCCTGGTTAGTTCTATGGAGAGTTCTCACAGATGCTACCCTCAAGTCAATGATTCTTACCTGCCATTTTAAACTAAAGATAAACACAAATAATAAAATCATTAGATTCAAGCTTGAATGGACACGATAAAAACTCTCTTAAATGACAACTTTAAAAAAATGTTTAAGTAAATAATAAAAAACTAAGTGGCATTAGATGAAAAGTAAAAAAAAAGAGAAAAAAAAGTCCACTTAATAAAATGGTAAAGTGAATAACGAATAGTGAAAAAAAGAACAAGTAGCAAAATCATAAAATGATAAATGAATGAACAAATGAATGAATGACTAGATAAATAAAATAGAACACTAGCCAACAGTTCTAGGAAATCTGTAGATAGGAGACTAAAGGCTAGAAGATGTGGCCTCTGCCCAGAAAGTCCTGGCACATGTGGTTTCCTTTTCCTGTCCTCTCCATCCTTTTCCCTCCTCAGCAAATCAGGAGAGGTCAGGATGGCTGAGGAAGCAGTGAGCATGCCCACAAAATCTATTTTATATGTACATAAATTCTTCAGATGACTGTGAAACTCAAAAGCGTAGAATTGGAAAAGAAAAAAATTATCTGACAAAGCTATATTTATAGGAACATGTGCCTATATGACAATCCCCTCAATAAACTAAAAATAGAAGGGAACTTCCTCAAAACAAAAAAAAAAAAAAAAGGGAACTTCCCCAATCTGATAAAGGGAATCTGTCAAAAATCTATAACAAACAATATATTGAACACTGAAACACTAGGTGCTTTTCCCTTTAAGATCAGGGAAAAGACAGGAATGTCCACTCTCACCACTAATACTTAACATAATATTAGAGGCTCTAGCCAGTTAAATAAAGGCAAGAGAAAAAAACAAGAGGCACCCGTATTGGAAAGGAAGAAATAAAATTCTCCTTATTAAAAGCAGATGACACAATAGTCTATGTACAAAATCCTATAAAATCTCTTAAAGAGCCACCAAAATTAATAAGTTTAGCAAGTTTGCAGTTTACAAAACAAAAATCAATTACATTTCTGTGGGCTAACAATGAACAATCACAAACTGAATTTTTAAAATCAATATCATTATATTATCATTAAAGTATAAAATATCCAATGATCAATCTGAAAAAAAAATGTGCAAAACCTTTACACTAAAATGTACAAGATATTGCTGAGATAAATTAAAGACAACTTAAGTACATGGAGAGATATACCATGCTCATGTATTGAAAGACTCTCAATGCTATTGAGGGGTCAAGTATCCACAAAATTTATCTATCGATTGAATACAAGTCAAATCCAGCATGATTTTATAGAAATTGGCCAACAGATTCTCAAATTTGTATGTAAATGCAAAAAACCTAAACAGCCTAACTTTGAAAAAAGTAAAATAGTACCTAACTTCAAAATTTATTCAAAAGCTCCAGAGAGGGACATCTACCTTTGGCTCTGGGTCATGATCTCAGGGTCCTGGGATTAAGCCCTGTGTCAGGTTCCCTGCTCAGCTGGGAATCTACTTCTCCCTCTCCCTCTGCCCTTCCCCCTCTGCTCATTTCTCACATTCTCTCTCTCAATAAATGAATGAAATATTTTTTTTAAAGCTACAGTATTTGTGGCATTGACATCAATAGAGACAAATAGATCATTAGAACAGAACTGAGAAACCAGAAAATAGATCTATACATATGGTCAATTTATTTTTAACAAAGATACAAAGGCAATAATAGGGAAGGGTAATCTTTTCAATGGTGCCAGAATGATTGGATATCCATTTGAAAACAAAAGCCAAAACCTTGATCAATATCATTTATAATATACAAATATTAACTCAAAGTCAATCATAGAACTAAATGTAAGACCTAAACCTTCTGGGAAAAATATAGGAGAAAATCTTTGTGAACTTGTGTGAGGTCATTTGTGTCAGATGTCTTAGCTATAACACCAAAAAACAAAATCCACTAAACAAAAATTGGATAAATTGGACTTCATCAAAATGAAGAAATTCTGCTTTTTGGAAGGCATTGTGAATGAAAAGGTAAGACACAAAGTAGGACAAAATATTTGCAAATCACATATCTGATAAAGAACTTTTATTTATAGTATAAAAAGAATTCTAATTCAATAATTTAAAAAAGTCAATAAAAATGATGAGCAAATTTGGATACTTCAGCAAAGAAGATATATAGATAAAAGAAACACATGAAAACACTCAACAATATTAACCATTAGAGAAATGCAAATTTAAGCCGCAGTGAGATACTACTATACTTTTTAGGATGGCTAATATTAGAAGGACAGATCATATCAAGTGTTGGCAAGAATGTGGAGCAATAGGAATTTTCATATGCCGTTGGTGAGAATGTAAAATGAAACAATCACTTTAGAAAACAGTTTGCCAGTGGCTCAAAAAGCTAACCATATACCTACCACATGATCCAACATTTATCCAAGAGAAATGAAAACATATGTCTAGATGAAGACTTATATGTGAATGTTTGTAGCCGCTTTATTTATAATATCTAAAAACTGGCAACTTACATGTCTGTCATCAAGTGAATGAATCACCAAATTGTATATTCATGCAGTGGAGCAGTACTGAGTAATGAAAAGTAATGATGCATACAATAATATGGACAAATCTCGAAATAATTATAATGAGTGAGAGAAGCTAGAGGGGAAAAAAAGAGTATATGCACTGTATGAGTCCATTTATATAAAATATGCTAAATACAAACTAATCTATAATGCCAGAGAGCATATCAGTGGTTTTCTGATAATTGGTGGGGGAGAGACCTGGTGGGGGCGGGGGGTGAGAACTTAGGAAGGAACATGAAGAAACTTCTGGGATTGATGGATACGTTCATTGTCTTGATTATGGTAATGATTTCACAGGTGAATATATGTCAGTAATTATTCCATTGTACACTTTGAATGTGTACAGTTTATTTTGTCATTTATGCTTCAATGAAGTTGTTGAAACTTTATAAAAAGTGTTCAATTCAAGAAACCGTTTGTTGAATTCATTCAGCAAATCCTGATCGGATTCTAGCTTGGATGGAGTTTTTTAAAGGTGAAATGTAGAAATACTATCTCGACTGGTTATAAGCCAGATGAATTTCAAGTTGAAGAAACTAAAAAGAGAGTAACTCAGAGAGAAGGCATAGGCTCTGGAATTAGAGAGACCTGCCCTTAGGCCCATGATCTTCTACTTAACACCCTCGTGACCTTTGGAATGTTAACTATCCTCTGATCTTCAATCACTTTATCTGCAGGAGGAGAATCAGCACCTATCCTACAGTCATGCAGAGTTTAGAAATCATGCATATTAAGTATTTTGCAAAAGCAGTCACTCCATATGGAAGAGTAAATAGGAGCCAGAAGAAGGACCTTCTATCATTCTCCTGTTTTCTGACCTCCCCCTGGTGCCTCTATGACAGAGCCTAGCAGCAAGCTAGCTGCAAGCAAGCCCCAGAAAATAAGTTTGCTAACTCCAGTCCTGGCAGCACAAAACAAAAATGGAAAAGTGCGGGACTATGAGGCTACAGGTAAACAACCAGCACAGTATCCACAGGAGTAACTGCAGAGAGAGTACAGAGAAGGTGGAAATTGACACAATGGAGAAAGATAAGTGCCCCAGAAGTCCAATGAAGATGATTCAAAAAGGCAATGCCTTCAGTGGTGTCCAGTCCTAGAGTGAAAGCCAGGTCTAAAAGAGAGCCACTGGATTTGTCAACTAGCAGTCCTGATGACCTTGAAAACCTAGAAATAGCTTTTCAACTATTGTAGGCGCAGATGCCAGATTTCAGAAAACCTTAAATTTCAGGATATAAGATGGTGGTCATAAAACTATTCATTGCTGAAGTTTAACAGAAAATGGAGCAATCGACTGACTTTTACACCTTTCTCAGAAACTGGACCTTCATAGGGTGAACAATTCATTCCCGTTTCCCAGGACGTTCCTAGTTATAGCTCGGGAAGACCCTGCTATTTCCAGGCAAGCTAAGAGGCCAGTCACTGTGACCTGGTTGTCTTAGAGAATGTTCAAATGAGCTATATTCAGACTTCAACAAAGGATACAAAAGATTTTGTTACTTGAAAGTACTAACATATTCCAGAATAACCCTTGATGTGCTCCCCAACTCACTAATAGTACAGTCATTCCACTTGATTTTAAATGTGATTCTTCTCCATCCAGGTCTCACCCTCTTTAGTCCATCTGTTGGCTGCAACGACATCCCAAGAGAAGTATTCTCCTAGTTGGCTTTTCAAGCTCAACCTTTTCACGACACCCCAGTTAATTAATATCTGCCCTGGGTCAGCCTGGAGGAAAACGCATTGAGCTTGGAGATTTCCATTTTAACATTGAACCCCAGGAAGGAGCAAGGCAAATTTATACCAGTGGGTCTAATTGCTAGAAAGGTAATTCTGCAAAGATGGAAATCAGCTGAAAGATTAACACTGCTATACCAGCTTGAGTGCCCTGGCTAACAGAGAGAAAATAATGTTTCAATTAAATGAAAGGATACTGAATTAGGTAGATTACTCAGGAGACTGGTAATGGAATACAGAGCCTTTCACCTCCAGGTCACCATTACTAATATGGTCCAGGGCAGTTCTAGACCATAGTTTTGAGGGGCTGATGGCTCACCCCAGCCCTTGCTGTCTGCAGTACTTGATGAACTGATCTCCCAAAGCACCTGCATCAGCCTCACAGGTCACTGTGGTTCACCGAAGATGTAAGAGGAAGCAAAATCCCCTATTTGGAGAGGAGGGGCTGACCATGAGGATAGCCAAGGGCTAAGGCAGACAACAGAAACTGCTACAGAGAGATTGGGATGGGGGGAAATGATTCAGACTGGGGAGCCAAGCAGAAAAGGGAAATCACGTTTGACTCACACATGAGGGAGTTAACTGAGTTAACCTGAATTTAGAGTTGGTCTGGAAGTGAAAGTGGTAATTAAGGGTTTGTTCTTTGTGTGTATTGGGAGGGGATGGCTAGGGAGGAGTTGATCTGCATTAGAAGTCAAAAGTTGGAGGTCAGAACTCGATGAGCAAAACTGAGTCATGAAATCACTTGTTATCACCCACGTTTGAATATGTCCCAGGGCTTATCTTACTCCACAAAATATTACCACAGGCGGATAAAGTCTGATATAAGGAGATTAACTTAATTCACCATGCCAGTGTAACAAAAATCCTCCCCCATAATGGAACCCATATGTCAGCTGAGGTCTCCCTGCCCAGATAAGATTGTCTCAAACTTTACATTCCACACCTTGTGGGAGTCTAAAAGAGACCCCAAGATTTCTGCAAATGTTCAGAGCTCCTCGTGGTTACCTTTGGATCTCAATTCCCCCTTTTCCTGAGTAACTTCAGTGTGTAGGTTATCTTGCCATTCTGGGCCTGCTGTGTGTCCAAGAGGCTCTAAATGAGAAAATCAGCTGCTTCCTCCATCTCCACAATCACTGTATTATTCCAAGATATTTATGCTCACAGAGATTTCATTCAAAATGGGACATGAAGCATGGAAGGGAGGAAGATGCTTCTATCACAGCAACACGGGCCAAAATGGGGTCAGTCCCCATCTTAAAAGTCTCAGAACACTCCCTCTCTGGGGACATTTTTTTTTTTCTCCCTTCACCTCATTCTGTACTTCTGCCGGTTACTATCCACTGCCTCTCTCTTTCCCCTTGACCTTCAAGATTGCCTCAGAAATCCCACATACATCTTACTTCCTTTGCAATTCTCCCTTAAGCCGTCTTAAGATCAATTCATTGAGCCTCCCAGCAAAGGAGAAATGCCTCCAGGCTAGGAATCCACCTTCTGAAAGAAGGCACCTGGATTTTACAAATTGTTTTTCTCCCCACTACAGTTGTTAAATGGAAGAACCATTTCAACAACAGCACCCCCGCCAAAAAAGAACTTCCCTGTTGAGTTCATTTCTTAGATTATAAAACAGAAATATGGGTCTGTAGTAGCGTTCAAATACGTATTTGCAGATTGAGTCCCCCCAAGTAGAAGGCGTAACTAGAATTTTGGCACCTTGATGAAGAATCAGAGCATGGAATACTGACAGAGCTGTGATGGGCTATGGCCATGCTAATAGACATGAATAGCCCCGCAGTAATTCTAATCGATGAACCAAACCTTTAATGAAGACAGTTTGGGGAAACGGGGGACTGCTTAGGGTCTGTGTGCCTTGGGATGTGTTTCTGATGATAGGGGGGAAAAGATTTGTTATCTCCCTATAGATAGCAGGTTTAGCATCACCAGCTGCTGGAACAATCTATAGGCTTCAAAATTGTTTTCTAGAAATGTAATTGTGATCATAACCTGAGCCGAAGGCAGAGGCTTAACCTACTGAGCCACCCAGGCGCCCCTAGAGATGTAATTGTGATAAGTTTACAGTTTTTCACATTTCTATTAAATGTTATAGAAATGTACCCTTTAAACACAAGATGTGGCTTACCTAATTACCTAAGTTCTTACCTAATTCAAACCTTCGTTTTACAGATAAGGAAATTGAGGCCCTCAGAGTTTGGTGGCCACAGAGCAGGAAAGGGCTGCTCTTCTCCTCATCTGCCCTTGTTACCATCCCCTGGGTCTCATGCATTAATGCCTTGTAGATTTATAAGAGCAAAAATGATTTATGCATTCTGGGGAATGACAACAAGGAGAATTTTTTAAACATATGTTTTAGTATTCTATGGCCTTGATTTGATGGGGGCTGTAAGAGAGCAGGGGAAAGTTGACCTATAGATCATCAGAATAATCCAGCTGGGCAAATAAGACAGCTTTTCATTAGCTGGGTAGTTTGGAGTAGCTGGGATATTTTTATTCTGGTAATGGAGAGATAGATATGGCCTCTGGGAACAGTTCTTGGAAACTGTACTTTCTCCAGATGCTCAGTTTGGGTGTGGGACAGATTGGCTTCAAGGCCAAAAGCAACAAACATTACCACAAGCCCACTGGTCAGAAAGCTGAGGATCTTCAAAGATCTGGAGGCTTGCCACAAGACCCTTGGGTTTTTGTCATTAGCCTCTATGGCAACCTTACAAATTTGGGGACAGCAACAGTCATCAAAGTTGATGGCCAAGAGAGCCAGCTCAGGTGGGGAGTAAACCATTGCTGGTGAGCTCTGGTAGTTAGTGTCCCTCTCTGGACAATTACCCCATCAGGCTGCAAGACAGGCATTTAGTGAGAGGTCAGTCATTTCCCTGGTGGCTTCCTGGCACTCAGTGGGATATAATAAAATTCCTTCTGCCCCAGGGTTCCAGCAATTACTGGCAGAAACTGGCTGAATAGACAATGCCTGGGAGTATTTTTAAGTACACAATTTGGCCCTGATAACTGATTATCTCCATAAAGCCATCAAATATTAATTTTTATTGAACAAATATTTTCAAACCACACTTGGATATCTCAAGTTTGGAGGTAGGGAGGGTAAGTCAAGACATCAGAAATGTATTATTGGCAAATATAACTATCAGTATCGGCATAAGAGTTTACACACTGGAAATACAGACATGGTATGAAGAGTGTAGACAGTGCCTAACCACATCTGTATGGCCAGTCTACAGGAGACAAACTATAGGCAAGTTCATAAGAAATAGACACTGCACAGCAAAAGGTACACTTACAAAATGTCATTCTAGTGTCAGAAAATGCTAGTAGTTAACTGCCCTCTTTCTTGCCTGACTTTGATATACATCAAACTCTCACTTGGTATGTAGCACTTGCCTTAGTTTGGGACAATTTGAATTCCAGAATTTGTTGGGAAAAAATTACTGCTTTAAACATATACTTACCTGTGTATATCAGTAAACTCACTTATAATCTGAATTTAAAAAGTAAGTGGCTCCTTTTAAAATATTTATTTATTTGACTCTGTTTTTTTAAAATCTACATTAAACTCTTTTTTTTTTTATTTTTATTTTTTTTGTTATGTTCAATTAGCCAACATATAATACTAGCCATCAGGGATGTACAAATAAAAAGCCACAATGAGATACCACCTTACACCAGTTAGAATGGCAAAAATTAACAAGACAGGAAACAAATGTTGGCAAGGATGTGAAGAAAGGGGAAACCTTTTACATTGTTGGTGGAAATCTACATTAAACTCTTAATTTACTTCTCAGTCATGTAAAAATAGGTCTCAGCCCATCTCCTAACTGAAGAGATATCCATTTTCTGAGTTTTCTATGTTCCTTCAGTACTTTCGTTGCACTTCTAAATGGTTTTTATCTTTCCACTTGACTTATTTTTTTCCTTTCTTTCTTCTTCTTCTTCTTCTTCTTCTTCTTCTTCTTCTTCTTCTTCTTCTTCTTCTTCTTTTGTTTCTCTATTAGTTTTGTTTTTTGAGGCAGATCTTAAAGCCGAATTGAGTTAAGAATGTCAAAGCCACTTATGGATTGACTGGAAATGACAATTGAAGATATGATAGAAAAGATGTCATAAGAGTCTGCCCTCACAAAAAGCATGTGTTTTTTCCAATTGTTCCAATTATGAAGACAGCATAAATCTTAGATACTTTACTTATTTTATAGGCAGGACTATAAGCAACACCAAAGAACTACCTGTCTTCGTCAGTGTCAAGTCACCACAAATGTTCTCCTGCTGAATTCGTTTGAAGGAGGGGCTGGCATATGATTAGCACTTGGTTTCATCTGATGGCTGAGTATAGTAAATGCTGGGACCCAGTCTTTTGGAGCAGTGAATTCCAAACAAATGAAAAGTTTGCATTAATACTCTTAGGCCGTTCATTGGATTCCATCACTTAGCAGAAGCCTGGGGAGAAAGGACCACTAACTGCTAAAGATCGTAAAAGCCCACATGTGTGTGCACATGCGACCAACCCATTTTGGTGAATGGGTTTACCTAGAACAGAGCTTCTGTTTCGTGTGCATAGAATTTGGTTCATTCATCTTAAAGTTCAGAGGTGTTGGAAAAAGTGCGCAGCTCGGACTCTCCCATCTGGCCCTGCCAAGGGCTGGTTGTGTGGTCCTTGGTTGGGTAGAGGAGTCATCTCCAGCACTAGTCTCCATGGCACTACTGGGAAAGGGAAGGTGTTGGTTCCTGGGAGGGAGAAGCTTTTGATTTCCTTTCTGCCTCTTGGTTTGTCAAAAAGAGATGTTCATCATCCTGAACCCTCCATGTGCCTGTTTCTTTCTCAATTTTGCTACCCTCAGATCCTTTCTTTGCTATCTATAAACACAGATTTCTAAAGTGATAGGCTTTCAGGATATATTGCACTAATACATCATCAGCATTGTCATGATGATGTATTAACACAATGCATCATCATAGACTTGTCAGGACCATGATTTATGACTCAGAAATGTGTTGTAGTATAGCGAGGCATTGGGGACCCCATTGACTGAATGCTTGTTTATTTTTACACTTAAGGGCTTTGAAAGTAAGCTTCAGACTACTTTTCCTCAAAGAAGAACTAGGGGAAGACTTTGAAAGGAGGACTCCATTTCAAAACACTGGAGGGGCCAGAGGGTCACTTAAGACATAAAGGTTTATGTTTTCCCAGACCACTTTAAGTTCAGAATCAGACTTCCACACTCCAAGTCATTTGGCTCCCGCTGGAAGAATTTGGCCTTTTCCATGTCTTTCCACCCCTCTATTTAGAACTCCCTTAATAGTTAAGTGTGTGAGGTGTGGTAGGAAAGGTATACATTAGAGGCTTTCTTTTACTGCCAAAAGTAATAAGGATAGTGTTATATTTTATGAGAGTAATAAACGTGATTATGCAAGGAAAATTTGCTTGCAAGGTAACCGGGTACTGGCATTACACATTTTCTCTTTCTGAGCATTAAGTTCTTTCATAATGTCCTCAACAGTACTAAGCATATATTGCACGAATAGCATTGAGTACGGTGCCAAGAGTAAGACAAAAGATGCAGAGCCATTGTAGAGAATTGAAGCAAGCTAAAAAAGCAACATTGTATCATTCAAATAGTATCCCCATGGAAATGACTGAAATGGGAGAAGATTCATCAGGAAAGGCTTCTGGAAAAGATGAGTCATGAAGCAAAGTTGGAAAGATGAATGTTAGGAAAGAGATGAGAGTGACATCTCACTGCTCCCCACGTCCTGGATAACAGTTCTCTCCAGAATACACTTTCCCTCACATGTTCATCAGAACCTAGTTTCTTAAGAACTGAGGCAATAACTAAATCTGGAGTGTACAAACTGGTACTGACTCAGGTTCTTAGAGCCTTCTCTGCAGAGTCCACCTCCACATTTCAATTTGTCTAGCTGGCAGCATTATCACTTACCTAAATGACAAAGTCTGCAATGATCCGAAAGATAGAAAGTGCCTTCGGCCAAGCGTTCTCTTATTACCCAATCCAAGGACCTGGAGCACAGTCCCAAGCTTGGCAGGTCAGAGCTAATATCACCTTAAGGATATCTGTACACTATGACACACTCTTCCTTATTGCAAAAAAATGCTTAATGTAATTACAGCCAAGCCTGATTCTCCCAGGCTTAATTCATCCTTGTGTCTGGGGAGCCGGAAATGTAACTAGCAAAGAATTCACTAACAGGAGAGGCAGGGACTTTGCCAAGAGTTTGTTAATCTGAAGGTTTATTTTTTTATCCAGATATAAAGCGAGTTTGCAAACTGGTTCAGATTAACCAGGTCAAGTTGTATATTTTATTAACTTTAAAACATTAAAAAAATCTTTTTCACATTTTAAAAAAAAGTACACAGAGTTAGACAGGGGTTGTGAGGGTGAAGGGAGGTTGTCTGCTTAATAAAAGTTATAAGGAGAGATGTGTCAGCTGCTTAATTTCCACTTTCTGGTTTTGGCCAGAAACAGCTGCAAAATGTCTACTCTAACTCAAGTCTTTTTATGACTTCTACTAACTTCTTACTCAAAAATGCCTTTTATTGATTTTTCTAAAGTGTCTCACCAAAGAGATCCCCATGGAGAGAAGAAAGAACATATTTGAACACTTTATGGCTCATTCACCACCACAGATGAGTCAAAATTTTCACAATTTTGTTATTGGCTTCGTACATTTCTGTTAGCCTATCACATTTTCCAGAAAAGCAAAACTACTTTGTTTCCCCATATATAACACAATATAATCATTGAAATTCCTGCCATAATTAAAATCCACCAATGGAGTCCTACTGTCCCCAAGATAACATTTAAGCTCCCTGGCATACATTCAAGTATCTTCAAGAACTAGCCTTCCTCTACCTCTCCGCCTGTATCCCCCACTATTTTCACAACTTAAATTCTGAGTTCTTTCCAGAATCAACTATTGACTGTGCCATACCTGTCTAGCCTTTCTCTCTCCTCTCCAGACTTTGCATATGTGGTACCCTCTGTCCTCCTTACCCTCGCTTCCCCAAAGTTTGCCTGACTCACACCCCATTCTCTAGGGCTCAACTTGGGCATCACCAAGGATGTTTCTTCATTAACTCAAGACAAGGAGTGGCTGCACCATCTGTTTGCTGTCATGTCAAAACTTGCCCAAATGAATAATTTTTCACAATATGATCACACTGTAGTTGAATGATCATATTTGTACACAAGTCCCTGACCAGACCATTGGCCCTTGAGGTTCAGACTGCATCTGAATTCCAGTTATATCTCCAAGTACCTAGCATGGTTCTTGGAATATTCATTCCCCCCATGTAAATACTTGTTGACTAATTGAGCAAAAATAAGTGAATGATGTAATATACATATCAATACCATGTCATGCTGCAAACCTCCCATTAATTTTCATGGCTTTGTAAATGTATGAAGTGATTTTAAGCCTTTACACATTAGCGAGATCCCTTATCTTAAGATCACTCCAGCACAAAACCTTTGACACCGTAAGTGCTCAATAAGTACTAGATGATTGATTAATAAATAGAAGCTCTGTGGGCAGGATGGAATATATGACATATTTGTTATGCAGAATCAGAGACCATGCCTAGCCTAGGCCACGGTGTTGCTGCCATTCATGTCATGCTAGAACTCTTTATTGCTGAAACACTGATATTTCACTGATACTTCAGTGTTTATTACTGAAACACTTTATTACTGAAATGCTGTTTTGTTTTATTTCCAGTTAAGCCAATTTAGGCTCCTTGGGCATTTACTGGTTTGATCAAGTAAATGGTTCATAATGAGGAAGACTTTGGTCTAGTGCAGGGTATATCTTGAGACCCCCCCAAAAGACCCAGTTGTCCTTGAATACCCCTCTTAAATTCACTGGCCTGAAATGTCTTATCAGCTTTTTACCATTTGAGCTTAGGGCTCTGAACTCCATAAAGATGTTGATAGCCTTGGCACAGAAGTGCTTAGTCTGCTTAGTCACCAAGACCCAGCCACTAGCAACATTACTCCAACTTCTCTTGAATGCTCTTAGGCGGATTTGTATCTTGATTAAGACATTCGGTTCCCTGAAACACTAGTCAACTAATCCAGTAGCAGGCAGTGGTATCTCTAAAGCCATGGCTACACACCACCATATGGTAGAGAGCAGAATCTAAGGAAATGAGATTTGTAGTGGGTAAGATTTGACAGGGGGAGGATTCTTGAAGAATGCTAGGTTGATTGTCCTGACTATGGTCCTGTAGAAACCCGTGAGCATGTAATGAGCATTCTGGGCCTACAGATTCCTGGAATAGAGCTGGACCTTCAATGGTGCAGAAAATGAAGAAAGGAAAGAGATAGAATTCTCTTCACAATTTTTTCTTCCAATTATGCCTTGAGCAGAAGTGGCATTTGGGAAATACAGTAATGCCAACCCTGGTAATCACCTTCAGCTACCTAAGGGTATCTTAGTATCTCAGTAGAAAGAGTGAGGATATTGGAATCAGAAGGATTCAGGCTCCCTTTAGTAGTTACATGATCTTGGACAGGTCATCTCCAAGACTCAGTTTTTACATCTATAAAATGGGAATTGTAATTACTTATCTTGTAAGGCATTCTGAGGATTAGAAGTAATGTATCCATGTCATAAAGAGAGTGCTTGGTAAGTTTCCTTCCCCTCCAGCAGGATTGCAATGCCTTTTAAGCTTGCAATTTAGGCCTGAGTTGTCACCACCACTGACCAGTAGAACGTTAGCAGAACCTTTTTCATATATCAGGAGAGGAGAAATAGAGCATATCCATGATGGAGCCCTTTTAGACTTAGAGATGCCTGTTGTCAACAGTATAAAGTCAGTTCCTTCTTTCTTATGTCAAGACCATTGGAAGAAAAATGTGAAAATTCAGCCAATTAGTTGTATGTTCTATCTCCAAATATCCAGATATTTAGCTATGTGAGAGAAACAGTGTATGACTTGATGACTTTTTCATTTGTCTTCCATATGGCTTGGCCTTTTAGGGGTAAGATCGTCAATATAGACAACAATGTCATTTTGAGTCTTCAGGTTTTCTGTCCCCATCAATCTAGATCATGGGCCAAATTACTGACTCACTCTGCTCCCCAAGGAGGTCCAAGTATATCCCTTTGTTCATATCCTCATTAGTCTTTTTTGTTCTATTTCAGAAATAGATATTTTTAGAAAAGATGGTTTTAAATAAACTTAAATTTTGTGAAGCAGCAATTAATCTATTTTGTTAACTTCAGTTGGACTATTTTAAAATCTTCTGAGTGATGTATTTTTCATTAATATCCCTGTTATAAAATTCATCTTACACTTTCTCAGTGTGCTTGGGATGTCTCCTGCCAAATCATATATAGAATTGCCAACAGCCAAACAGGTTTTTTTAAGAGGTGAGTCAGAAAGAAGGAACTCAAAGATTTTCAAAAGCTGAAAGGACCTGAGATGATCTGGCCCATTCTTTCGTTTTACAGATGAAGTTGAGAACAAGAGGGACTAAGTGATTTGTCCGAGGCAACACAAATAGGTCATGGCAAAACTGGGCTAGAACCTGGATTTTCCAAGTTCAGGTTCCTTCCTCCTAAAATAAAACGAGAACTCAGAAAGAAACAATAGCTAGTAGAGCCGTGATGGGCTACTGAGGAGAACTTGGACACGAAGTGCATAAGGCAACAATTGACAGTAGTTTCAAAGAAGATAAGTGAATTGTTTATTAATAAGTAATGGTGGAGGGGCACCTGGGTGGCTCAGTGGGTTAAGCCTCTGCCTTCAGTCGTGATCCCAGGGTCCTGGGATCGAGCCCCACATCGGGCTCTCTGCTCAGCGGGAAGCCTGCTTCCCCCTCTCTCTCTCTGCCTGCCTCTCTGCCTACTTGTGATCTCTCTCTGTGTCAAATGGATAAATAAAATCTTAAAAAAAAATAAGTAACAGTGGACTAGAAGAAGGAACATATCTGACAATACTAGAATTCTTATGATATCTTACACTTATGCAATGGTTCACAATCAGAGATGAATTTGTCCCCCAGGGAATATTTGGCAATGGCTTGCGAAATTTCTGGTTGTCACAACTGGGGTGGAAGGGATGCTGCAGATATCTAGTGAGTGTAGGAAAAAGATTCTGTCCAAGATCCAACAGTGCACAGGACTGATCCCCACAACAGATATTAATCTGGCCATAGTGTCCATGTTGCCAAGGTCGAGAACCCCGCGCAGATAGTTCCCAGTTTTATCAGAACCAACATCTACTTGTTATAAACCCCAACATCTTCTTGTTATAACCCCCTTTACAATCATAAAAAGAAATCCATATGAATTAATATTGGCATCCATAATTGAATATAAAGGAGAAATAAAACTAAAATAGTTTATATGAAAATCATCTATAGTTTAGTATGTAAAATTCAGAGACAAATACACTAGAAGGTGCTTGTACCTATTCACTGAATCATCACTAAGAATGCCACAAGTAGAAGGCTGGTGGTGGCACAGATACCACAGAAGATTCTGCTGCCCATGACATGACTTCCTGGAATGGTGGACACATCTGGATAAAGCCTTGAACAAAATAAAATAAAATAAAATAACTCACTAATATTAGTGTCAGTATATGTTAAAACCATGCCAAAGATACTTTGTACTTATTTGTAAAACAGAGGAGTTATCTAGTGGGACTTTCAGAAGTCATGGGAAATTACTGATTCTGCAGGACTCTCTAGCACTTTGGAGGGCAGGTGGCATCTCAGACCCCCATCCCCAGATTACCAGTAACACCCCCCAAATATTTTAAGAATCTGTTTAGAGTCACACACACGCATTACTACAATGCCTTCCCCCTTTGAGCACCACCAATTTAGACAATAATATAAATGTCTGTTTAATATAAATTAATAATCAACTTGAATATAAAGTAGCTTCTCAAAGACCAACTTTTATTTAGCAGAAATGGAAGTTGCTATACATTCCCTTAGACTATAATCAGAATTCCTTTGGTTAGCCCTTTGTTGGATTAAAAGAAAAAAAAATCGACTCCTAAAACTTTCCTTTTCTCTAAAAAAAAAAAACAAAAAAAATAAAATAAAGAAACACATGGTACCTATTTCACAATAATAAAAAATGGAAGTTTCTCTAATGATCTTATTTCCAAATATTATTGCTCTAAAAATTTTATTTTTAAATGAGAGAACTTCATATTTTATTTTTTGTTAAGTCCACAATACTTAGTTATAGATATGATCAGCAAACAAAACAAATTACAAAAACAAAACCACGTACTTTCTGAAAAAACATTCCTTAATTGAGTGATAAACACAGTAATTTCTCTCCCATTAGAATGGATGTGTGCGTATATTCTAATAGTGCAGGGAAGAGCAATATTTCCATGCCATAATATGGTTTTACAACAGAGTAACCTCAGCGTATCCTGATTAGCTTCTGTTTTGCAAGCCAAGATGTTATTTAAAAACAACAAATTGTTACTGATTCTCAAATTCTTTAACTGATGTACAAATTGGAAAGTTTAAGTGGTCATCTCATAGTATTTAAAGCTATGTGGAGGAAAATATTTTCTAGGTCTTTTACTCATTCTTGACCAGACGGATTTAAATCTTACTAAAAATAAATAATTGACACCACCTTAAAGCATGGCCTAACATGTGTTGTGTGGTCTGAGGTAAAGAGTGAGGATGGGAAAGTAGACAAGCTCATGGGGTTTGCAGGTTATTTCTACTCATAATTCTTCACCTAGAGCCACATCAATTTTATCTGCTTTACTTGTATGCTTCCACAAGATTTTGTTCCAACAAAGGATTTCCCCCTCTAAAAAATTTTGAAAACCACAGCCCTAAGGGAAATTAGGCAGCAGACATAAAGAAATATAATATAGGTCAAATTTCATCACAACAAATATTATTGTGACAAAAATCTCTATATAGCAAAAGATTTCTGAGCCCTAGGCAATAACCCATTTGTCTTCAGAAATATGCAATACAACAAAATAAAAGAATCTGGACAATCTTTTTATTATAATGGCCTTTGACCTGTATTCCTTGCTTGGTGGAAGAATGAATCTTTAAGTTGGAATTCAGTGTTGCTTGTTTCCTCTAGGTACAGCCATTTCCTTTTCAATCTGCCTGAAGTCTGCCAAATGTTTATAGTGAAATAAAAGACCTGAGTGATTCAAGGCTTCACCTAGAAATGTGCTCCATAAACCCCAAATGATTACTATTCAACTTTGATTCCAAGAAGAGGAGGAACAATAATCACAAATCAATACAAAGTCCCCGTATGGTAGATTCAGCTGGTTGCTGCCCAATATCCAGTCTCTCCTTCTTTCTTCATATTTGAAACCTGACTTTCACCTACATGCGTTGACATATGACATATAGTTCACATTCCCATCCATCAAGCCTTGCTTGATGTTAAATGTGGCTAATGAAGTATAAAAATATCATGGGGGTCTATAGAGAAAGTCACTTAGAGTGAACAGTATTAGTGGAGAGGAGCTGCCATCTTCCTGTTTCTAAAAGTTAGTAATAATGGCTAGATCCTCTGCTGCTATCTGGGAAGATTAGTCATTCTTGAGGACAGAATCCATGTGTTGTGAAGCAGGAAAAAAAACAGAATAATCTTGAGTTCCTAATGCTTTTGGAGAGTCACCAGAAAGCCCTGGATCACCTATCTCTGAACTACTATTGCACAAATGAATGAACACTGAGTGACTTATTCACTGTGGTTGGGATGCTGCTACTATCAGCCAAATATAATTGATATATCATCCTATCCTAAACAATATATCCTTCTTTCCTATATACGTTGATACTATATTGCCTCCATTTGTCTTTTCACTTAAATGATACTATATACATTTACTATGTATGAGATGTATGAGGGCCTGTCCTGAGACTTAAGGTTTCAGCAATTGAGATAAATAAGATTTCCTTCATGGAAATCTCCTTAATTCCAGTCATTCTAATAGACAACATGATATCCTTAATGGAACATATAGGGCCACACTAAAAAATGCCTTTAAATTCTAATACAGTGTCTCATGTGTTAGATTTTTTTAACAATTTTAATTTTTTTACAGCTTTATTCGAGTATCACTGATAAATAAACTGCACATTTTCAAGGCATAATTTGGTAAGGTTTCAAGTATATGAAACCATGAAACCATCACCACAATCAAGATAGTAAATATAGCCATCATCCTTAAATGTCTCCTGTGTCCTTACAAATCTTTCCCATCTAACCTTCCCACCTCTAACCCCATCCTCAGGCAACTATTAGTCTGCTTCCTGTCACTATATTTTAGCTTGCATTTCATTTTTGAGTTTTGTATAAATATGCTGGTTTCTTTACCAACAATTCTGTTGGAAAAGCACATGACTGTGTACTGTCATGTTTTACTCAGTCTAGAAACCTAATCTGTTTCCCAGATTTCTAAGATGACAGGCTAGTCTATTATTGTTTGTTTTTCCATAATTTATAGGGCTTTATCTGAGGTCAGTTACATACAGATAAGAAAGGAGTCCTTGATGTTCACTCTTTCAATTATATGCTAAAATCAATGACAAATATTTTTATTTCTAAGTATGGATGGATAGCAAGATGGTACTTAGACATATTGCAAAATTGCTGGAAAAAAAGAAGTTGCTACCAAGGATTCCCATTTAATTCAGTTTTTTTACTGATTCTAGACTCTATGCATCTTCAGGCATAAAGACAGCACAGGCGCACACACACACATGCACACACACAACACATTAGCTTTTTTTTTAAGAATTTCAAATGTTGCAAGTATAAAGTTTTTATGATATATATTTTTACTTACTGGTCCCAACTGGTGTCTTTGACATACAAACTAGTTCTTGGTTCAACTGATAAGAAGCCAAACATTTCATAGGAGTAACGGGATACAATCTCCCAAGACATCTTTGAGAAAAGGTCCTTTTTTGGGGGAGGCCATATCTAAGGAATCCCTTATACTGCATACTAAGGCTCTAGAAATAGAAAGGCATCCAGTTCCTATAGGTTTCTTGCTCTGGAGAACTTGAACAAGTGCCAAATTTAAAAACCCTATCTGAATGGATTTGACTTAAACTTATAAAAGATCCCATCCCATATAATGGGGAGAGCTATTTAAGAAAGCCTCCTTGTTAGCTGCCATTGACCATCATGGGTGACCCCTAACTCCATCCCCACTTCCCGCCTCTTCCAGGTCATTAGCCACTGATGACTGCTACTGATGACTAGACCATGCCAAAGACAGTAGACAGGGGAACATAAACTTTAGGAGTCCCTGTGCTCAAATATATTTCCCTTCCTACTCTTGGACCCCATGTTGAATTCCTCTAAGCAATATTATTTAGATATTTGGATTAGAGTCCCATTTTGCCAATAGCGCATCTGTTTTCTCCCTCCACTAAAGAACTCAAGTGTAGGTTGGAAACAGTTCATTGACTGTAAGAAGATAGGTCCCTGCAAACTGAGGCAGAGCCAAAACTATTAAGCCATTAGGTTTTGTGTTCTCATGTTTTATAGCACTCTTATTCACCAACTGCGGTGGGAGGCTTTCTGATGTGCTTCTGACCTCTCATGGATAAGTAACTGGCACCTAAAAAGCCCCGTGTAGCAAACACACAAGGCTCTTTGTTCATTGCATAGGCAGTGCTGCCTGACCCTGTGGTCTGAGCTCATGTAGGAAACAACTTAGATGGTGTGATTTGAGGGGTACTGGGAAATTCTCTCCCTCCTTCCCTGCTCCCCACCACCCAGCCACCACCTCAACTACTTCAAATATATCCCAGATCACTGCTACCTGATCACCAAGTCATCTTAAGCTATCCGCAATGGGAATGTTGACCATTAGATTAAGGGGATGCTATCTGATTAAATGAAAATTCACAGGTCAGAGAATGCAAACCATACCTCTTTGAGTGGTTGGCAGTCCCTAGAGGATCATCCATCACCACTTCTTTGATCCTTTCACAGTGCCTTGCTTTTGGAAGGTGCTCAATAATTATTTATTTACTTACCAAAAAAGGATGTAGGAAGAATGCATAAAACAATGACTGGCAAGCTCTCACTCAGTCTGCTATACACACAGATACTCAAACACGTCCTGACTGAATGAGTATGGGGTGTGATATTTGACCGAGTTGGCTGTAAATTCTCTTTCAGAAATTCTAGCCTTAACTCTCTTAGGGTGCCTCATAGAGTTCTAAACAAATATCTCTGAATGTCTCTGGACCCACAAGAGCAAAATAATTGGATTCCTCTTTGGAAAAGAGAGCAGGGTCCAGGTCACTGGAGAAAAGACAATAGTGGAGTA
Organism: Lontra canadensis; assembly: GCF_010015895.1. NCBI lineage: Eukaryota > Metazoa > Chordata > Mammalia > Carnivora > Mustelidae > Lontra > Lontra canadensis. Next base: position 5,621,995 of record NW_022631044.1, read on the forward strand.
GCGGGAGGGGCAGTGGGGTGGGAGTAGAGATTTGGAGAGCAGTCTGGGCCCTGCTGTCACTGACGACACTCCTGATGACAGCCACACAACTTACTGGCCCAACGGGATACTTTTCAGTATGAAACAAAGCTGCTGGGGCACCTGGGTAGCTCAGTGGGTTAAGCCTCTGCTTTCTGCTCAGGTCAATCTCGGGGTCCTGGGATCAAGCCCCAAATCGGGCTCTCTGCTCAGCGGGGAGCCTGCTTCCCCCTCTCTCTCTGCCTGCCTCTCTGCCTACTTGTGATCTCTGTCTTTTTCTCTCTGTTAAATAAATAAATAAAATCTTAAAAAAAGATGCTATTAAATAGTAAGCAAGAGCAACAACCAATCAAGCTCACCCTACAAATCTAGGCGAACCAATTTCTCTCTGGGACCTCAGTTTCATCATCTATAAAACTGAGAGTAAGCAAGAACAAGCCATGTGGTTTCTCTTACTCTCAAGCATTTAGTTGAGAGCCAATCCGTATTTCTTTTTCATAAATTCTCATCGCATTTAAGATGGGAATGCCTCCTCTTCTCTATTCACTTCTCTTACAGCTCTAGTCAGTGGAAATTTCTGGTCACACAAAATCCCCTTGGAGATCCATTTCAGGGGAGTCGGCCTTCCTAATGGTCTGTTTCTTGATGTGCAGCAGCTTTCAGCGCTTTGGCAGAAGTGCGGCTGTCCAGAGGAAAGTGTAGACCACAGTTTCCAGGCATTCTTACGTGAATGTGATTTTCCATTTAATGAGGGTAGGAAGAGAGGGATGGGGCAGTCATGGGAAGACAGATTCCGGATATGTATTCTTCATAGCTGCACCCTTGCCCTTGGACTCCAGTTTTCTAGAGCTGCCTCATTCCCATTCATCTGCAATTCTTCAGCCACAAGGCTTGCACAACTTTATTCTGAAATAGCCAGTAGTTTACATATGACCCTTTTCCCCAGTCAACAAGAGTAACAGTTTACTACTTACACATGTATTTCACTTGATCCTCACCTCCACTCCGTGTGAGAATTACGTTAGATGACTCAGATATTACAAGTGACTTGTCTAAAAAAACAGCAAACAGCAGAGAGAACCAAAGCCCAATTTTATTATGCCATGCTATGTCTCAGAAAATCCTATGATTAATGAGGTGAAAAGACTCAGAGTACTTAGTAACTTTTGTTCTTTAAAATAGTAGACTATTTTTTAAATACCAGAAATATTATAGTAGAAATGGGGAAAAAAAAAAAAAAAGGTATGGTCAGTTGGGGGTCCTGTAGGAATCTTATTCAGCATTTAATGGTTCCTTCAACATGACTGTCCTTTATCCCTAGCTAAGGGGATGTCGGAGGTAACTCTTTCCAGCAAAGATTTTGGAAGATATTGAAACCAACACTTATATAGATCATTCAGTGGTTTTGTATCCTGATTTAAACAAACAAACAAACAAACAAACAAACAAAACACCTTACTCATTGACCCACATGTAAATGGATGGAATGGTAAAGGGTATTCATTGTTATAACTGCAGATTTTAAAAGGGACATCTGCATTAAAGCTTTCAATCTGTGAACTTTTAAAGGGCATGTTAAATACCTCTTTTTAAAAATGCTGAATATCTCAAGGGCTTTTGCATGCTCATTAAGAGAAAAAAGCTTAATGAATCCAAAGACTCACTGGAAGAAATCACTGGGCTATTTGGAAGTATCCCCTTGTTTCTTCTTACAACTGCCAAGGAAACCAAGTTAAACCACCTCCCAGAAAGACTTGGGATTGGATTTCAAAATTTAGGTGCTCTAAATAATCACTAAGTGTGCTCAAATCCATGTTAAATGCTGAAGTATTTATAAATATTTCTTTTAAATACACAAATTTTTAAGTTCATCCAGACAGGTGCAGGGATATATCATGTGCCAACAAACTGTCAAAACTTTTGACAAAGAGTCAACAAATTGTGACAATGTTTTTAGAAGAGCACAGGTCTTTGTGTGACATAAAATCCAATGCCAAGGAAAATCACCAGCTCCATCTGCAGTAACTCATTAAAAAAAAGATTAAAAAAGAATTCCCATCTTTCTGCAGATGTCATTTGCTTTGCCAAGAAATTTAGTCATGTAAACCATTACTATGCCTGACTTAGCCTTAAAAGCCTCTGGACCTAATAAGTGATCAAGGTGTGGGAACACAACCTCAATTCTAGCTCTCAAAGCTGAGTTAAGAGACTATGACGAATTCAACTAATCTTTGCCAAAGAACAGTGAAGCCACAAGAGATTGGAGTCAGAAGAGGGAACGTGCTAATGCTTTCTCGAAGAGTGACAACTTAACACAGGAAACTGCGATAATTGTTTAAAGTGTTACTGGAACATTAATTCATTACACACTGGGAAGTAATCCCTCTCATAAGGTATATTTGGTTCTTGTTTTGTACTTTTTTCAGCTCTAAGTAATAGGTTACCAGGATCAGAAAATGATATGCCCAAAGATCATGGATGAGTTTCGTACTTATCAGTCAGCTACTTTTACTATAGACTCAGTAAAGGCAAGTTTCTCTACTAGGAATCAGAGGATTTTTAATCACATGACACATTAGCAACAGCAACAATAATTGTGTGACCTCGGCCCTCAGCATCTACCCGCTGGCTGGGGGCGGTCAGATATCAACACCTACCATGATGGCTCCCAAAGACAAGGTAATAAAAGTAAGCACACAATGGAACAGATGCATGGTAACTATTAGAGGAGTTTGGATAAGGGATAGGTCACTTCAGGAAGAAGTGACCAGGGAAATCTTTGTATAAGAGAAAGGAATAAAACTGTATTCTGAAAATTGGTTGAGCATTTAAATCAAGAAGCAAGGGGTAGAATTTTTGGCAAGGGAAACAGCCGGGGTAAATGAACAGAGGTGAATAACATGTGGGTGAGTGGAGAGTGGCAGATGAGTTTGAAAATAGAGACAGAGAAGATGAGAGTTTTCCATACAGGTTAAGTAGTGTGGGCTTATATCTATAGCATTAAAATCAGTGAGGATTTTTCAGCAGGAATATATATATATATATATATATATACACACACACACACACACACACATATATATTTTTGAGCACACATATTTTTTTTTGAGCAGGAATATATGTGTGTGTGTGTGTGTGTGTGTGTGTGTGTGTATCTATAGATATATATCTGTATTTAATTAGGCTATGAGGTCCCTGTTAGATTGAAGAATGTAAAAATTAAGACTTGAGGGTGCCAGGTAGGAGTTTATTCTGAGTCATAGTTTGAAGTTATAATTCAAAAATCAAAATTATTGAACCTCTATGATGTCTGAAGCATCATTGTAGATGCTACAGGACACAGATAATTAAATAACAAATCACTTGCCTTTGAAAAATAGAAAAAAAAATTGCCCTGAAATATCAAAAGACAGAAAATATTTGGTTATTTCAGTGAAGTGTTATGTTTGAGCACAAGAAGACATAAAATAAAATAGACAAAAATGAAAAACTAGAGCAGTGGAAAGAAACAAGAAGGACAATATGAAGGAAATTAAAAATATTATGGCAGGATAAAAGAAAAAACATTTAAAAAAATCAGAACCATTAAAAATAAAAAGCGAAATCCATGAAAGGGAGGACAAATTTTAGAACTTAAATTATTTAAGAGAAAACATATAACAGAGAGAGTAAAACTCCAGTAATAATCTCAATTGGTAATTCCAGATTTTATTAATAGAAACCAAAATTTAAAAATTGGGGAGATGTGGGAAAAAAAAAAAAGGCCTGATAAATGTTCCCTCCTATATAGAGAAAGGTTAAAAACTATGGTTTTATACTCTAAAATTAAAACCGAATATGTTAAAAGAATGCTTTTGAAAAATTGAAAGGTAACCAATAGTTGAATTTAAAGAAAATAGACAGTTCTTAATACACTAGAAGGGAATATAGCAAAGAAAGCATGACTTTTAGTCTAAATTTCAGAAAACAAATAATGAGAAAACATGACTAACAGAATTATAAAAAGTGACGAAATAAGGCCAGCCATATCAGCTATAACAAGAAATACAAAAGGTAAACATCCCCCCCCCAAAAAGGTAAACATTCCTTTCTTAAAAAACACTTGGTTTGAAGCAACTTTGTAAAACTAAGACTACTTCAGTTAACAAGAACATGTAGAAAAAAAAGCACAAATTAGTAAACAGTAAATAGCTGCAAAAAGATAAAACTTTATAAATAAGAAGAAAGGGTTGCAATAATAATGTCAGATAAAAAAAGGCACAAACATGGGAAGAATTCATACTGATACAAGATACAATTCACTAATAATATATATTGCTTTACTTTCTGTTAAGACAATGTTATTGTATCAAAATGCAATATAACACATAAAAGGTAAAACAAACACATAAAATATTCAAGAACAAATTTTCAAAAGCCAATAGGAGATAATTAAAACAAACGTTTTTGATGAATCAAATAGCCAAAATGAAGATCCAAGGAAAAATATGATATAATAAATATACTTAGTTCAATAACAGTATCAGGCTTTGTATCCTCCAGTGAAAGAATGCAAATACACCTTGCTTTTGTTGTTGTTTATATTTGGTTTGGTTTTGTTTTTGCAGTGCCCCTGCAATAATTCCGAATTTGATCATTTAATTGATTATACCAGTACACACATACTCACAAACGCACACAACCAATCTTGGTAATTATTGCAGCTATAGCTCCCTCCCAGAAAAGCATAGTCTCAGCAGGAGATTTGCATTGAGGGGGTTCAACATCTATGGAAGGGAAGGAAAGGAAGCAGGATTGGCTTGAGGCAGTAGCAGAGCTGTGAGTTGGGGAATATAGATCTGTGATTGAATGTGGGCACCCCAGGGAAGGGAGTATCACGTTGGGTGGGGCTGCGCTTCAGTGGGAGCAATTCCCTAGGGATTCTGATTACTGAGGTCTATGTACCTGCAGCAGTCCCAGCAGGAATAAGTATGTCTTTCTTTCCTGAAAGAAAATCTGAGCTGTATATCACAATGTCCATCATGGAAAGTTTAAAAAATAAGCAGTAATAAAGGTTATATTTTCCAATAGAAAAAGCATAAAAATGAAAATAAAGTTTATTCCTAAAACTTGCAAAATAAAAAAATCTTGTTCCTAAATAAATTTTTATTCAATGAGAAAACCAAAAGTACAATTACTGTATTTTAATTAATAAAGAAAAGAATACTCTACATACCTACACAAAAGATGTGGCTAAATAGATACAAAATGAGATAAATATTCTTAAATGTTCCTTTTAAAACTTAATTATTATACCATAATACTAAGAGAATGAATGAACAAAATGAAGCCAGGGAAGAAATATTTGCAAAACATATATCCAGAAAAGATTTGTATCCACAATATGTAAAGCGTTCATGCAAATCAATAGCAAAAAAAATTTTTTAAAAACAGGCAAAAGAAATTTGAAAAGACACTTCACAAAAGAAAAAGCATTAATGGCAAAAAGAAAAAAAAAAGTACCTGAAAAAATGTTTTATATTAATAGACATCAAAAAAATGAAAATTAAAATCACAATGACATACCATCACACACTGGATTGGTAAAATGAAATTTTACCAATGAATTGGTAAATTGGTAAATGAATTTGGTAAAATGAATTTGGTAAAATGAAATTTTACTAAATTGGTAAAATGAAAAAGATTGACGATATCAAATGTTAGTGAGGATGTGGATCAAATAGAATTCACATACATTGCTGGTAGGAGTGTAAAATTTGCAACTTCTGGAGAAGTGGCAATTTCTGACAGTCAAACTGATTACTTACTATATGACCCCTAAGTTCTATTATTACGTATTTACCCAAGAGGAGTACAAACGGGTAGCCAGGGGAAAACTTGTGTAAGAATGTTCAAAGTGATTTTTACCTATAGGGGCCTAAAACTTGGAAAAACTAAATGTTCATCAGCAGAGAAATTGATAAATTAAGTGGGGTATATCCATACAATGGACTATGACTTGGCAACACAAAGTAATGAACCGTGGATCTACGTAGCAACATGCATCTCCGATGTATGATTTTATCTATATGAAGTCTGAGAAGAGGCAGGTGATGAAAACCAAAGCACTCCCCTCTGGAATGTGAGGGGGAGCTGTCTGGAGAAGCCTCCTGGGATGCTGGAGGTGTTCTATATCTGGATTGGGGTGTGAATTACATGAGTGGATGCACCTGAGAGCACTAATTGAACTATACACAAAGGATCAAAAGATCGGTGCATCTCACTCTTTGCTGATAATATCTCAATAGAAAGAGCAACAACAAAGTGTTTTCAAAACTTCAAGAATATTATTTCTTTGTTATTTCAGCAATTTCAGAGCATCAAAAATATAGGGATCTCTCTAATTCATTTTCCAAAGCTCCCATATCCCTGATTATAAAACCTAGTATTGGTAAGACATAGGAGGAGTAAATAGAACATATGTATTACGTGTGAAAGAACACACACAAGCCCCACCAAAATGAATCTAACATTATGCTAAAAGAATAATAAATTATGAGCAAATTACCTTTATTTCTGGAAAATGAGTATAATGTATCACAACAAACAATGTATAATGTATCACATCATTAACATATAATGTATCACAACAAAATCAAAGTATTAAAAAAAACTATCATTTGATAGGTGTCGCAGAAGACTGGTAATATTCAGCATTTAGTCTGGATTTTAAAAAAACATCTAGATAGGAAGAGTAAGGCCATTCCTTAAATGTTAAAAAGTCCATCATGGAGCATGCACATTAGTATCACAATTAATGTGAAGTACTGGAGTCATTCCATTTGATTCAGAAACAAGATAAGCCTAGTATGTCAATAATTATTCATTTCTATTCTGGAAGTTCTGAGGTAATAATACAATAAAGAAAAAAAGTAAAAACATTTTAAAATATAAAAATATGGACCAACCAACAACTTTTTCATAAATATAAAACTAATAGATTACATAATAAATAAATTGGTATAACTTCCCAAATTTAGAAAAGATGAATTCCATAGCATACCCCAAATAAATTAGAAATGAATTACATTTTAAATTAAATGCAAATGACCATAAAGCTACTATAAATAATTGTAGGTTAAAATAAAATTGTCTGGTGGTGGAAAACTCTGTAAACTTAAACCTAGCGCAAAAACCTTTTTAAAAAATGAAATGTGAGAAAATCTCTCTTAAAAAATCAAAATTTATCACAAGTTTTATATCCCTAATAGAGAGACTTTTTGTTTGTAATTGCGGCCAATTACAGACAAGATAAAAATAAATATACCAATATGAAAAATGGGCAAATGTCATAAGTAGGAATATTGCAAAATGAAAAACAAAAGTAGTTAAGATTCATCCTTGGTAAATTTAATTGATGAATTATTGCTTTTACCACACAAATCAAACTGATAGCATTAAAAATAAAAATGGCAATATCTATCTACAGCAAGACTTTGAAAATAGCATAAATGAATAAAAATAGGTAATTGGCTAAACAAATTATGACATGACTGTACCATGAAAGACTACGCTTCAGTTATCATCATATGGAAGAAAAACACCATGTGAAAATATAGACAATTACTGTTTAGTAAATATGATAAGTTACCTAATATCTTTGTAGTAAATATTCATTTTTAAAGATTAGTGCACATACACCAAAATATTAAAAACACTGTTTTCTCTGTGTAATAGAAATAGGAATGAATAATACCTTTGTCTTGGTTTCTTGCTATACTCTCAATTTTTTGTCTCCATTAAAAAAAATACAAAGATTTTTTTTATAATCAAAAAATGTATAAATGAATGATAAAGATACGTGCCGTAAATGTTTAAAACTAACCATAACCCTGATTAATAGAAGTAAATTTTCTTTGTTATTTGTCAGCAGAAAAAGAGACACATGCATTTGCTAATCCTGATGTAGTTGTTTAAAAGTAGAAAGAAAAAAAAAAAGGAAAGAATGCTGAAAAGTGAAAGAAGGGATATTAGGCCAAACTCTGACAATAAGAGAAGTGATTTTTTTTTATTCCAGAATTTTATAGGTTCTTAATACCAAAGATCAGGTATCTTCATACCAAAGATAACAAGTGTTCAAACTTAATTACTGCTATTGCCACCCTCAGACAAAATGAGAAAACAAGAAGTTTACTACCCAGTGATAGGTTCTGTAGGAGTATGTATTTCCCTAGAATACAAGTGGCTGCAGCCATATGAGGCAGCCTATATTTTTTTTAAGTTGAGCCTCATCAGCTGATGTGAAACAGGGAGAGTTAACATGAAACACAGTAATGTAACATGACCATTCATGGATCCAACATGAGCTGAAGGATGGATACCTACATCCAATTTTCCGTTGGCACTGGGAGGTAGAATAATATTCTCTGAAGTATTGGCAGTGTTTGCAGGGTAGTAAGTGCAGAAAATAGGAAATAATTTAACGTGGTTCTAAATGGTACTTGTGAAATGTCTTTAAAAATAAATCTTTTCTGACTCTTCATTATGTTGCACAAATGAGAGGCCCCAAAATTATGGCTCAACAGCCATTTTACATTTAAGGTCAGATAGGCAACAATCAGGCAATGATATTTTATTCTCCTGCACATATGAAATTCTGTTTGAACTCATCAAAGTGAATTTATAGATGTGCTAAAGTATCCAATGAGAAGATTACATGTAAGTAGGACAAGTCCCCTACTTGGTTTCCTATGCAAGTAAATTACTAGCCAGGCATGATTTTACTTGGTATAGAGTCCCTCTGCCAGCATCTCTGTAACTACTAGGAACCTGGGGGAAAGAAAACAAAATGTCTGAGTGTAAACTGAACCAGAGTTGACTATTCTCTGCAATTTAATCAAAAGGGACGTTCTTCTAGCATTTAGGGTCTGATTGAATCCCACAGAACCCAGCAATATTGAGAACCAAAACTGGATGCCCTATTCTTAATTCACCTTCCCATATCAGACTTCTGTGGGGGTAAATAATTCTCAGGACATTAAATTGTATTGTGACATCTATTCCATTCCAATTCATGTCAAAATGGAATTTAACATCTTCTTCGTGGTTGAAACTGTGTCGTAGTTTTCATCAGAGGTTTTTTCCCTTAAAAATTTAGAGGTGTAAATTTACATATTCCAAAAATATTCCTCCTTAGGCATGGAAAAGAGGCTCTGAGAAGGGGAAGGACACGGTTTTAGAAAGGAATAGCAGAAAATGTTTCGTTAATCCTTAATAGCAAAACAATAGAGGAAAGATTTGAGGATACCCCATATAATTAATAGAGTAGAACTAAGCATACCACACATGCTTCTGAGAAGATCACAGAATGCACTGCGGAAATAAGCAATACAATGGTTAATCACTTCAGAGAAATCATGCAGAAAGTACTACACGTACCACATCCAAGATAATGACCGAACCTCTTCAAAATCATCCCATCTGGTAAATCTTTTCCAAAGCTCAAATTGCACCAGGCCATTCTTAACCATCCTCCACCCTTCAGGCATACAAAGCTAGCTGGAGTTCCACTTTTTTTTTGTTTGTTTGTTTCAGCAAATAACAACAAAATCCTCCTGCCCATCTGAAAGAGCCAGAAAAATCTTTGTCAGCTAAAGAATGGAAAAGGGAAAGGAGGCAGACTACCAACTTGGATTTTCAAGGGAGGTGGGGTGAAGCGGTGGTGTTTGGGATCACACTAAGAACACAGATAAACTGACCTCATGCACAAAGAAGATGATCCAAATTCAAATAAAAACTATGTTGTTCACAACAACACTTCAGAGCAACACATGATCTTTTGGAATAACTGTACTAAGAGCAAATGAATCTTAATTGAGTAAAATACTTCTGTGCTTAAGAAACAGATTTTTTGGGGCGCCTGGGTGGCTCAGTGTGTTAAGCCTCTGCCTTCGGCTCAGGTCATGATCCCGGGGTCCTGGGATCTAGCCCCGCATCGGGCTCTCTGCTCGGCAGGGAGCCTGCTTCCCTTCCTCTCTCTCTGCCTGCCTCTCTGCCTACTTGTGATCTCTCTCTGTCAAATAAATAAATAAAAAATCTTAAAAAAAAAAAAAAGAAACAGACTTTTCCATTGAAATTATTGGTAAACCAACCATTCAACTCTGAAAGAGATTTTTATATCTCTTTCATAATCCCTAAAATCTGTATTGATATCCAGTGTGTCCCAACTTACAGGATTGAGCTGTTAATGATTTTAATTAAACTTGTGCAAAGTGGCATATTAAAAGCAAATCTAACCAAAATACAATGAAGCAAGAGGGTGAGGCTTAAAACAATATTAACAACTAGTGTTTCATGGTTTCTCTTCAAATACCAGAGGAGATTGAACTAGGGTGAGGGAATATTGGCTAATAAATTTCCAGAGGAAAAAGAAACCACCTCTATCTTCAATCTTGAAGCACAAGGTGGAGGGAAGAACCTTGGTTAAGTATTGTTTATAATGTTGCTCTAAGTTCAATTCAGTGGAATGAATTTGGTGACGGCCCCGGGAATTCTGTAGCAAGGTAAAATTTTGCACCCAGAATATTTTATGTGCTGAGCATATACTTAGAACTGAATTTTCTAAAAATATGTATAGGAAAATTCAGAACAAAATGCCCACAGAGTCTTAACTCTTGGAGGGCTGGGGGAACATCACCATCTACTTCAAAATACTGTATATCAGACAGTGTATATAAAATATTGTTAAACAGAAGGTTAATGTGCCAATTTTACTTCCTTCTTCCTGCAGCTCTGATTTAAACAAGTTGCACACATAAGTGATACTATATGCATAAGGTTTTGCATTAAGTTTGCAATGTCAGGTTTGTTTATAAAAATCATATTTTTAACCGCTGGCCCCTGGGGCTCTGTTCTGGGCAGTTACAACTTCCAGCCCGTTGGATTCTGATTTTTAAAGAGACAGCTCTCATTTCCATGCACTTTCAATGCAGACATTTCAGACTTGGAGCGAAGCTCTCAATTTGTGTTTTCTGTGGCCTTATAAACTTACAATTAAGTTTATTTACTTAGCGCAGAAAGCACACTCCTGTGTGCCATGACTGGCCGGTGGCCGCTGCCCGCTCTTGGGAGGCTCGCAGAGAGCCCATTCCTTCTCCTTCCCTCTCTCTCTCTCCCTGCATGACCACCACTCCTGTGAAAAAATGTCCTTGGAGTGCTTTTGAGAGCATTTACCACGTTTTCGTTCCTATTTGGAACTTTTAACTCCATTCATAAACCTAGTGGCGGCCCGGTAGTTAATAAGGGGCAGAAATCTTTATAGTCTTTTCCACAGTGGCTGAAATCCTGGCTTCTGTAATTTATGCCCAGCCATAACAATGCTCATAAGCAGTTGTGGAACAGAGGACCTCCCATTCCTGGATTTGCTGCCATTTCAAGGAACATGCAGAGACTCAGCAGAATATTTATGAGAAATAATTGCATGTGTTTGTTTTGCAGTCCATTCAAGCACGTGAACATTGGAATCGTCTTGGCTTTGGTCTCACCACAGAATTTTAACTTGACATTTTTCTCCATCCATTTTTTTTTTTTACCCCCTATTTAGCTTAAGAGCACCAAAACATAAAGTAAACGCGATCATTATGAGGTTCTAGAAATATATCGTAGCTGGGCTTCACAGATAAGATGTTCATTAGGGGACTAGCCTTTTATGTTCTGAAAACTATGTGGATTACTACACCGTGTCTTGAAACGTCAGTATGGGTTGGGGGCCAAACGGTCATGACTCTCACAGCTAATTACTCATGCTCCATCCAGGAAGTACTGTTGTTTGCAATGTGGCTTAGGCTTGTATAAACTTGATTCTTTGGTATCAAAAAAATTATCTAGGGCAAAATTATGTGTTCGGTACGACTCAGCAGGGTGAGCTTTCAAGCTTGAGCTGACCCAGGGAGACGGACAGAATGGAGACCTTTGTAACTACTGCTTTGCTGTCTCCCCTCTCCATGGATCTCTCTTAGAGCCCATTCAGAGACCTCTAGAATATTCCCTGAGATACTACCATGTATATGGCAATCCTACGCAAAGAGAAATGTCATTTTTACATAGCAATTTATGCCGCTCTGGGACTGAGTTAGGAGTCACATGGGAGATGACACCATCACATGAGGCACTGTCTGTGATTAGTCATTTCATAACACTGTAAAGTCAGACTTTAGAGCTGCAGCATAGAATCATAGCAGTGGGGAAGCTAACAAAATCTTCTCCAAGTGCGCTGGTGCTTCCTGGAAGGGCTATCCCTAAGTACAGACAGTTGTCTGTCATCTTAGAAACGATTTCCGTCAACATTATCAATATCATCACCATTTTCAGCCTCAGCATCCAAGACCATTCATGAGTGCCTGTTTATCAATAGCATAAGGATAGCTCTCTTATTTAAAATATAAATAAAATGTATGAAATGTTACCCTTGTCCATTACAAGAATACAGCATAAGACACTATGATAGATATATATTTTTTTAAGATTTATTTATATATTTATTTGAGAGAGAGAGAGAGAGAGAGAGAGAGTGAGCTGTGGGGAGGGGCAGAGGGAGAGAGAAAGAGAGAATCTTAAGTCGGGTACATGCCCAGCACGGAGCCCAAGGTGGGCCTCGATCTCTCAACCCTGAGATCATGACCTGAGCTGAAATCAAGAGTCTGACGCTTAACTGACTGAGCTATCCAGATGCCCTTGTAGTAGATTCTGCATTTTTTTCAACCCCATGACCATTTCTTCTTCTTGATGGCTCTTGGATTATCTTTGGGAGAATTATCTATTTTCTATTGTGAGTACTTTTGGTGGGGTTATAAGGCAACTTTCCATAACAGAGTTGAAGAGGTCCTCAGATATCCTTTCCTTCTTCATTCTCCCAGATTTTGATAATGATCACAGTACACAACAATCTCCTTGAGTATTCATGAGAAGTTTTAGAGCCGTTTTTATTTCCCAATATCTCAACACTTATAGCCAAAATGTTATCAGATTCTGTCAACTGCAGTCCATAAATTTTTTTGAATCTCTTTTTCATCCCTTCCTCTTCCCATTGTCAGAGTTAGGGCCCTTGGCTTGTATCCCCCACATTAATGCAATGGTGTCCTCACCAGTATGCCTGCCTCCCACCTCTCTCCACCCCAGCTCTGCAATAATAAAAGCAATTCTAAGTAATTGATCCCTTATGATGGTCCAGGCATTAAGCTAAGCACTTGTAAAAATCTAATCTTCGCAACTCTCCTGAAGTAGATATTATTTTTCTCTCTTAAAGACTGGGAAAGCAAGGCTCAAAATATCATGAGAAACTTCCTTGTGATCACCCAGCTAATACCTATTCTAGCCAAGATTTGAATTCAGTTCTCTATGACTCCAAATTCTGTGCTCTAAAGGAGGTAGAAATAGTCATATCTCCTCACACCAATGGCAGAGTAACCTTCCCAAATGCTATTTATTTTACTGCTAACAACCCTGATGGTTCTACGTCCATTACCTGTACAAGAAAGTACAAACAAGTGAGGCTTTCCAGAGTCTGCCATAACTGTGCTTTTCTAACCACCTTTCTTGCTAATCACTATCCTCACCTGAGATCCAGGCATTCAGCTATCCCTAACTCCTTGGTGTCCTCAAACAAATTGTGTTCTCTTCTGTCTCTCTCTTTTTTTTTTTTTTTTTTTTTTTTTTTGCATATGCTGCTCCTTCACTTGATAGGGCTGGTTCTGTTTCCTTTCCTCTGGAAACTTCTTGTTAGGTCTTCCATATGCATCTGAGATGTGATTTCTCTCTGGGACCACCCATGGATTCCCTGGCCAAGGTCATTTCCATTTCCCCAAGGTACCCATTTGCACTTTTACATCTTCTATTTGAGTCCTCATCACACCACACTCTGAGCACTTGCTGGCATATGAGTTTCCTCCCTAGACTGTGGCTTCTTCAAGGTCTCTGCTTTATTGGCTTTCTTTCCTAGTTTCCACCTGCCCCACTCTAAACCCCACCTAGTAATAAGTCAAGTCATATCATTCTTCTACCCAAAATCCTCCAACAATTTCCCATAATACTTAGAATAAAATCAGGACCATGGCCCGTAAGGCCTTATGTGCTCTGGCCACCTACCATCTCTTTACCTTCCCCATCCCTCTTTCTCCAAATTCAGCCACATGGCCTCTGAGCTAGTTTTTAAACAGGCCAAAGACACACCTTCTCAGAAACCTCCCACTGACCATTCTTTCTGCCGGAAGACTCTTCATCCAGAGGTCTACCTGGATGTTCCTCTCACTTCCTTCAGATCTCTGCCAAATGTCAGCTCCTTAACAGAAAACTTCTGTTTTCTGTTTTCACGTAAAATATAAACATAAAATCACAACCACTATCACACCCTTGACCCTTCTTCCCATTCTCAACACTGACTATTGTCTGTCGTTATTTTCCCCCCTGGGTGTGTATTTATCTATGTCTGCCAAGCCTATTGAAAATGAAGCCTTATAAGGGCAGGCCTGTGACTGCTTTCTTCAGTGCTATACCTAGGCCTTTTACCAGCCGCTACTTAGTAAGCATAAATGAATATGAGAATCTCCTCTTCCATTTTCCAGTGTTTACGACATTGCCAGCTACACTCCAGGGGCTCAAAACATACTTAGTATATATTGAGTGAATTGTGGTGCGAGTTATAAAGAATTGCCATGGAATTCTTCTTACTTACATGATGGGTCAGAAAAGATGCTTATACCCAAAGAAACATTTCAGAAGTTAATTAAATTATAAGAGAATGCTAATTTGACAGACAGTAAGGCAGAAAAAAAGAGTAGAGAGAATTCTAAAATGTAACTCAAAAAATTTTCTAGACATGTTCCCCTTCAGGATCTTGTGACCCACCCTGTCACAAGTGTCTTCATATGTAAGTCCTTCCTGATGTCATCTCCAGACAGAAACTTTTCCTTCTTAGCTCATAACCCCTTCATAGACAGGAATGCTCTAAATCAGGAATCCCTAATCCTCTCCTCTCTAAGTGAAACAAAGCTGGAATTCCAATCTAGGACCATGTCCCAGAAATGTATTTAAGTCAATTTTACAATAACCTTTGAGCTATCATTAAGTCCTCTTAACCTTTAGGGAGTCAGGCGTCACAGGAAAATACCTCTTTATTATCTACTATCATTGTCATGAAGTACTAGGAGACCCTATGATTTCTTCCCAATGTTATTATCTCCCTTTTTCTGAATATCTTGATGTGTGTTGGTATAAAATATAACCTTTATCTGTAAATGACTCCAGTTTCCTCTTTAGCAACAATGCTACCCACTCAATATTTATTTCTTATAAATAGAAAATATATTCTATTTCAGTTCTGTAAAATCTTTCTCTCTTTCTTTTTCCCTCCCTCCTCCCTCTCTCCCTCTCTCCCTTCCTTCCTTCCTCTCAGATTATTGAAGTTTTAAGTCTGGATGACTGAGTCCAGAGGTGCTATTATATTAGACATTCTAAAAATATTGGGAGGGATATTAAGTTTTAAGGAGAAGGGAATGAATTCTGCTTTGAAAATTTTGAGTTCCAGATGGTGGTAGACAACCAGATTCTCCAGAGTCAAATGATATAGGAGCCTAGAGCTCTGGTAAAATTTCCCACCATCTTCCAGTTCACCCCCAGCAACAGTGAGAGACAACTCTTACTTCAACATACTTTGATAATCTTTCCTTGTCTATGAAGGAAGGAAGGAAAGAAAGAAGGGAGGAGGGGGACGAAGGGGAAGAAGGGGGGAAGGAAGGAAGGAAAGTTTCCCTGTAATTCCCAAAATAATTCAATTATGTCCAAACATATATTGAGGAGCTGTTGTGCCCCAAGCATTGCCCTTAGTTTTTTATATATACAGGAACTGACATAGTCCCAAACACTTAGTAGCTACTTTAGAAGTATAATAAAATCGTGGTTCTTTAAAGCCTGGGTCTTTTATCATGTCGAGGGTGCAAAACCCTAACACTTGGTGTTCAAGCAATAGCAACAACTTCGTGCATTAATAATGCCTTCCAACACTTGAGTTTCTGTCCCCACAGATTCGTGTCACTCCCAGTTTGCCCAGTGTGCTCAAACTACCACAGCCTGACCTGGGATGCTCTCCCTGTTCTCCTCCTGTTCTGTCCCCTCCTTACATTCTAAGGCCCAGAACTAAGTTCTGCCAAAGGACATCTCGGAGCAGTCCCACTCTCTCTGCTCACAAAGGGCTCTAAAGTCTGGGCCAAACTTCAGTACTTTAGTATAAGTCCCTACCCAGCTTTTGCTGTTTCATGTGAGCTAGTCATTCCTTTCCCACTAGGGCACAAGTCCCTCCAGAACAACATAGCAGTGTCTGGAGTATTTTGCAACTTAATCCCAGTCTGAGTCTATGATAGCTCAATGAGTACTGGCTACTGAAATAAGCCACCAAATTCCCCAGTACAGCCATTTGTGTCTGAGAGGACAAAGCATTTATGTTCTGATGGAATTGACCCAAATAAAGCTCCTGCTCAAAATGAGCTGTCATAAGTGAGAGCCCCAGCCTAGACCACAGGGTATAGATTGGGTGGCCTTGCTGAAGGATTTCCCTCCTGCATGAATAGCTGAAGGGAAAAGACCTCCTCCCCATTCCTGCCTGGACCTGGAGGTAGCCACAACAGTATCTGGAAGATAGGACATAAGGCAAGTATCATCCAAAAGCACGAACATGATGGTTCTTGGCTATCCCATTGTCATCTGAGTTCCAGGGGATTGCAGAGTAGACTCTTACAGAAGGGAGGGGTTCCCACCCACTCTATATCCTCATGGCCTACTTCAAGATTTTGCTGTTTGCTCATTAACTTACTCAGGCTCACCCCCGTCCAATCTGTGTAGGTGCTTCTTCATTCCTCTCAACTCAATCCAGTAGGAAAGGCTCCAGACCATGTGGATACCCGAGAGAACCTCTCCCCTTCATTTCCGCCTATCCTTCCTGACTGAATGCTTTCCCTTTCCTCTCTTTCTCTTCTCTTTTCCCTTCCCTTTCCCTTCGTTAATCCTCCCTACTTGCTTAATCCCAAAGACAACTTCAAAGAAATCTGGATCCAAGCCCAACATTCTCTCTAGCGCACCTTCAGTACAACATTTTCTTCATGATGACATTGACAGAACGTCTATACGTCTTCCCCACCTGCTCATCTAGTTTCCCATATTGGGCTGAACTTGCCTTCTGTTTTCTTTTGCAACATTACAACAAACATGCAGGGAGAGATGAATCACTTGGCAACAAATCTCACAACTCAAGGAGGAAATTCTCTAAGGACCAACTCCAACCAGCTGCTCTCTGGACTGACCCCATTCACCTTGAAATCAGGGCATCAGAAAAAGAAAAAGGAAAGGAAAATCACATGTATAGCGGCGTTGCTACATGCTCTTGGGAGGGAATGTGTCTGTGTGTACTGAGGGTGAGGGAGGATTTTTATGCACGGAGGAGAAAGCTATGCAATGGGACAAGAGGAAGATTTGCCTCAGTGGTTTTGACAAAAATCAGGGGGAAATATTCTACTCAAAGGAATTATCCTGTACCTACACAGAAGAATGGCTAATTCTATCCCACTGTGTAAGTCGCCTCATTTTTGCTGGGTTGTAACTTTAGGTATGTGGGCATGCAATTAAGATTTTCCTGGAATCACCTCACTTAACCCAATGACAATGGGGAGCAGGATTTCCCCATCTTAATAGCTAGTTCAGAGCCCAAGTGGCAGTCCACCAGCAGCCGACGTGAGGAGAGGCTGAGTGGCAGTTCTAATTGACCATTTCTACCCATGTTCCTCTTAGGAACATACAATATGAGCTGTCACAGCTTCCTGCCAATCACAAGAAATCTGACCTAGAGAAAGCACCATCTCAGAGAAAGGGCTGTGTATACATCCAATGAATTCCGTTTCCATTGCATTATCTTATTTTTAGGCCATTGCAGAGAAAAGCCTGCCTAATCACATCATAAAATCATGAATTTAGTAGATTATAGGTGATGACTTCAAATCTAAATCTGTCCTCTGGCTGCCCAAACAAGAGGCCATTTAGCATTTGACATCATCTAGTGTTAGACTCCAAGTTTGTTCTTTGGGGACACTCAGGAGCTTTGCAGAGTCACAGCTTCCCAAACACTTGGGAAGTATGCTGTTTTGGGATGCAGAGGAAAAAGAAAACGGTGAACTTGTGTTCTGATGTGCAACGAAGAGAACTTCCAGAGAAGCTGCTTTCCTGCCGCACAAGGGGTTAAGGCAACCTAGGAGATTTATGCAGAAAAGTTACATGCCACAATTGCCTGTTTTTCTTCCTTTTACGGTCAATGAGAGATTTTCGCTCTGACACAATTTCAACAACACACATGTCATAAGCAATGGGGACTGGAAAGGAAGAGAAGTCCACAAAGGCAAACTAACTAGACAGACAGCAGCTCATCAGTGCCACCTGCTCACACTCAACTCCAGTAGAACCATCTAACCATAATAAGGCCAGACACATGGATTTCTAAATGTCTCTACAAGTGGTTAGTTAGCAAGGTGGCCACACACCCACAGATGCACCGACAGGGAAACTACATGAGAAAACACGGTGTTTCGGTTTGTGCCTGCCATCTCCACTCCATCAGGGCACACAGTACCTTCTCTCCCAAAGTTAACAAGGGTTTGTGGGAAAGATGACAAAACTTCAGATTCCCCACCCGACTAAGCAGGAGAGAGAGAGGGATGTCAGACAAAGAAATGCCCTTCCACATTCCCCATCCATGAATGAACACAGACTGGTGTGCTTCCATTTTTCAGGCTTACATCATTCAGCTTGTCTCTGACCAGTGATTAATTCTGCAGGAAAAGAACTATGGCAGCTTGCGTTATTGCTCACAAACATTCATGGCCCCCTCTCTGAAGAATTATATTTCACTCCCTATTGACTGGGCTTGGCCATGTGACCTACCAGAACCCAGTGAACTGTGTGGAAAGTGGGGTATGTCACTGACAGGCAGAAGTTTTAAGAGCTACTGTGTGGTCTTCAGGCTCTTTTCTCCCCCGCTTAATGACTAGCAATGTCCCAAAGGGACATTGCTTTGTCAGTCTGGGCTCTGGAGTGAACAGAGAGTGAACACGGTGAATAGGGAGCCGCACTGAAGTACACCCGAGATGGATAAGACCAGAAATAACCCTTATTGTTATAAAATTTGGGACTCAATTGTTAGCGCACTGTAACCTAACCTATTCTGACCAACACAGCCCCTTTAAGGAAGCGAAAGGACCAGCTATAGTAAATCCAAGAAGGGAGCATCCTTGCTTGAAAAGTTCAAGCAATTTCTTCCTCTAGCAATGATCTCTTTCTTACCACTTCTTACCTCTTGGGTTAGTTCTATCCTTGGTTTAGTAGTCTAATCATCCTCAAGTGGAGTGTTAGAAGGACAAATCTTTAGACCTCAGAAGTAAGTACATATTAGGCAGGTGATAGATTGGTTCATTCGGTTGGAAGAAGTAACTCTGGATCTGACAATTAAAGAACTTATTATCCTCTTTGAAAATCACTTTATTGTCTTTGCAATGGACACATTTAGCCGGTTTTATAAGAAAGCGTGTTGATGCTATCTCTTAATATTAGAAAGATATGGTCAGAGAGCCATATGGCAAGAAGGATCTGTGATCACATAATATAATGTTGCTAGAGACTGTATGGAGAAAAAAGTGTCTCAAATTTAACATAGTTAGGAAACATGATAATGTTCCAAGAATCAGACTACATGCTGGATTCTAAGCATAAAATCCAGTATGTAGCAAGGTACTTTTATCTCATTTAACCCAGTTACTATACACTGATTATCTTCTATATGCACAGCATTGTAGTATTTTTTCAGGAAGCAGTTTTGAAGCTTGCACATGTTTTTTATTTAATAATGAAAGGTAATATCCATTTATACTTCATCTAAAATTTGTTTTATCTTATTCTTCTCATTCAGATTTTAAGAGCTAATTGCTTCAGCAAGCAGAATATCTAGATTTGAGTGCCTAAGAATGTTTCAGAATTATCATTTACACCATTATTTATAAAAGAGGAGCAGTAAGACAGAAAGTTTACAGTTTGACATCACAGGAAACAACATTCCAGAACCATAATATATTGGATTTGATTGAAAGCATCTTAGATCCCGAGGCCCAGAGAGGTTATGCAACTCACAAACAGTGGTAGAGCAGAGACCAGAGTTTTGATGACCCCCACCACCATCAATATGTTGGTCCTCTCCTTATAACTGTGTGTGGAGGATGGACTAGACTCAGTTAAGAGAGCCCATTTAAAGTGATAGAAATTTGTTTCAAAAACAACATAGAGTATGGGAAAATTAGGACTATGAAAATCATGAATACTAAAAATCCACTCAAAATAGGTACTTCATTTAGAAAAATCCCAACAGTCTCTCAACCTTTGCTTAAGATGCCTCCAGTGACCAGGAGCTCACTGCTCTTTGAGGTATCTATTCTGTGATGGGGTCTTCCTGGTTAGTAATGGAGTCTTCCTTGAGATGAGCAAATACCTTCTTCATGGGCATTTCCATAAGCTGGTCTTAGTTCTACTCTGTTCTATAAGATTAATCTAGTTCAGTGGTTTTCAAACAAAGGTATGATTTTGCTTCCCAGGAGATATTTTTTTATTGTCACAACCACCAAAACTCTACTGACATCTAGTACATAGAAGCCAGGAATACTGTTAAATATTACATAATGCACCTGAAACCCCCACAATAAAAATTATCTAGCCCAAAATGTCAAGAAACTCTGATCTAGTCCTTTTCCCATTTGATACTATTGCCCTTCACATATTTGGATGGGGCTATGTTATTCCTTCTAAGTCTTCTTTCTGCTAAACACCTTTAGATTTCTCATTCTGCATATGACTTAGTTTCATATCTTACAGTGACTCTGTTAGACATGCTCCCATGTGTCCTTGTCTCTCATTAATTGTGTCAAACAAAATAGCACACTGTCCTCTAAATCATACATGGATCCCAGGGACTGTTAATTCCCATGATCATAGCACCACATGTGTTCAATGCACTGAGAAGTACCAATAAGCCATCACCAGAAGCCTGAAAGGAGCCTGATGTCTTAGATCAGAGTGTGGATTCAGCAAGACTCCATGGTATTTAGATGATGGGAGGAATAGTGGTAATTGCAAAAATAACACCTACTCCTTATTGAATGCTGATGCTATGCCAGACACCCTGCTAAGGACTTTATATGCCTACTCTCATTTAATCCTCCCAGCAATACCATGTGGTAAGTTGTGAGATCATCATTTTAGAGAGGAAGAAATCTGTTCTTCAGTTTAAAAAAACTTGCCTAAGTGATCTGACCAGCCAGGACTCAAACCTAGATCTGCCTAACCTCAAAACCCATGTTCTCAATCTCCACAGTGTGCTCTAAGCCCTTGTCCTCAAAACATGGCACATTTTACAGAAGGGTAACAAACCACCATGAAGCAGCTATGCATCCATCCTAACATGCATGCACATTATCTTGGCAGGAGGTTTTATTCCTTTTGCAACCTAAGACCAGAACCCACTTTGCAAGAAAACAAATCTACTAGGACAAATATGTCTCATGTTTTAAGAGCCCAAAGCTTTGTGTGTTTTTAATAGTCTCTTGGGTAAAAAACAATTCAACAGTAACACAAGAAAAGGAAATGTTTCCAACATTTTCATGGCCCTCTGTTCAAGAAGATTGTCCCACTCAAAATTGAAAATTTTGGTGTGGAGCATCCCAGATTCCTGGGTATCCTCGGACCTTAGGTGAATGGGCGATGGCTACAAATCTTTGGGCTTTTGACATATCGGGTTTGTTTTCATTTCAAAAGAGTTTGAGTAGTTTCTGCTCAGTGCTTTTACATTTGCAGCCTAAATACAGGAGCTTTCAGGACTATGACTCACATGGGTCTTTACTTAGAAGAAGGTGGACTGTATTTTTTCTTTTGGCAGCTCTTAAATTATTAGTCAAGTTACCATGTAATTTTTGAGTTTCACCAAGTGGCTTCAAGGATTAGATACCAAGAGCCGGGGAAAAGTGCTGGGATTACAAACTTTCACTGTACTGCAATTTAAAGCCCATCTTTTCTTTCTCATACATCCAGGAACATATTTCTGCCATATTTATATAGCACTTTCCTGAAGACAAGGGGAACTCTGCTAGCAGAGGTGAGGTGGACTCCCTTAGCATTTAGAAGGCAAAGTTCTTTCGCCCAGAGAGGTTACACCAAACTCATCACAATTTAACTGTTATTTTAAAAACTTGAGTTTTTGGTATTAGACTCTTTTTGTTGGCATGAATGTCTCCTCTTTCCTTATTCCTAGGGTGACCTCAGTTCTCCTCTATAGTAGAGAGTATTCCTGACACATGATTTCCTTACAATGCGTTTGAAAATGAATGCCTTGTGCTCATGCCATTTATCCACACTCATACCCCAAGATGTCCTCTGAAGTCGGATTCTCCAAGTGCCTTTCCACCTGCTCCTAGTTCTTCCCCCTCCAAAAAGAAGGCCTAAGTCAACCATAATGAAACGTGGAGCTGAGGCAGCTCAGAGCTATTAAAGACAGACCAGAAAATCCTCACCACTCCTAAGTAACTTCATACTTTCTGATTGCCTGGTAGGATTGAAAGATCCATAGGGATAAAAACAAAACAAAACAAAACAAAACAAAACAAACAAACAAACAAAAACAGACAAAAAAACCCTTCATTGTAAATGTATACTGACCATGAGATTGAATGGATATTGCTCTTGGGTCCTGTGGTCCCCTCTGCCTGATGAGTTTTATGAGAATTGAGATAAGGGTAGGAAGTCTCTTTAATCATGGTGAGGCAGCTCAAAATTCACAACATTAATATTACAAAGTATGAGGCCCTGGTCAAAACAAAATCCCTGTCCTGGTGGATTTGAAAAAAAAAAAACAAAAAACTCACAACTAAACATTCCTCCATTCAAACATTATCACTTCTTGGGAACATTTCCTTAGTCTTTTAGATGTTATTGAATCATCATCATCTGGATTTTCCTAACAAACTCACACAGCAGTCCCCATGTGTGTCTTCTATAGAAAAGACTGGTGACTAACATAACATAATTGAAGGAGAGAAAGAAAGAAAGAAAGAAAGAAAGAAAGAAAGAAAGAAAGAAAGAAAGAAAGAAAGAAAGAAAGAAAGAAAGAAAGAAAGAAAGAAAGAAA
>NW_022631044.1:5645345-5890345 GCF_010015895.1 Lontra canadensis
AAAGAAAGAAAGAAAGAAAGAAAGAAAAGAAAGAAAGAGAAAGGGAAAGAAAGAAAGAAAAAAGAAAGAAAGAAGGAAGGAAGGAAGGAAGGAAGGAAGGAAGGAAGGAAGGAAGGAAGGAAGGAAGATAGATATAAATGACTGGTGATTTTCTCTTTTGTTTCCCTATTAGACTAAGAGCTCAATTCAGTGGGCGGGAAGCTCATTTGTCTCTATCCTTGGTGCCTGGTGCAGTTCCTGCTATATAATAGGCACTCAAAAAATACTCATTGATTTAATTGATTAGTTGGCTAATTAGTCATTAGCCACTTAAATCAGCATATGCTTAGTGCCAACTGTGTGGAGACAGTGACTTGGGATTCAAAGTAGGACTAGATAAATGCAAAATGTGTTAGTAGAGAAGAGTTGGTATTGGAAGAAACACAGGGATGAAATCCATCCATCCATCCATCCATCCATCCATCCATCCATCCTCCCATCCTCCCATCCATCCATCCATCCTCCCATCCATACATCCATCTTTCCCCCCATCCATTCACCCTTCCACCCATCCATCCATTCTTCCATCCATCCAGTCAATAAGTATTGTATCTTACTATAGGCCAAGGAAATGTGGAAATCTGGGAGTTCAATTTTAGGTATGGGTAAATCTTAAAGAATCATCCTAAATATGAATATAATTATGAAGTAATGAGGAGAGCAGTTTGGTATGGAGAAGTAAGAAATTAGGTTTTAGAAGCAGGCTAGTTTCAGATGGTGCTGTACCTTGAATGCGTGGGCAAGGAGTTTGTGCTTAATTTCATAGACAATGAGGAGCTAGTTTGTAGAAGGGCAAGACGGGTTGCAGAGAGCAACATCTGGAGGCAGAGAGACCTGTTAGGAGACTGTTATAGAAATTCACTTATAAGGGGATGGCAGTATCCTAGGCTCCTAGAGAATTATCCCCTAGAGTCTCTGTCCCTGCCCTAATTTAAGTTGCAGATGCTACTGTAAAGATATCAGGCCTATGTTGCTTTTTAAGTCAGGACCTGGGCAAAAGAAAGAAGAACCCATATTAGAGCAAAGCAGCATCTATTTCAAGTCTTCATGCTATTTCACCCTAGGTGGAGCATCACTCAAATGGTTAAGGAGACTGGTAAATTTTGATGTGGCTGTGGGCTCTCCCCTCTTCTAGGCTTTCCCTGTACCAACCAAGTTTGAACTTCTTACTTTGAAAAGACTTGTACTAGGGGTGCCTGGGTGGCTCAGTGGGTTAAAGTCTCTGCCTTCGGCTCAGGTCATGATCTCAGGGTTCTGGGATCAAGCCCCCGCATCAGGTTCTCTGCTCAGCGGGGAACCTGCTTCCTTCTCTCTCTCTGCCTGTCTCTCTGCCTACTTGTGATGTCTGTCAAATAAATAAATAAAATATTAAAAAAAAAAGAAAAGACTTCTATTAGAAAATGCAACTACATCCTTAGTACTGATTGAAATTGGAAATATTCCCAAATATAATTCACATATTTGCTTATTTGTTAATTCTCTACTGGGATGAATAAAACATAGACCTACTACATTCTTATTTTTTCCTTGAGGTTTAAAAAAATAGAATTGATCCTCTCAGTACCCAGTTCACAATTTTTCTAAGATATTGGGAGTCATTCAAGAAGCCTTTCAATGTATTTTTAAAAAAATTATTTTCCCTTCTATTAACAATTGGGTCAAGTGACAGAGATACCCCAAACCAAATGACAACTTTATCTTCCCAAACATTTTCCAAAAGGCTCTCCCATTTTGGGTCCAACAGCTAGCTGTCTGTGACTAATTCTCCTATATCATTCTTCCATTCCTATTTTTACTTTAAATGCAAACTGTTTTTGCTGTTTCCCACAATAGTTTTAGCCTTTCTTGGTAATCTAATGCCCTAGCCAACTTCCTGAGGTAAAGATGTGTTTATATAAAAATCGCTATCAGAAAAGCAGTTCAGGCAACGAGAGAAGTCAGTGTACATTTTAACGGACAACTACATAAATAGATGGAGATGGACTCACATTTCAGGGTCTTGAATTATTATATATATTCCCTGTTCCCTCGCCTGGACCCAAGCATTGTCTACATGCACACACAAATTTATTCAACAAATGGGTACTAATTGCCTACTATGTGGTGGGCTCCATGCTAAGCAGTGAGGCTACATGAAGGAGCAAAACTGTGCCTGACCTTGACATTTGCTGCTTGCTAACTTATATGTTATCTATGGATATATGGATACTTTCTGAGCTGGATAAACTCTGAGAGGGCAGAGGCGATGTTTCCTTCGTGCTTTATGCTTCTCTACTTTCCCTAAACTGGGTATGGTTTAGGCACAATGAAAAGCAGAAATTTTCCTTTTATTGTTATATCTGTTGCTCTGAATTCCTCCAATGTGTCCACGCATACATGAGTTGTCTAATCCAGGTTTCCGCATGCATTCCAGTTGGTCATTTTTACATGCAGAGCTTCCACTTTCTCATCTAGAAAATGGGTAAAATGGCATCTGCTTTCATATGTAATGGTTGTTTCGGAGCTTAAAGGAGATAATGACATATGAAAGCCCTCTGTAAACTCTTGATATCAATATAAATGTAAGGAATTATTATATTTATTTCTTGGATAGGTCCAGATTGTTCCTTGGCTGTTTCAGAAATGGTTTTAGTTCTTTACATAAAGCACAAATCTCTTGGAAGACAGGGTTTTTTGTTGCCTTGGGCAATGGTGGGCCTGTCACACAAGGAAGGCAAGAATGATTGGATAAATGCAGAGCCTTGGTTTCATAGCACACAGTTCTATCTAGTGGAGAAATGCAAACACAGGGTGCTACCAATAAGAACATGACTATATTAGGAGAATAAACCAAAGAGGCAGTGAACTCAATCATTTTCATGGTCCAATAGGGTCACTGCTAAATACGTGGAATGACTGGCCACATAGAATGTTCTAGAACAATTGAGGAACTGCATTTTTAGCTACTTACTTTTAATTAATTAAAATTTATATAGTGATATGTAGCTGGTGACTACTTCCTTGGACAGCATAATTCCAGTCTCAGTTTTACCATTGGTTTTACCTTCTCTGAGCCTCAAATTCCATCAGAGGAAAATATCTCCTAGGTTCCTCTTTCAGGTAAAATGTGTGAATCAAATACAATAATAGCAGTGAAGACACAGGAACTAACCCTGTCTCCATGCAGCTTTAGTACTCACATATACTATAGGTAGGTATGTAAATGCGAGTTCTTAGCCTATGTATGCCTCAGTTCCTTTTTCTGTAAAGGGAGATGATAAGAGAAACTATATTTGGGGGGCTATCGGGATTAAATAATTGAATAAATATAAAGTAATAGCACAGTTCCTGATACTCTGCAATGTAAGGACAGGCATTTTTATGACCATCAGTAACTTAGCTATAAGAAATGTCTGTCTCTAACTCTCAGGGCTCCAGTTTCTTTATTTGATGTGTGCCATCCCAACTGCACAGGACTTTCTGAGAATAAAATGAGATGACACATACAACCAATTTGAAATGCCAAAAAGAAATGAGCAAATATTAGTTTTATCTAATTTTTTAAGTTCATGAATTTAGTTGAGCCTCAGGTTAAATACACTCTCATCATTCATTCAGCCTTTATAGAGTGTCTACTGTGGACCAGTTTTCAGGCTGCAGTTTATAGCAGAGAACAAATAATGTCCTTGCCCTTTGGGAGTTTACTTGGGGTGTGTGTGTGTGTGTGTATGTGTGTGTGTGTACACACATACACACATTCTTCCTGTAGTCTCAGAGTCAGGATGCCTCAGTTTGAAATCCAAGCCCGCTACTTACTAACTATAACCCTAAGGAAGTTAATCAACTTCTTCAAGCCTCTGTTAGCTTATCTGTAAAAGGTAATAATAATGGGACTCTTTGAAGATTAAGTGAAAGAATGTGTGGAAAGTGCTTAGCACAGGCCCTGGCCCTCAGTAAGTGGTAAATAAATGGTACTTATTATTGTTTGTATTATTAGAGCATATAAAACCTCTTTTCCCCCAAGGAATAATTCTTTGCTGAGTTATGAGTAATGTATGTGAAACAACAGCTGAGAGGTCATAGGAAATCTGGTTTCCTGTTTTTCATGCTACTCTGGGACTTCCCAACTCTTGTCCATCTTGAAATCCCTCAGCTAGAATATTCAAAAGTATCAGGCCTTGAGTTTTTTGAATGATTTCTTTTTTAAAAATATTTTATTTATTTATTTGAGAGAACATGAGTGAGTGGGGGGAGGAGCAGAGTTAGAGGAACAAGCAGACTTCATGCTAAGAGTAGAGCCTGATATGGGGCTCAATCCCACAAGCCTGAGATTATGACCAGAGCCAAAATCAAGAGTTGGATACTTGACCGATTGAGCCACCCAGGCGACCCTTGAATTGTTTCAAAGAATAGGAGTCCTGATCTATTCGGGCTCAGAAAATGGGTCTACCATAAGGGAGGAAGGGGACCTGGGAGAAATAGCTTGACACTGGACAGTGTGTGGGTGGGAGAGAGCAGTGGTGCAAGGGAGAGTATGGAGTGAAAATAGAGAAGGATTATCATCTTCATGGGTTCCATGTTCCAAGCTGATCAACCCCTGCATTTCCCCAGTATTTTCCTGGGCTGCTTTTTGCCAACATCAGTCAATACCTAGAAGAGAAATCTACAGGGTGGGCGGAGGTCATTCAGCCAGCTAGGTACTAAAACAACAGGCCTTGCCTAGCGATACCAGCTGCTGATAACACAGCAGCAGTGACAAGCATGAAGACCCCTTCTCTCTTCCACTTTTGGCGTAAAAAATCTCCTTCTGTGATGTTTGCTTCCTCTTTAAGACTCAGTTTGAGTTCATTTTAGCCTTATTTTTTTAATGCACAAAAAGAATTGGGGGCTGGAGGGCAGACACATCTGCCTGAAAGATAACTCTGGACCTCTATTACTATTCTTGGGAGGGTGTGTGAGTATCCAACTGTCACAATCCATGACAAACAAACAAAGATGTTTTCTGGGAACAAGCCAGGCTGACCGTGTGGCTGGGTGGCTGCCTGTAAGCCACATTTCCAGAACTAAAAGGATCATAGGCTGCTCAAACTTCTGGTCTGGCCGGTGTCTAAAAGGTCATCATTGCTACTTCCTGGCATGGAAGACTGCTGATAGGACAGGACCTCCGCCTGGGAATTGAGCTATGACATCGCATTAGGTACTCATACTTCAGAGGCCCACAGACAGGGAGATGTAGATGTGCAGAGAGACCCAGGGTAAATAAAAGGTCTAAGGAAGCAATGGAAGGCTGTCCAAGGAAGGCGCTCCACAGTGGAGTGGAGTGGGCACAGGACAGGGAGGGCTGTTTGAGAGCTATAGGGCCTTTCTGGGGTGATAAGTGCTGCCAGTCAAATAAGGATAGATATGAAAAAAAAAAGGAAAGGAAGGGTCTGGAAAAGAGAGAGAAATTCATCTCTAATATCATCACCTTCGCTCTTTTGCTAAGGGAGCAACTAACTGACTTGTTACATAAAGAAACGGTCAGGATAACCCCATAATTCATGGAGTTTATTTTCCCTTTCTGGAAGTTGCAATGGTGAACTTTGGAGGTTTGGCAACAGTAGGTAAGGATGCTGCCAGCGGGAAGAAAGATCTAGTGCAACCCTGCGTGGGCCATCACTTGCTTAGCTCTCACAGCAACCTTGCCTTGTATGGCCTTGGAACAATGGAGTTCCCTTCAACGGATGGAGTCCTCCCTTAATCCCTTGTCGGCCTCAAAAGCCACGCGCTCCGTGAATGACTACCAGGACTGCTCCACGAAGTACTCAGACAGCTGTGCGGGAGTGACCCAAAGCTTGTGACAGCAAGGGACTCACTCACTCCCCTCCCTGAGAGACTTGGGCTTTCTGCTGGCTCAGCGCTTCCTGAAGTGCAGGGTCCCCTCTGAATGGCACCCGGCATACCCCTCCCCTCCTACTGGGATAATTTAGTAAATTAGCAACTGAGCAAAAATGGCTCCCTTTACACATCTACTCTTTGCCTCCCGTAAAACAGTTCGAGAGACCTGAAATCTCTCAGTGGACCCTTGTCATTCAACGAAGCATTTCGTATACCTCTGGGGGAGGAAGGGGAAGGGGCAAAATTTATTTATTTTTCCTAATCGAGATGAGGCTATAATCTAAAGGCTTATGTTCTGGAGAGAATGCTCAGTTTCAATATGGCAGAGCTCACACTGCGTGGAAGCTGAAGATGTCACCCACGATAAACATGAACCACAGTGACAATGGGAAGCGGAAGGTGAAGAATCACCTCTCTGAGCGGGGTGGGGTGCTGAATGCGTGAGGAAAGGAAAGATGCATTTGATTGTGTTTACAAGATTCATTCACAGCCCAGCAGGCAGTATTCACACTATAATATTCACCCTAACACAGATAATTTGATTTTCAACCTGGTTATCATGCATTCAGACATAGCAATACATGAAAATATATGCTTTAGCAGTGCATTTTAAACAAGGTTGCACACTTTAAGTCGGAATATATTAGAGGTGAGTGTTGAAGTTCGCAATTGGAGAAGTCCTAGAAATCTCCATTCAGCACGTGGCATATGCTTTGAAATTACTCAGAAGAATTTTTGCATTATGTTCCAGCTGCTGACTACATATTTATGTATCTACAAACATACCGTATGCACTGAAAATGATAAACTTGCTTGCTTTTTAAATTTGTCACGGTTTGAAGAGGCTTTAACTTTCCTTAGAAGCCCAAAGTAAAATGGAAACCTAACTCCACCCACCCACCTTGAAATTCTGCATGTTATTACCATAACTGAGCAGTCAATGACAGATGATCTGGTCCACACCCTTCATATAGTGAGTGAGGAAACTGAGCCCAGGGCCTTTAGGTGACTTCTTCAAGGTCACACAATTAGTAGGTGAAGAGTTGAGATTAGACTCCTTGTCTTCCGAATTTGTTTTTTTCGCTGTTTTACCATTAGAATTGAATTAGGTAAAATGTGGGGAGTAGTCTATCTCTACCATCTGGTTAAAATCGGGTTTTTGGTTTTTGGTTTTTTGTTTTTTTTTCTGAATACATAGGTGTGCCCACCAAGGCTTCAGCCGTCAGGGCCTCCACTCCACAGGCCGGAGAGATAGTCAATGAGTGGAAAAGACATTCACTGCAAAGATTGCTTCCCCGTTGCCTTCTTTCCTGTACAACCTATGATATTAGTCAATAAGGGATATTTTTTGGCCAGGGGGAAGCCACAATGGATAGCGCTGGCCTTGGAAGACCATGATCTTTTGATGCTATCCAGTGACCTTCTGAGACTTGGTATGACTCCCAGAAAAATGCAGATTAAGGAGCAGTAGATTGATTTGTCTTTTCATCAGTGATAAATCTGTCAAATGTGCTGACTAAAGACTGATTTGGGTCCCGGGTCAAATACTCACACTTAGCAAGGTAAAGACCATCGCTCCCTGATGGCAAGGGAGCAAACGGATACTTGGGACACATCAGGAGAGCAGGTAATTCCAGGAGAAAGGGAGCAGACAGGTTGGGAGCCACCTGGCCTCTCCCTGCCCCCTCTCTGTTTGGTAGCTGTCAGCGTGTCTTTGCTTTTCTACACTCTGCCGTGCCCACATTCCCTTCACGTCACAAACCACCCAATTATTTTGCTCACAGAGTTCGGAGCAGTTAGAAGTAGATAGGGCTGGAAATCGCCCAAGAGGCTAGGTTAGCCACAAAGTTTGTGAGGACTTGGTGAACAAGAGGTGGTGACCCAACGCCCTTATCTCCACAAGACCCGAGTAACCCCTGTGAGGGGGAGAAAGCACCTCGGTTACCTGGGAAAGAGTTACCCGAAAAAATGTTTTTCTTTTTTAAAATGTTGGAAGCAGGCACTTTAGAACTGCCTTGCAGTAAAAATGAATTGGGTTTCTAAGCTGTCCGGGAGGGAAAGGAGCATGACTCCAGGAGAGCTCTCCAGCCCGGCCTCCAGCACTTGCCAACAACATGGTAGGCAGTTAGCGAGCTACTTAGCCTCTCTGCGCGTCAGATTCCTCGTCTGTAAAACTGTGCTAGCTCCCTTCTAGGGTTATGAGGCTTAAACTAGTTAATTAGTAAGAGTATTACAATGATATCTGGCACATCTCAAGTCCTCAATAGAATGTCTGGGCTCGTTTATTCTTCTACCTTTAATGCAGACATTAGGCCAGAAGAAAGGGGGCGATGATTTCTTTCTTACCACTGGCTTATTCATAAATTGCTTTAAGAACCAGACTGGGGTATTTCTTCTGGCACCGCCCTCCAAAATAATCTGAGATTCTCTCAGATCCTATGTAGCTTCTGAGAAAATAGGTTACTAATGGGTTTGGGCTGGAGGTTGCTGCTTGCCTTGCACCACACAATTAATCGTGTTTAATGACCATTTTTATTAGGAGGAGAGTGGCGACAATAAAATTAAAGGAGCACAGACTCAACATCACCTAGCCAAAAAAGGGAAATGCAAACACCACAAACACATCCAAATGCAGAAGCAAAAACAAAACAAAACAAAACACCAAACCACTTTCTTCCTTCCTCTTGTCTTGGGCCTTCTCCATAAGCTGAGCTCTACCCAGACAAAGGCGAGAACTGCTCTTTGTGAAATGATGGTCTCCATGGCTGCTTCCAACTGAATGCACTCATTTTCCTAGAATCAGAACCCCGGGTTAGCCAAGCCACCGTCTGTCTGCTCCTGGAGAAGGTCTGCCTCCGCCGCAGCACAGCGGCCCGTGGCGGGTGCCGGCGCCCTTGAGCTTGAACGGAGCTCCTGCAGCCCGCCTCCCTGCCCCCAGTCCGGGCAAACCTTGGCAGGCCCCAGGCTTGAAGCTTGCAAATCCTCACCGATGTGGAAAGGATCGACTCTGCGGTGGTTTAAGTGCATCGTTGATGCTTTTATCAAAGCCTGGGCCCCCACCCCGTGCTCAGTAAAGCAGCTGGTGAACGTTGTGGCGTGGGCTGCAGATGGATCAGTGGAGGCAGGCCCAGAGCTCAGCATATCCACTTAAACAGGTGTTTGACTCTGCGTTTTCCAGGTGGCCAGAAGGAACCTGATCATTTGGTGAAAGAGGAAGCCATGTGGGAGAGGAATTACTCCCCAGCATTGGCAAGGGCGGATAGCCAGCATCTTGGCTTTCGTCCATCTGTTCACCAGACGTGGTCCTAAAGCCAGAACATTTCCTCTTGGGGTTCGTACTGACTTTGAATTTTAATGGAGAGTTTGCATTCTTTTGTTGAGAATGGTCTTTCGGGGTGGGGCGTTAACTAGATCACCAGAACTAGTGGCGGCTGAAGTTCGCGGTCAGGGCCTCTCTGCTTCCTCAGCCCATGCTGCGGGGTGTGGCGGGAGACGCTGAAGGAGCTGCGTCGTGAAGTGTTTCTCACCCATGCCCCAGTCCCCCTCATGCACAGAGAGCAGCGCAAGGGGTGCTCTCTGGTCACTGGAATGACAGACCCCTCAACAGCCAGCCAGGAAATCACAAAGACAAACAAAACAGCTGCTCCATAGAAGGCAGAACTCAAACAACCATCGAAGCAGCTTTTTGGCCACAAGATTTACAAGCGACAGTGCAATACAGTTGGCAGCAAGGGGGGCTAAAACTCCTGTCTACTGGAAGTTTCGGTGAGGTGAGCTCCAATGCCCACATGGCTATGGTGCTGTTTCCAAGGCAAACCTGAGAAACCCAGAAGACTTAAACTGGAAAACCTTAAGGGAAAACAGCACAGTGGTGAGGCAGAAAGTACACAAGTGTAGGGACGAAGACAAGAAGTACCTCACAAAGACTTCTGAGAGTACACTGAGGAGAAACGGCAAGCTGAACAACTCTCTCATAGGCTGCAGCCTGCAAATCCCCAAGGAACCCCCTTGTCCTCTAACACTATCTTCAGGTGGGCTAGTGGAAATGTCTCCCACCAGGCCCCTCCAAGAGTGCCTAGTAAATTGAGTACATTTATCATAACATACATGAGGGAAAGGATTTGTATAGATAAGGGGCCTTATCATGGGGCCACCTGCCCCAGAACTGGCACTGTGACTTCTTGCTCTCTCTCCTTGGGTCCTGTGACCCAGCAGGCCCCGGGGAACAGGAAGGCAGCTGTCGGCTTTCACATGGCACTCGATTCTGGCAAGGGAGCAAGTCCAGTGGAAGCCAAACCCTTGTCATGATCCCATCAGCCCCACAATAGCAGAGCCTCTGGTGATGGGTCGCGGGTCACAGGAGTGTGGGAGCTCATCTGCCTCCCACATATGACTGCACAAATCATACCGCTTCCCCTCTGGAAAGCCCAAGGAAGCCCATTTATGGAATTTCTTGTGCAGACTCCTTTTATACAAATAAGTAAGAGATATCCCAAGGACCAAGGCTGGTGTCTTCCCATTAATATATATCTGTAGTTCATCTTCCAAATTCCTTCAAAAGTGATCAAAGAATGACCATGTTAATCTGGTCAAATCAGGGTCTGTCAGTCACTGCACTATTCAAATTTAGGGTCAGATGACTCTTTGTTATGAAGGGGATATGGGCTGTCCTGTGCATTGTAAGATGTTTAGCAACATCCTTGACCTCTACCAACTGCATGCCCTCACTTGAGAATCACTGAAAAATAGATAGATAGAGGATAGATAGAGAGATAGACAGACGATAGACAGATAATTATATAGTTATAAAGAGAAATAAAGAGCCTAATGTTCTTAACCACTGAGCACTAACTTTGGCCTGCACAGGTCCTGAAGGAAGGGAGCTAGCCTGGAAGCTGGGCTATAGCGGTCTTGGTGTTGTCAACATTTCCTGCATGCTTCCGGGAGCCCAGAACAGGGCCCAGATTTGGTACCGTTTTATGCATGGAATCAGTTGTTATTATTACCTCTCTTTTATCAGTGAGAAAAATGAAGCTTAGAGAGGTAACTCAAAGGAGGACCAGCTAAAAAGCAAGAGAGCAAGAAAATGACCAGTTTCATCTTAACTGCTTGAATAGCACTCTGCAAAGGGATAGCCATTAGCCACATATGGCCATTGAACACTTGGCTTGTGATAAGTCTAAAATGAGGTGTGCTGTCAGTTTTCATAGAAATATGGAAATGATGTACTAGATATGTTGGAGTAAATAAAATACATTGTTAAAATAAATTCTTTTTTTTTCATTTATTGAAAATGTGGCTACTAGAAATTTTTAATATGCCTATATGGCATGCATTGGATGTCTATTTGATCGTGCTATGCTAGCAGCAGGTTTAAGAAAGGCTGAAAAGGAAAATAATATGCTGTGGGCCAGAAGAAAGATACCAGTAGCAGAGGAAACCAAACCAAAATAATTAGAAAATTGGTTATCAAACCAAAATAAATACAAGAAAAATCAGAGACATCTTTTTAAGAAATGGTTATCTGTAAAGTTGGTAAAGGGCCAAATGAAAAAAATATATCGTTTCTAAGTATTTACATTCAAATTCATGTGTCAGCACAGTTAACTCTCTTCATCAATACCAAATGCTGATTACTTGGTCCCAGACTCAGTCCCAAGTGGGCCTGGCTCTGGGTCAGCTTACAAAGGCCCTCATTTCTTCCTTCCTGATCATTCCCCTAGCCTTACTGACCATCCATGCCTGATTTCTGGGCATTTGACCTAACTCTAAGGCAGGATCATTTTCAGTCATCTTATGGTTCCAGTACTGGCCTTTCCTGAAAACTGCACTTAGATTTTCTTTTTTTCCTAATCTTACACAGACTTGTCATCCAGAATGAGTCTCTGGGTGCTTTCTTGACACCTGTTCAATCCATATGTCCCTTGTACCCTCTCCTCGCATCTGCAGATATAAACCCTTTTCTCTCAAAATCCCACCTCTTCTCTAAGCCACACCACATGTTTAGCGGGGAAGCTGGTTAACTGAGGGGTCTGAATGTGTTTCCATGTGATCACAGACTGAATATGCAAAGTGGGCTTGATAACAGTACCTCAGCAAGTTGTTGATGGGGATTAGCACATTAACCCACGCAAACCCACAGCTAAGGCATGCTAAGTGCGTCATGAACTTCTGTCACTGGCATTTTCAGTTGTTTTTGGGTTACAGTGGGGCTGAAAGTACAGGAAGATATTCCTGCTCCCCATCAACCCATGTACCTCTGCCTCTCCTACCTTTCAACCATTGGGCAGCTCAACTGCAACACGCAAGCCAGGTGGCAGAGAGCAGACAGTGCGACGTAGGACAGATCGGACCAGAGGAAAGCTGCTTCCACCACATTGTTATCAGAGCTTGATGAACAACTCTGATCATCACACAGTTTAAAATTAAGGGATTCAGGGCCAAAGCTGAGGGATTTGTTTCAAATCGGCAAATCCCCAGAAGAGGAAGTCTCTAGAGCAGATGCCAGGAGAGCACACCCAGAAGGCTCACGAAACAGGCTGCAAAGTGCTTTGTTCCAAAGGCTGTGGGGGCTGCGCTCCATTCCGGTGAGGGGCTGAGCTCTCGCAGGATAGAACAAAAGCAAGCGCAGGCTGGAGAGGGAGGAATGGCGACCCACCTCCCACCCCGGTCAGTAACTAGAGATGGATGATGGTACCCGCTGCGTAACCTCACTCTGCAACTTTTATGGGAAGGTTTGACAAATGACACCAGCGAAAGGTACAAGAGAGTGATTAAAACCAGCCCTTGCAAAGGCAGAGATAACTGTCCTGGGGTTTGAGTCTCCTTGAGGCCCCGAATGCCCCACCCTCCACCACTGCCTTGAGTTTTCCAGAACTTTTTTCATCTAGTCACATCCTTCTTCTCTCCCTCTACTGCTCGCCTTTCACAAACTTATTCTTTGGCATCGTTTTGTCCAGTAGACTCTGTGTGGCTGGACTTGGGATGTGAGAGTTCATTCATTCAGTGTGTCAAAATACTCATCAGCTTTCTGTCTAGGCAGGAATTTTCGGCCAATATTTACCAAAAGAACATTCTCCAAAATCCTTACAAAGAACCTTTCCTGTTGAGGGAAATCACCTGGGTCTCCTATTAAAAACAGATTCTCGGGCCTCAAAGGAGATTTACTGAATCCGACCTTTCCAGGGAGAAGGTGGCTTCTGGAGAGACCAAGGGAATCCTTATCATCAGAGAAGCCCAGAGAAACTGCTGGGCTTTGTCATGCCATGTCCTTGCAGGGGGTTGCTGCCTGGGGTGGAAAAAGTCAGTTCTAGTCTCTGATCTTTGAGCTCTCCCCCTTATTTGTCTGAATGCTTCCGTCAAACTAAGATTATTCAAGCGGCCACCCATTAGTGGGACAAAACCCATCAAAGGCAAAGTCACAGCCTTGGTTGTGCTGATGTGTCACGGTAACCAAACTGGACCCCATCAGAGGCACCACAGGCAGAGGGCTGTGTCCCTGAAGAAGCCAGGATGTGGTGACAAATGCTGGGAGCCATTGATGGTGACCGGGAAATGAAGTATGCTCAGGAATGGCAGTCTTCAACTTGGTCGTCATCTTCCCCACAGGACTTAGCTGTTGGGAAATGTCACCTACCTGCTGGTAAGGACTAGTCTCTCATTCCCTGCAATGCACTCACTGACAGGAAGATAATTTAGCGAAGCCCTGTGTTCGAGCGTGTCCTGACCAGCTTCTTGGACCAAGAAAAATGTGGAAATGTACTGCATGTAAGCACCTTGAGAAAATGTACTTGGGAATCCAGGCCTAAAACAACAAATGATTCGACTCCACATGTATGTGTGGCTTGTCAGAAATCAAGTCCACCCTCCCGCTTTACCCTGGCTGAAAGGAGATAGAGGCTCCCCTTAAAAAACCTTTGCTTTGTCTAGTTAGTTAGCCTGGAAAAACCATTACTGAACTGGGAGGTCTCATTGAGCATCATGTTTATTATTTCCTGCACGGACTTGGCAGATGATGCTACGAGAAGCCATAGCTGGTATTAACACACCCTTTGTTAGTGCTGAACCTTAAAAATAAATAACAAAGTGACTCCTACAAACTTGGTCTTCCCTGTGCCCAGTATTTCCACATGCTTTACATATGCTGTATCAAACATAGTAGAATTATTATCAAGGTATCAGTCTATGCTTGATAAACCCACGTGGGGAGAGGCAAGAGGAACAGGTGAGCACTCTCTCAGGGTGGCCTGTGGGAAATGATGGGACCATTAAGGCATTATTAAGGATCTATGTATAGGATTCTCTGTAGGCCCCCATGAGGGCTACGATCAGCAACACCTGTGCCAGATAGCATGGAGAATAACGGAAAGGTAATATTTCTGAACCTTACAAGGCAGGCCAGGCTCATTTAAAATGACAGCTGTCATTAATAGAACGTGTATTGCATTGCTCGGGGTGAGGGGGTGGGGGGGTTCCTGTTAAGTGCTGAAGAGGCAGGATCACCTGGAATACTGAACAATCGCCGTATGCAGACCCTGACCCTACTCTTTGCACAAGGGGACAGCCACAATGTACATCAGACTGAGGGTCACAAATGATCACCTAAAGAAATCCAAGGAAGAAAAGCTCCAAGGTAAAAGAATGAGCTTGGTGTTACCTGTCTAGTTTATGACCTTTTCCCTCTCTTTTCTTCTTCTTCTTCTTCTTTTTTTTTTTTTTAACTGTCCTTCAAGGGGCCTGAAAAGCAATTTTCATGCTATGGCTCTAAATATCAGTTTATCCCTCTGACAGGGTTCTGAGCATGCCCAGTAGGGATGATTTAACACTGCGCTGATGACTTGCAACAGAAGATCGTCATGTGAAAAGGTAGTCTGCCACAGCTAATGGGCTCTTGTTTCAAAGGGATGCTGTGTGTACATTACCAGCGTATGGAGAAGGTGCAGAAAGGCCCAGGCGGCCATTAGGAATGGAGTGTTGTTGATGATGAAAAGGCACTTTACCGGTGAGGGAATGGTGGGAGAGAGAAGGCTTATCTGTCTTTTTGATTAGAAATGCATGCTTCCTTTCATCATCGGAGCTGAAAAATTGGCTTCTGCTCTTGGTTTATGAAACCATTTTTCTTTTTCCTTTCTTTCCAGGTTTGCAAACTGCTTAATAAATTAGTTACTGTGAGGTACATGGGTGCCACAATAACCTTAGAGGCTTTTCCCAAATGCATCCTTAATATTTTATAAGTATTTAAATAGATTTATTCAATTTTAGCTGGCTGATTTATTAAAGCTAGCATTCTGGAATAAAAAGGGGGTTCTATGCAGATTAAAGCTAACCAAAAAAAATTTAAGAGGTGCTTATGAAGTTTTTTTAGGAATTAGAGCAAAACTTCTGGATACAGCTAATTGAGCAAACAGGGTAAAGAAACTATCAGAAGCATAGAAGCTTGAAATGGAAGCTTCAGGCCTCCGGTCACATAGGATGGTTTGACCCCTTCATTCATTTGTTCATTCATTCATTCAACCAGCATTATGGAAGGTACTGGGTACCGTGCTAGGCACTGGTGCCTTTCTGACATTCTGTTCAGTCCAGCTTTAAAAGATTATAGGACCAAAACTTGGGTCTGTATAGCTTTCAGCCCAAGGTAAACAACAAAAGTCAGGTCACCTTATATCAGTTTTTCTGAGCTGCAAATGAAAAAGTGACACCCCTGCGCTCCCCGTCCATCCCCCCACACCTGCAGGCCCCGTCTAGGCCCCACCTGAGGGTAGTTCTTATCTCCAGCAAAAAGTGACTGGAGTCTCCAAGGAGTTCCTGTGAGGGTGACTCCCATGTCAGGAGGTATGGGGAGGCCGGCCCCCAACCCTATCATACCTGGGGCCCCCACTGGACTCTATGCTGGAACTTCAATGCTTTCAAAGTCCACCCTGAGCCCCTGGTCATTCAAAGAAGCAGATTCCGGTTTCCAGCACCATCAGACACTAGAGCAGAATCCCATGCTGATAGTCCAAGCAATCTGTGAAAAGCTGAATTCTGTTCTACCAGATTAAAAAAAAAGGAGACTTGGAGATTTATATCAGGTCACAAAAGCTTCGGAGAAAGTAGTCAGAATTAAAGAGAACATAAATCATCTTTTCAAAATATATTTTTTCTTATTTACCAGATCCCTACACGCAGAATATTCATCAAGTATTAAATCTAAAGTAGTCAGACTTCTAATCCTAAAGAGGATGAAATATGTTAGAAAGTACACAATGATCAGTTTCAAGCAGCCTAGCAGATAATGCCCCAGTGATACTTTGGAGACTATATGAACAATTAAGGTAATTACCCATAGTAAAAACTATTTTATAGAAATGTGCTATGAAGAAAAGAATTACATTAGGGTCTAAATGATCAGAAAGCAGCGGCTACATGGGCAGTCTTTCAGAGGCCTTACCTTTTCTTTTCTCCACCACTATCTGTTTGACTAAGGGAGCTGAAAATTATACCATTTGTGTTAGAATCAAATGCAAATGGAATAATTGTCCCTTCTCTAATCAAAACACATTTGTGGATTGAAATACCACATGGGGCAATTTTCAGTTAATCATGGATGTTAATAAATATGATTCTAAGCTCATAAACAAACATTACTTTGGCTAATATAATATAGGAAATTATTGTTAAGCTTGATCAGACATGTAACAAAACTGAACTTTGCAGAAAGTCAGCAAATTAACCATCTGAAAATAGAGATGCGAACCAGCAGTAATGAAAGATTAGATTTGGCTAAGATGCTTAGACAAATCATGCATTAGCACTAGGAAATATTTAAAGCTGGCTTTGCTGAAAATGGAAACTATTAAGTACTGTCAGAGTATTAGCTTCTTTAAAGAGCAAAAACCAGATGCTTAGTGATTGGAGATTTAAAAACTAGAAAATCAGGTTTACCAAAATCAAAGTTACCCAGGGCCTGAATTATATCAAAGCCTCCAACAACAAATGGCATTGTCAAATGAAATAAAAATACTTAGTACTCATTCTCTTCCCATCACTGAGCTTCTGAGCCAATTTGAGATTTCCTTACTTTAGTCTCCCCTAAGTGCAAAATACGTATTTA
This sequence comes from Lontra canadensis, assembly GCF_010015895.1. Classification (NCBI taxonomy): domain Eukaryota; kingdom Metazoa; phylum Chordata; class Mammalia; order Carnivora; family Mustelidae; genus Lontra; species Lontra canadensis. The sequence goes on from NW_022631044.1 coordinate 5,662,333, forward strand.
TTTTGGTGACAAAATAGCTAAGTGGCTATGAAAGTATTCTGGTCATCTAGAGGACCGGTGCTAGATTCAGACCTGGAGAGGCACTAATCAGCGAAAAGCTGATGACACCCCTGCCACCTCCTGCCGTGCACTTCAAAGGAAAACACTAAGCTTAAACCACAGACTTGATATGTATGCCAGAGCCCAAATACCTTTTTTCTAGATTTACTCATTTCAAAATTATAATATGTTCCTCAAAGCTGAGCTTTTCTCATTTACAGGAGAGGGAAAGCCTCCATCCTAAACAGAGTCTTCTCTCGGGTCCTCTAGCACACGAAAGAGGCTGCCCTGGAGAAAACGCTGCGTGAGGAGCTTTTACCGGTTTTATTGAGAAATAATTGACATACGTCACTGTATAAATTGAAGGTGTACAGCATGGTGGTTTGATTTACATGTACAGTGAAATGATTGCCACAGTAGGTTGAGCTAACATCCATCATCTCATATAGGCACAATGAAAAGAGAAGAAAGAGGCAAAAAAGAAGAAAAAATTTCTCTTTGTGATGAGAACACTTAGGATTTACTCTCTTAACAACTTCCTGTATGTCCTACAGCCGTGTTCGCTATAGTCATCATGCTGTACATTATATCCCTAGTGACTAGTTATCTTCTAACTGGAAATTTGTGTGTTGTGTCCCCCTTTTCCAATTCCCCCTCCCCCCACGTCCACCTCTGGTGACCACAAGCCTGTCGTTTTTTCTATGAGCTTGTTTCTCTTTTTGTTTTAGATTCTACATTAAGTGATTCGTATTTCGGTATTTGTCTTTCTCTGTCGTACTTATCTTACTTAGCAAATGCCTTCAGGATCCATCCATGTCATCACAAATAGGATTTCCTCATTTTTTATGGCTGACTAATATTCCATTATGTGTGTATATGCATGTGTGTGTATATGACAATTTATTTACCTATTTCTCCATTAATGGATACTTAGGTTGTTTGCATGTCTTGGCTGTGGGACTACCGATATGTTTTCAGGTTGGTGTTTTCATTTCCTTTGGATATATTCCCAAAAGTGGAATTACTGGATCATATGGTAGTTCTTTTTAATTTTTGTGAGATTCTCCATACTGTTTTCTGTAGTGGAAATTTACAGTCCCACCAAGAGTGCACAAGAGTTCCCTTTTCTCCACATCCCTACCAGCATTTCTCATCTCTTATCTTTTTGATGATAACCATTGTAATAGGTGTGAAGTGACATCTTACTGTGGTTTTAATTTGCATTTCTCAGTGACTGGTGATGCTGAATCTCCTCTCATGTACCCATTGGCTTTTTGTATGTCATTTTTTAGAGCAATGGTCTTTGCCCTTTGTTAAAATGGGGCTATTTCGTTTTTTGGTCATTGAATTGTAGGAGTCATTTATATGTTTTGGATATTAACCCCTTATCAGATATATGGTTTGTAAAAAGTTTTCCATTCTGTAAGTTGTTTTTTCATTTTGCTGATGGTTTCTTTTGCTGGGCAGAAACTTTTTAGTTTGATGTATTCCCATTTGTTTTTTATCTTGTTTCTTCTGCTTTAGGTGTCATATCCCAAAATCGTTGCCAAGGTTCATGTCAAGGAGTATAATTGCTGTTTTTGTCTAGGAATTTTATGGTTTAAGTCTTATCTTTAAGTCTCTAATCCACTTTGAGTTAATTATTTCTGACTCGTGTAAGATAGAATTCCATTTTCATTTTTTTACACGTGAATATTCAATTTTGCGAACATTTATCAAAGAGACCATCTTTTCTCCATTGAGTATTCTTGACTCCTTTGTCAAATATTAGTTGGCTATATATGTGTGGATTTATTTCTAGTATCTTAATTCCATTCTGGTGGCCTGTTTGTCTTTTTTTATGCCAGTACCATGCTGTTTTGATGACTATAGTTTCATAACATGTCTTGAAGTCAGGGAGTGTGATGCCTCCTGCTTTGTTCTTTGTTTTGGGGATTTCTTTGATTATTTGGGGGTTTTGTGATTTCATATAAATGTAGAATTGTTTTGTCTGCTTCTGTAAAAAATGTCCTTGGAATCTTGATAGGGATTGCACTGAATTTGTAGATGGTTTTTGTAGTACTGACATTTTAATAATACTAATTCTTCCAATCCATGAATATGAAATAGTTTCCCATTTACTTGTGCCTTCAATTTCTTTTACCAATGTCTTGTAGTTTTCAGAACAGAAAACTTTCTCCTCCTTGGTTAATTTATTTTTCAGTATTTTATGGTTTTGATACTATTGTAAATGGGATCAATTTCTTTTCTTTTTTCAGAAAATCCATTGTTAGTGTATAGAAACACTACTGATTTTGTACATTAATCTTGTATCTTAAAACTACTGAATTCATTGATTAAGTCTAATAGTTTTTTGGTTGAATCTTTAGGATTTTTCACATGTAAAATTATGTGAGCTGCAAATAGAAATAATTTACTTCTTACTTTCTAATACTGATACATTTTATTTCTTTTTCTTGCCTGAAACCCCTAGCTAGGACCTCAAGTGCTATATGAAATAGGAGTGTAAGAGTTGGTGCCTTTGTCTTATTTCTGATCTCAAGGGAAAATCTTTCAGCCTTTTACCATTGAGTATGATGGTAGCTGTCAACTCATCATATATGTCCTTTATTATGTTGAAATATGTTCCTTTTCTGCCTAATTTGTTAAGAGGTTTTATAAAGAGATGCTGAATTTTATGAAATGCCTTTTCTGCATCTATTGAGATGATCATATGATCCTTTTCTTTTGTTCTTCATTGATTGATTTACATATATTGAGCCATCCTTGCATCCCAGTGATAAATCCCACTTGACCATGGTGAGTGATCCTTTTAATATGCTGCTGAATTGGGCTTGCTAGTATTTCATTGAGAATTTTTGTGCCTATATTCATTAAGGATATTGGCCTATAGTTCTCTTCTCTAGTAGTGTTATTTCTGGTTTTGGTATCAGGGTAATGCTGGCCTCATAAAATGAATTTGAGAATGTTCCCTCTAGTGTGAGGGAATGTTGACATCTAAGCTTTAGGAAGAAACAGCAATATTTTATCTATTACAGCTTTTTTTTTTTTAATCTCTAGCTCAATCTGCAGACCAGTCTCTGCATATCTGTGCAACTAAGTGAAGTACAAGATCATACTCTAACCATATAAGAAATGGAAGATTCCATCTGAAAAATTCCAATAATAAAAGCAACAATCAGCACTTTCTTTGAGTTATTTAGGTAACTGTCGCTCTTCTCCACTTGTACAAAAATGTAGACCGAAGTCTAGAAAAGGAAAAGAAAAATTGAGTAACAAGGCAGTGAGTTCATCTAAGGGAGCCAGTTTCAATATGTGTGGAATCTTCCTACAATCTACCTTTCTCTTTTTAAAAATTCCAATATTATCAAGTATGGCAATCAATATACATGGCTAGTGAGAATAATAATTGTGTTTACTTACCAAATACTATGTACTTACCAGTCTTTGTTTTTATGTTGATTTAAGTTTTTAAACTCTTACAACAATTCTATAAGATAGGTCTATTTTTAATCCTCATTTTTAGATGAGAAACTAAAGCTTAGATACCTATCCTGTTACTTGTATAATTGGGATTTGAACCCAGGGAGACTTCAGAACTGCTGGTAAGGATTAATGAAAGTATAATCTTTCAAACATGTGCTGTTAGTATTCTGAATTGCTTACATTAAAATATCCTGTGCAAACCAAAATTGTAAAATGTGCCCATTCTACATTGGGTATAATAAAATAATTACCCCTGTTAAAAAATAGAATTTCTGTTCTTTAGCTTTATGTTAGCAGCTTGTTGCTCTGTTTTCTCCATTTTCAAGGAAATAGAGTAAAAGAAATATTTATTGTGCTGTGGGTTCTTGACTGAATCCACTTGTCCTTCTTCCTTACTGAAAACCAGACTAAACATTTCTGGGTGTCTACATTTTAAAATTTCTAACAGTAATGAATAAACTGTACCTGGGGTACTCTCACAAGACCCCCACATTTTTAGCAAGCCTCATATTTTACTGATTTGATTGTACCAGTGCACTCATGGTCTGACCCTTTCTGGGCCCATCCATCCTTGGATCTTGGATATAGAGTACATGTGAAGCACTGACTGTTTTTGAAAATCACTCTTGGAAGACCATCAAGAAGGCAATGAACTTTCAAGACATAGTATCTTAAAGGAACCTATAAATGAAATAGGTCAAGGATGAGGCACATAAGTGGCTGGGAAAAAAAAAAAATCTACATTTAGTTTATACAACTTCAGCTCCCTGTCTGTTCAAATGCCATATAAGGAATAGTAACTTTTCAAGCAAGCAGGCCTGGACATATTTCTTGGCCTTATAATTCTCACAGTTCTAGACATTCCAAGGTAGAGGGTCATTCAAACAGAGTTGTAACTTCTTGTGTATATTTATTTCCAAAGTATCTTATGCATAGTTTCCCAGTGAAATCATAGATGGAGGCTAGAGGAATGCTCGCTGGGTTATTTTTCAAGCATGCTTAGAAGAAGCAGTCAAAAAGAACTGCTCTTGCCTTCTCGAGCAAAAGGGCCAGCCTTGAGCTGAATTACTACAGCAATCTGAGTAACCCTTATTGAGAAGGTGAAAGACTTCTAGATGAGGGAGCAAGCTATGCAGATATGTGAAAGAAGAGCCTAGAGTTCAAGAACAGCAGGTCCCTGTAAAGACTGTGGCTATTTGCCCCAAGAGACACTAGAAGCTACTGCAGGGATTTGCCCAGAAGAGAGCTGTGACCGACTATGATTCTAAATTCAGAAACTATATTCCACAATGGTTTCCTTGGACAGTTAAGATATATATGAATGTAAGGATGGTGTCTTATTCTTCATAATGTTACCAAACTACCATCAGGCACTGAGTGTTGGTTTTCTAGTTGGAAGAATAGAACAGTGTTGCTCTGTCTAAACTTATTTATCCATTAATCCTAAAGCTCAAATCAGGCATTTGCAGAATTAGATTCTACTGACATTTATTAAGTATCTACTTCTGTGCCAGAAAAATGTGTTCATCATAATAGGGAATAAAGGATGCCAAGGGGAGAAGGGTGGAGAACACACTTTGTCACTTAATCTCCTTCAAGCTGAGGCTTCCCATTTGCAAAAGAGAAGAATATCTTCTATTTCTGGAAGTTTGGTGAGGTGCAAGGCACACAAGTTACAGTTAGTCGCTTCACTAGCACTGCTTATCTCTCAAATCAATGAAAGATGTTATTATTTTAAAATTAAACTAAGATGAAACCAAGTACCCAGTTTGCTGTTGGAGAAGTTAAGTGCCATCCACATCCCAGGATTTTTAAAAGACGTTCAGAACAGCATTTTAAAAGACGTTCAGAAAGAAGTTTAAAATGAGCTTGGAATATTTGGAACCTTTGTGCAATCAGAAATTAAAGTCAATCAAAGCACACTGAGAGTTCAGGATTTTGTATGAAATTCCCAATGAGAAATTCTAATATAGCTCTAAGGCATGAGTACTATTCAACACTGACTAAAACCTGCAGGTGGCAAATAAAGACGAAATAGACAATGACTGAAAAGAGAACTGTGCTCTTAAGTTACATTTTTGAGAGTCTATTCTTAATTATGTTAGACAGAGACTACAGACAACATAACCTAATGTTGGAACCCTTATGTGGAGTCACTTACTTCTGCTCTTGACTTTGATCAAACTTTGATCAAACTTAACTTGATGGGATTTGAGATGGAGAGCAATGGAGCACACGCACAGAGGTACAGAGCTATTTGGGTGCGAAGGATCTCCAAAGTCGCATTACATAAGCAGCTGCCGCCATCTGCAAGTAAGATCAATGTGGAGGTTGCTGAGAGACTTTAGATCAGGTGCCCTCGATCTCCAAAACTGGGCCCACAGACGGTCAAAGACACCTTGAAAGGCACTGTACTATGCACTCAGCCATAACGCAGTCCACTTTCTGCATGCGTCTGGCTACCGTACCCACCATCCCACCTTCTGATCCTTAGAAGGATCCACAGAAGCCCGCTCTACTTGAAAGCGAGGATCCAATGGAGCCTGGAGGCAATGAAGCTATGATACCCAATTAGCGGGTAGTTCATTTAGCAACACAATTCCCTTTATTTGATGTACTTTCAGCATTGCTTATGAGCTATACACTACTTAGGAGTATGAACCCTCCAATTATTTGCCTTACATTATGAATCATTTATCTAGTCAATCTAATATTCTTCCCTTATGCATCTTAATACCTCAATTAACTATTATGAGTCATTTGTTATTTGTATACCAGAAAACTGCTTTCCAAGTTATTACTTATTGGTCATAATCAATTAGGGAAGTTTTTAGAGTATGGTTGTCTTATATAAATACACTAAAGTTCAGCTCCTATGATTTCTGACAATTAAATTGTTCTGTCACTTGGGGACTCTCATTAATCTCAACTTGTCATCCTTGTTTATGCAGGTTATAATGGGCTATGTGTGTAAGTGAAACGAGACGCTAAAAGGCTTTGGCTTTTTAACTCTTTGATGAAAGTAAAATTGAAATACTTTCTTTAAGTGGTGACTCTGATTTGTACAGTCTGGAGGAGATGTATTCTAGATAGTAGCCTATCAATTCCACCATAAACCACAGTGATCTCTATGCAGATTTGTAGTTAAGTGGCTAGAAAAAGATGAACTGACTCTTAACCACCTGGATTCTTGGAATTTGTATATCTGGAAAAGGAAATCACAGAGAAAAAAAATCAGATCGTGCCACACCTCATCTTTACTGGTCAACTTCTAAAAGCTCTGGATATAACTATAAGATACATGAGTGGTCAGAAAGGTCCTGGGGAAAAATTTAGATGTCAAGTACCATCCACAATGATTTGATCCATGGCAGGGATTTAAAAATGCAAGGAGTTGTGGTGAGGACTACTACAGGATTAGTATTAAGATGTAATTTATTGGGCATCATTATTTATGATGTGAAATATGCAAATAGTGCATTAATTAAATGCAGGTGTCCCTACCTTTAGCAAAACCTCTGACAATAATTAAATTATACAAAATGACCCAAGTCAACAGATTAGAAATCTGAACAGAAATCTAAGAGCTTTAATAAAGTCATAAATCACTATAAAGGAAATGGTAGGTATTATTACATTGAGAGTGAATCTTGAAAAGAATGTGTAATAACAGAGTTGATGAAAAACAGATCTGAAGTAGAACTGTAAGGAACAAGGGGAGCTCATATGCCTAGATGAAGCTGCTAATCATAAACTGGTTTGAGAAATAAAAATCTGGCAAAAAAAAATACTTAAAAGAGTCCAGATTCACCACTTTTGACTTCCCAGGAAAATTTAATGGTCTCCTATTTGTTGAGCCACATCACTCTGCGGTGTAAAGCATGGTGGAGGGGGCCAAGTTCATTCTCTGGAAAAAGTTTTAGTAACTCTGAATCTCCTGTCTAGTATAATACCTTAAGACCTACTCCCAAAAAAGCAAAAAGGTTATATAAGAACTTTACTTCCAGGATTGGGATAGAATCACTACTTAGCAGGAGACATCCTTTATTATGATTCTGTGATTCTATTTTTACTATTCTGTTCTCTCCTATGCACAATGCCACTGGTGCCTTTCTTATATAAATACAGCTGTCATTGATTTAATGTTTCTGATGTACCAAGCACTGTACTACATCCTCATTTATCTGCACAACCTAGAAGGTGGATATCCTTATTATACCCTTCTTATAGACAGGTAGGAAGTTTTAATAACTTGCTCAAGGCTAAGGCCAAGGATGTCAACCCAGTCTGCTTGAACCACTCCACTGGCATGACTTCCTTCCTGTGCCTAATTACCCTTAATGCCATGTCAACCATTTCTCCATTTACTCCTGGTGAATCTGAGAGCCTTAAAGGCAGCTGAGTCATCTAAGGTACCAATTCTTTGAGAGCAAGGACTGCACCTTATTTACTTTTAAATCCCCCACAATGCCTAACACAAAGTAGTTACTGGCAACATTGGAGGGAGACAGTGAAAGAAAGAGACAGGAAGTAGGAGCTCCTGAACTTGATGACTTATTATACCAGTGTAGCATAGGAGGCCATATGATAGAGAAATGAAATGGAATGCCAGTTAGGAAACATGGTGCCTTATCCAACTCTACTGAGTGTGTTGTTGTACAAATAATTTAGTTTATCTTAGCCTCCATTCCTCATCTATAAAACAAGGGGCTGGCCCAAGTGACCACTCTGATCCCTTGCAGCCCCCACATTCTCTGATTTTATATTCATTTCAAAGGTGTTTCTTTCCAGCCCTACCAGTCACCATGATAAACCTGTCTTCTACTAAAACCCCTTCCATGTTCCAAGCACTTTGTATACATTATCTTCCTGTGATACTCGTAACAATTCTATGAGGATAGTATTATCATTCCCATTCAGCAGAGAACGTGAAGCTTAGCAGGTTTACAAGCTCAAGGTCGTGCGGTCAGTGAGTGGAAGTAAGGCAACCCTGATCTCATACATTTAGAATTTTACAAGTCTACCAGACCTTGAGAACTGTTGAAACTCTTAGCTCCATGGCTTCTTAGAAAGTGCAAAATACTATCCTGTGACCCTGAAAAGTTTCCAGTGTGATTTCCTCAATCAACAGGGATCTGGTATTTGAGAAGATGAAACAATTACGGAGATGTGATTTTTGGAATTGCCACATTTGCAGTCACAACTGCGTCTCTAACCCTGGGCAAACATCTCACAAAAACATCAGATCACTGCAAACCTGTCAACACTTGGCGGTCTCCACCAGCCCTCCCAAGGCCAGGCCCCAAGAGCACTTTCTGTCTGTACTATTTGGTTGTCACTTAATCACACACTCCCTCATCTAGCCTGTTGCTTCATGTGCCTTACTCTTGCCTTGCCAACACAAATACTAGTTCCTCAAGGACAGAAACTGAGCCTTATATTTCTTTCCAGCCTTACAGTATCTACAGCAGAGTTGAACCCATTAAGTGATCCTCCCTTTCATTCAACTTATTCGTCACATTTTCAGCAGGGGATCAATCAATGTGCTTCTTTCTCTGCCCCAGTTCTTGTGTTCTGAAAACACTAGCAACAGTTCAGCTGTTACTCAACTGCAGACCACCCTGAAGTGTCTTCAGAACCACACTGTGCTGCTGAGCCTGGCGTTTGACTGCCAAAAACAACCTGGTGCCAAGGTGAAGAATGTGAGCAGAGATGCCTTCTGCCTTCCAGGAAGGGGTTTGATTCTTAGAGTGCTTCAGATGATATAGTTCTCTATCAGTCCGAAGATGGTAAGTTTAAAATCAGGCCCATGAGAGAGGAGGATAGTAGAATCTCCAGGATCCCAGGAAATCCTGCCAGTCCCTTCCCTTCCTTTTATGCCACGCCTGTCCCTCTCCTATCAAAGCTGAGATCATTAGCTTGAGATTCCTACTACTCAGCAATAGAGATGACAAAGGCCCCTGACTTCTGATTTTACAATTACTGTGCCACAGAAAATCCTTCAGAAAATTCATGATAGCAGAACCCAAATTTTTCCAAACGTATCATACTGAAAATATCTCTTTGCCTTTAGAGCACATGGAGCTCGATACCCCCATTTGAAGACCATGGGCTTCGCAAACATGAGAGAGAAAGCTCATTGACCCTGAACCTCACTCATCTTAGCAGGAGCCACTCTCCAGGGTGGTGCGCTTTGCTCCTTCCAGGAATATGCTGCAATATGACAGGACACAGTTGTCACTCAGGGCAAAGTTGTTCGATTTCAATAACAAAATTCAGAGATGTTTTCAAGATTATCCTAGAGGATTAGAAATACTTTGTCCCACACAACTGGAAAGTTGAAGTGTGAAATATTAAGATCTATTATGAAAATTGTAAGATAATTTGTATTTTCTTTCATCAAAGAAATAGATGTTAACCGAAAACAGAAAAGTAATAGAGGAACCAAGAATACTCAGTAAAAATAGCTACTACCTGCTAATACATACAGCGAACCAAGCTCCTTTATAATCCTTTTTTCATTTAATCATTGCAAAGACCCTCTGAAGTAGAATCTATCCCCATTTTGTACCTGAGACCGAGCGATTCAGACACCTCAGGTAATAACATAGTTATTAAGTGCTGGCACCAGTATTCAAATCCACTCCAAGGCCATGCTGTTAATCACCAAAATTTAGTTTATGTGTCTCTCCTGGCATATGACTGGACATGCAGGGCTGATCTTGGAGTTGGGTGTGTATGATTAATGAAACTGGAAGGATAAGGGGCAATTGCCAACTTCCCTAGGTAACTCCATTTGGCCCTGCTGAGCAGGTGCAGTGGGTCCCCTTAGGTTTGCTAGTTAAGGGACAGTACATCAAATAAGGCTAGAGTCAGAGGGGAGGGTAGAAGTGCTGACTTTGAACATGTTCTTTGAAAGTGCTGTTATTTGAAAAAGCTGTACAGTGTCAGAGCTGAGCAGAGATCCAGCTGTGAATAGCACTCTGCAGAGTGTTGATAGAATCTGGGCTGTCCAGCTGTGAAGGGCCCGGAAGTGCTTGAAGAGGTGACAAGCACCCGAGCCCTCCCTCAGCCCTCCCCAACAGCTGTGGCCATTAACAACAGAAGCTACAGAGACTCACTGCAGCCAAAAGCCACAACACTACACTCTTAGCCTTATGCCTTGTCCGGAGCCTTAAGCCACCTCCACCAATCACCACAGACAAAAAAACAGCTGCCCCAAGGCACAACGATGGCCCTGACATTGGACCACAATAATGGCCTAGCTCCCTGAGGAACGTCAGAGAGGTCAAACCAGAGAAATCCTTCCTTGGGCTCGTGCCAGCTCCTCTACTTTGTTTAGCAGGTAGAAGGTGAAAATGAGGTACGGTTGGCTTGTCATCTAGGATTATGTAGGAAAGGACAACACTGCAATGTAGGCTCAGCAGCGGCTTTACGGTCAGAGGGACCTCGGTTCAAATCCTGATGCTTCTGTGCATTAGTTATGAAAATGATAAAAGCCCATCAAGCCTTTCTTCTCTCGCCTTTAAAGAGAGTAATAGTAATTTCCTTTAGAAAATACAGCAAATACTAAATGAGACAAAATATGAATCTCTACACATGTGGATTTCCAAAAATATTCATTTTCTTTCCTCCTCCCATACATTCACCGGGGGAGGGGGAGGGGGTGCTAAAAATAGCGGTTTTCTGCTAAGAAATCTCATGGGGTTGGAAGGCTAGAAATCCCAGGTGAAAAAGTAAGCCATCTATAAAGACCTCAAAGTGTAACGTAGATTGCGAGTGGAGATGTTACTGGGGGAAATGAGTGGGTTACATAAAGAAGTATGTTAAAGTGCTCAGAAATGCCCTTTCCAGTTTTGATTATTTTGGATTCCTAGAATGGTTTAAGCATCTGTGGGCAGGGTAATGAATACAATGAATACTTCCAACACTAGCAATCTTTGAATTGGTATTTTTCCCCAAATAGAAAACTATATTCAACATTCTCAAATGCAGAAGTTTGTATGTAAACAAAAAGATTTTGAAACTGTGACCTCACCTTTACCTATAAAGATTCTACCATCTTTTAAGTCCAAGTTCCATCACCGTGTACTCTATCAGTATCTCTGTTCCAAGGGGCAGAGAACCCAAATATAAACTGGTTTAAGCTAAAAAACAATACAGGGTTCGGGTCGCTCAGGAGGCCTATTCGACTTCAGTTCGGGGTTGATGTAGACCTCAAATGATGTCAGCAGGATCCAGCTCCCTGCCGGGCTTCTCTGTGCTTTCTACATTTGAGGATCTGCATAGTGCTCTACCGTACCTTCAGACTCCCTTTGTCAAAAAATCCAGTACAACAGAAGAGAGAAATTGCTTCTGCGATGGGTACATGCACACACACACACGCACACACACACACACACACACACACACAGTTAAGGCCCGGATTGGGCTTTTATATTGATTGGCAAATCCACTGCAGCCGGGTGAATGGAGTGTCAGCATTAGCCTGGTATGTGAGCCCCTGGGAATAAAGTCAGTTGGCACATTGGCTGAAAATAAATGCCAAAGCAAACTGAGGCTCCACAAAAGCAGTGTAGATACTCTACACGAAAACCAACCAACAGCCACTATTATATTCTAGCCCCACAGAACAATGGCCTTCGCATCCTTTACACATTTACTGACTTCTCTGGTACCACTCACATGGTGCTTATTATATGCAACCCTGTATTTTAGGTTAATGATTAGTATCTCAAGGGCAAAGGCTATTTTAAGTGTGTTTGTCTCCATCAACATTGTCTTTCACAGTGCTTTGCCCACAGTGAGTAAATTAAGAGAATTTAATAGAAATTAATGAATTTAACATACATAAACATTGAAAGTGAATAATGGAAGTCAAAAGTTGAAATGGTTGCCCTGTAGAAGAGATTAAGAGAAAACAATGTTAGAATTATACCGTTTCTGGGGGAGTGGAAGAAAAGGAAATCGAAGGTCCTTTATTCAAAAATTGCTGTCAAAACCCCCCAATTTCCTTAAGGAATTTATTAAGGAGATTGAGAGGACATATTGCTCAAAAACACCAAATACCCTCTGTGGAAAAGAAATGTGAACTTTCCAAGTCAAACCATCAAGATAAATAATTAAAGGAAAATATTCCAGAAGGTGAAGGAGGTAGGTGAATTAATCAGAATACAGAGGAGAGATAGGAGACAAAGACTCTGAAAAAAAGAAAATGGTTTTCAGTAACTGTACCAAGAATTTGGGAGAAAATTTTGTGAATAAGAAGGGGAAATTCACTATCAAAATTGCCAAAAAGTCTGTTTGCAGGGCTAGATCTGGTCACCATCAAATCCTGTCTGGAGAAAGTCCTCATAGCATGAGACAGAAAAGTTGATTAAGTCTCTTAAATGCGACCACACTCTTTTTTAATTAACCTCTGAGCCAGTGGGTCACGGACTGCAGATTGCTTCTATTTTATTAGCAATCACCAACTCTACCTTGTCAGGATTGCACAGAACACAAGCAGGTAGAAGAAGTTCGTTATAGCCTCATTGTTAACAAAGGTATTTCAACTGAGAATCTCCTTGTAGGAGAAGTTAAATGTGTCTTGGGTCAGGAGAACATTTGGCAAAATAGAACAAGAGACAGCAAACTATGGCCAGTAGGCCAAATTCAGCTGTTTCTGTAAAGTTTTACTGGCATATAGCCATGTCTATTTGCTTAGTATTATCTAATGACTGCTTTCTGTTCCTCTAAGGGCAGAGTTGAGATGTTCCAATAAGGATCATATGGTCCAAAAAGCTTAAAATATTTATCATCTAGACATTTACAGAAAGAGTCTATTGACCTCTGCCATAGGAGGGAAAAAAAAAAAAAAAAAAAAGAAGATCATCCCAGCTCACAGAAACCAAGGGTGGCTTTTCTATCCATTCTCAACGAATCGGGCGTAATAATGGCAAAATGGCAACAAGATGGCAGCCTTCTCTGTTGAGAAACCAACAGGGGGCAAGATTCAGGAGGGGGCAGGTGCACATCAGGCCTCCATGGAGAGAGAGAGAGGGAGAGAGAAAGAGAGAGGCAATTAGGAGAGGAGCATCCAATGCCTTTGTCTGCCTCAAAGTGTTTCTCTTGCCTGCTACTGCTGCACATTTGAATGTTTTATTTCTTCGACCCTCCAAGCATTACCAAACAGTTATTATCTAAGCTTCTAACAAACAATTATTCCAGCTCCTAATTTATATTTCAATCATTTTAACTACTGATCTTATGATCACATCCAGGCTCTGATCACATTAGTGTCTATTAACTATGCAGCAACCAATAAAATCTGCATGAGAGACTTATTCCATATATACTCCCTTAGCACAATTTATTAAAATAATGTAGACTATTAACGTTTAAACTAAATGTAATATATATATTTAATATAAAAATTCTCATTACTGTGATTAATAAAATTTTTAGTATAAGCTGATATTTAGTTAGAGACAATGAGCAAGTTAAGCCAACTGAACTATTTCAGTTACATTAATTTAATTAAATATGACTTTTACATTATGTAGGATTAGATACATATCGTGAATAAGTCTAACATATTTAAAGAATCAAAAAGTAGAATTCCACCGTCAAAGTTATAGTCAAATCGCCAAAGGTTGTTTTAGATAAAGCAGATTAACTTCTCCTCTCACTGAAACCCCCTCACTCTTCCAGATATGCGGTCAGAAATTATGGAAGTTGAAAAGTAATGCAGTAATACTACACTATTTTCCCCCTTAAAATGTCTCATTGTTTAGGTTTTTCCTTTTGAACTGCACTAGGGCTGTGTGTGTGTGTGTGTGTGTGTGTGTGTGTGTGTAGGGGCGAAAGAGAAAGAGATAAGGACAGAGAGAGACACAGAGACAGAAACAGATCTCATGCTGGTACTTTGAATCATCTCCATTATATAGAAACATTTCTAGAGAAAACTCCACTTTCCTCCATGAGGGCTGATCCGTGTAAATACCCTGACCTTGCCTAATACAACTGCCCTGCTACTTCCTAACTTTGCAAACTGGCAAACACCTACTTCAGCCCAGTTTCTCCATTAGTAAAGTTGGAATGAGAGTTTGTGAGGACTAAGTGAGATGGGTAGAAAAAACCTAGCTTTTAACTGCTATCCCTCAAGAGCTGAGTCTCTTTGCTGCTGCCTCAGAAAGGGTTATGTTTTATCATTTCAAGCCACAATCTAATAGGCAGTGTGGCTGAATTATCTTCTGCATTCCAAAAAATCTTTCCTAGATTGCCATGGCCATGAAGCCATACTCTCACTCTTTTCTGCACTCTTTATCTGCATCTTGTTCTGCTTTGTCTTCTGTGTTGGTGACATTCACTGACAGCTAAGTTGTCCTGTGACCATTCAGGGCCAAAAGATGAAAGAGGAAAATAGGTAGAGCACTAACACGGGGCTCTGGAGGATCTGTGTTTGAGTCCCAGTTTACTTGATACATGGCCTTAGGTAAGTACTCAGTCTTTTGAAGTCTCAATTTCCAATCCTGCTAAATGGGTGTGGCCAATAATAATACCTTACAAAGTCATTGGGAATACTGAATTATTACTGCAGATGAAGGGCTTTGAATAGTATCTGGTCCACAGTATGAGCTCAACAATAATACCATCAATAAAATGGGAATAGTCGGAGTGCCTGGGTGGCTCAGTAGGTTAAGCCACTGCCTTCGGCTCAGGTCATGATCTCAGGGTCTTGGGATAGAGTCCCGCATTGGGCTTTCTGCTCAGCAGGGAGCCTGCTTCCCTCTCTCTCGCTCTGCCTACTTGTGATCTCTCTCTGTCAAATAAACAAATAAAATCTTTAAAAAATAAATAAAATAAAATGGGAATAGTGATTCCTAAAACAGACCCACTGCTCTTCTAGAGGCTGGGTTATGCATTGGTGATGAGTTCAGAACTTAAGGAGACCCAGAAACATTTCTGTAACTATCAGAGTATTGGGAACTATGAAGATTCAATTCTCTAGAAGGAAGAGAGGGCTTTTTCTATATTATCCTAAGGAACAGGATTCCCCATTTTTGGCTCCAGGGGTTTATTTCTAAAGGGTCTGCTTGGTAATGACCAAAGCTTCCAGCATAGGTAGATATACAGTCACTCTCAGAGAGTAAAATAAAAGCAAAAAGAAAACCTGCCCCTCAATCTTCCACTCTCACAAATATGCCAAGAGCCCTGATGTTTTGATGGTCTGGTGTCACACCAAAGAGAGGTACTTCTGTCTTTGCTACTAAGGGACAAGGAAGATATGAAAACAAAATGCTGATTTTCAGGCCTAAGAACAGCACTCATTATTGTAATTCTAAAACCAGGAGGAGAACCAGAACCCAGCCTGAATTATCACCCAATCTCCTTAATAAATGTGGACAGGGAAATCTCAAGAAAGGTGCTGGCTAATAGGCTGGAACAGATATTCCCACACCAAATCCATCCCAATCAGGTAGATTTACTTGGAAAGGACAGTCAGGCAATAATGGGAAGCAATTATTAAATGCAGTGCAGTGAACTTCTAGAGACAGGGAAGAGCCCATGGCTGTCATTTCACATCCTTCCCTGAAAGGCCTTTGATCACCTAGGCACTCTGTCCCTCCCCTTCATTCAGGAATAATTTGGACTGAAGGCAGCATTGTTCAGGTGGAGCTCTTAGTACTAACGAGTCCTCCCTTCCCCTTCTGTAACAAACTAGTTAATAGGACTTGTGTCATCACCTTTGGCAATTTCCCCCACCCTATTACCCTTCTTTTATTTCAAAGTTATGTTAAAAAAAGTTCTTCTGTCAATAAGCCTACCAATTCTAGGAATCCATCTTTATTTTGGCAACTCCAATGTAAGTTGTTTAGGGGCTTATGACATGGGTTATGGAGTTAGATTCCACGATTTGAATTCTGGACCCAAGACATATTAGCTGGGCAATATGACAAGCTTTCCGTGTTCTGGGTCCCCATCTGTGAAATAGGGATAACGTAATACAAGCTTAAGTGGGGTGTTGTACAAATTCACTGAGTTCAAGAGTTAAGGGCAAGTTGGTTAAGCTAATGCCTTTCACATCATCAGTGCTCAGTAAATTTTAGCAATCACTGTCATCATCATCACCCATAGCACAAGTATCATTTTTCTGGGAGTTATCCTTTGCATCTAAGATTCCATAGTTCCTTGAATTGGGGATCAGATATGGTTTAAAATCTTCTTAGGAAGACTTACAACATGGAATGGTGGCTGAAGCATTAGATTAGGCCTTAGATACCTGACCCTTTGTAAACTGTATCCTGCAAGAAGTTATAACACGTAAAGCTACTCAAAGACTATTTTTTTCTAGCTATAGAGCAAGGACAATTGAATCATATTTCAAGGTCTGACTCTCTTCCAGTCTTCTTTGCTCTCAAAGCACTCATTTGTTAAGGTAGAAAATATGGCCTCTGCATGTGATCTGGTGTCAGCATGGTCATTTCAACCTCATAATGACTCAGTTGTAAGTAGTGGAACAGTTAAGGCATAAGCACCAAGCTAATCAGACCCTTCCACCTACACAGCAAAAAGTAAGACTTTTGGTTTTACTCTCATGCTCGGGTTTTGTCTTCCAGTCCTCCATGGTCACAGGACTAGCCAGCTTCCCCAAGATGCCCCATATGACACCTGAGTTACTTGGCAAGAAGAGTGTTACATCAGTCAGAAATAAAAAGATCCATTTTAACAGTAGATGCAAAAGATGAAAAGGAAACTGTCTCAGTGAAAATCAGGCCATTTTTTTTTTAAGATTTTATTTATTTATTTGACAGACAGAGATTACAAGTAGGCAGAGAGGCAGGCAGAGAGAGAGAGGAGGAAGCAGGTTCCCTGCTGAGCAGAGAGCCCAATGTGGGGCTCGATCCCAGGACCCTGAGATCATGACCTGAGCCGAAGGCAGAGGTTTTAACCCACTGAGCCACCCAGGCGCCCCCAAATCAGGCCATTCTTAAAACCAAATCTGTGTTATGATTTGTTATGAATGTATGTTATGAATGTAACATGATTTTCAAAGGTTTGATGTACCTCATTGCCTGTTGTCTAGTTATTCTATCTGCCAGGCTAAAGACCAGAAGGAATGTTGAACCACAATGAACAAAATGCATCAAGACCTAAAAGATAGCACCGAAGACTTCCCTGAAGAACACCATCTTCATGGAATCAGCATTGGCCAGAAATTAGCCCAACCTGAGTCTTATCAAACTTAATCAAGCTTATGCAAATAACTCAATCTCAGTAGTTTTGCTCCAGGAGACTTCCTCTTATCAAAATCCATAAGGACCCAAATATGATAAATATGATTAGAACCCGCTTTTCAATAGACAATACATGGTTTTGCTTCATTAGTGGAAGACTCCCATGTTGCCTGAAACAATAACGAGAGAAAATAACTTGGTCTGAGTTGCTGTTTGAGCTTGAATTTTGAAAAGCTGTGTCTCTTAATTCCACCCTGAGTTTAAAATATGGCACACCTGGACAATCTGGTTCTCTCCAGGGAATGTACTAACTCTGGATTGTTTTATGCATTTGAGGTCCACCATATGGAACAACTGTGTCATTAAAATGGGCATTAAAAAGATTTGTTCACTCACCTAGATTTAGACAGATAATAATACTTGGCACTTATATAGTGTCTTTCACCTGTCCATCTCAAAGTAAGCAATTTGTAAACACATACTGTTATAAACTCTTTATAAACTAGAGCTATATGTTATTTCTCTTGGTATAAACAGTTCTACCATACCATACAATAAGTCCACACCAAAAATAAGAGATGGTACAAAATATTTTAAGAAAAAAGTTTTTTTAATTAGAAAAAATGTTAAAAGCAGTCCAAGAATGTTAAATACATATTATCTCAAATACTAACTACAATCTGTCCACCTCAGACAAAGAGAGTCTCTGCATATATGGCAAGTATTTTGTTTTCTCTTATCTAGCCTTGTATCCACAACAACAAGATTTACATAACAATTATAATGGTATACATACCATTACTTAAATTAACTGTAAATGAAATTGGTCAACACCTCATAACCACTTCCACTTTAGTAATTCAGTGTTCTGACCATAAGAATTGATAGGATTCCTATGCAATTTCAATTAGGCTTTCTGTAATTGTCATCTTATTAGCATATCTAGCTCTTTAGGTCTTTTCCTCAATAGGTCAAAACTCAGAGGTGTGGAAGGTTGTTCATTGTGCCTTCTAAACCACTAATATTCCTCACAGCTCTAAATATGTGTATAACTTACTTATATGTGTATTTCCCCTCCAACCCCAGTCTCTCTGATCATTCAGTGACCACTTTCCCTTTACTTGCACTTTTACTTTGTGAATTCTTTACTTGTAAAGCACAAAACATTTTTAGGGATTAAATATTACATACCCAAGGAAAAAACTCTGGGCTTCAGATTCTATTTATCAGGCAACATGTTGATACAGATAGCAAACATAAATGTAGATTAAAAATATGTATTATGTATATGTACATTACATCACAAGAGTTTGTCAGGTGGGGTAAGACAAAGGTCATAGTATAAAGCTCAGCTACTGGGTTATGCAAAGTCGGCCAATAATGTGAGTAGAAGCTTATATTCAGGTGAACATTTAATAAGATATGAATGAACAAAATAAAGCAGTTAATAATACACTGTATCAGCCAATAGGAAAAGATCTCCATGAATAATCTAAATAATGTATGTTTATTGTAAGAACCTTGAATTAACAGTTCCTAGATGATCAAATTTCAAAGTATCAATTTTTGAAGAGGTTGTTATCAGTACTGTAGTTTTCATTATATCTGGAAAAGAGACTTAAAGACTCTTTAAAGACTTAAATGATGGCAGAGACTAACTAGTCAACATTAATGCATGAAGCATGCAGGTGTACAACAACAGGGAGGGAGGAGTACAAAATAATAGTATTCAACTATAATGTGTATCCCAACAGAAATTCTTCTACGAACATATAAATATATATGTTTATGAAGGTATGGATAAGCTTTATGTAAATACATGATAATTAAGGATATATGCACACTCATACATATGTATCCTGTATTTTTTTTACAGTCTTTTCTTTAAAAGATTTTATTTATTTATTTGACAGAGAGATCCCAAGTAGGCAGAGAGGCAGGCAGAGGCGGGGGGGGAAGTAGGTTCCCTACTGAGCAGAAAGCCCGATGTGGGGCTCGATCCCAGGACCCTGAGATCATGACCTGAGCCGAAGGCAGAGGCTTAACCCACTGAGCCACCCACATGCCCCGCCCCATATATATATATTTTTTAAATAAACATGGAAGGGGGCCCATTGAGGTGGAAAACACACGTGAAAGGGGTAGCTGCTTCTCAGTCTAGGTAAAACACTGCCATAGAAGAATTTGGACCCAGAGTGGACAGATATTTTGACTTCTCAACAGGAACTGCAAATTTGAATTTTTTTAGTGTAAAAGTTTGTAATTTTTAAACATTGGTTCCAGTTATTTTTAAACCCTGTACATGTCAACCAGCTATACTTCAGACTGCCAAATCTTGCTCGTTGGATATAAGCTTATAATTTCTGGTGTTCAATAAAACTAGGTTTTTCATGGTTGGGGAGAAACTATGATTTATTTATGATTTCATTCCCAGCACCCACAGAAACAAAGATTTATAATATAAAATTCACTGTTTAGAGATAGTTATGTTCCATTAACAAAATGAAAAGGCAATCTACAGAATGGGAGAAAATATTTGCAAGCCATGTATTTAATAGGGGTTGGTATCCAAATATATTAGGAAATCTTATAACTCAATAACAGAAAAAACAAATAACCCAATTTCAAAATGAACAAAGTACTCGAATAGTCGTTTCTCCAAAGAAGACATTCAAATGACCAAGAGATATACAAAAAAGGTGTTCGATATCTCTAATCATCAGGGAAATGCAAGTCAAAAGACACAATGAGATATCACCTCACACCTGTAAGGACAGCTACTGTTTTAAAAAAGAAAAAAAAAAAGTAACAAGGATGTGGAGAAAAGGGAACTTTGATACACTGTTGGTGGGAATGTATATTGGTTACAACCATCATGAAAAACAGAATGGAGGTTCCTTAAAACAATTGAAAATGTAACTCATTATGATCCAGCAATTCCAATTTCAGCTATTTATCCAAAGGAATTAAAATAAGCATCTCAAAGAGAAACACTTGCCCTCTCATGTTTACTGAAACATTAACACAATAACCAACAAGTGGGAACCACCTAAATGTCTATCAGCAGTTGAATGAATAAAGAAATACACTGTGGTATAAACATACAATAGAATATTATGAAGCCTTTAGAAAGAAGGAAACCCTGCCATTCGCAACAACATAGATGGACATTATGCTGAGTGAAATAAGACACACACAAAAAGACAGATACTATATGGTCCCACATTTTGTGGAATCTAAAAAATCTAAAATAGTAAAACTCAAAGCAGAAAGTTGAGTAGAATGGTGGTTTCCAGGGACTAGAAGGAGGAAGAAAAAGATAGGTGATGATAATAGGTACAGACCTTCAGTTATGCAAGATAAGTTCTGGATATCTACTATATAGCATGGTGCATATAGCTAAAATATTATATACTTGAAATCTTCTGTAAGGGTAAATCTTATTTTAAGTGTTCTTATCACAAAATAATACTAATACTAATCACAGCAGGAGGAAACTGGGAGATGAGAGATATGTTTATGACCTTGATGGTGGGGATAGTTTCATGGTTTTATACTTACCCCAAATTCATGGAGGTGTATACATTAAATATGTACAGCTTTTTATATGCAATCATAGTGGTTTTAAAAAAAAAAAGAAATTGTCATATTTCTTGAAAAATTATGTTTGTGAATAGGATTTGCCATCAGTACAAAAAGGAAGAGCTCCTACAAATGAATAAGAAAAATGGCCAGAGAAATATGAACATAAAAATATAAGTAAATTAGGGACACCTGGGTGGTGCAGTTGGTTAGGTGTCTGACTCTTGGTTTTGGCTCAGGTTGTAATCTCAAGTCCTGAGATCAATCCTTGCTGTGGGCTCTGTACTGAGTGCCTAAGGTTCTCTCTCCCTTTCCCTCTGCCCCTCCCCACCTTTGTGCTCTGTCTCTCTCTCTCTCTAATAAACAAAATCTTGTGGGTATTAGAGAGGGCATGGATTGCATGGAGCACTGGGTGTGGCGCAAAAACAAGGAATACTGGTATGCTGAAAATAAAAAAAAAATGAGTAAATTATATGAACAAGCAAATATAAGAAGAAAAAACACATACCTATCAAACATAAAAAGGAAAATTAATTTTAGTGCCATGCAACCCAAACTGAATTTTTTAAGTTTAGAAATACAATTTTAAATGCTAGATAAATAATTTTAAGTTAAATAAATATAATTTTTTTAAAAAGCTTGAATCACAAATAATATGGAATTAAAATCCTACACAAATATCTAAAAGAAAACAGACATCCACAAAATTCCACTCTTTGGGAAGTCCCAAACATTGCTCTGATATTGGAAGTAAATGTTATATTAAAGTGAAGAAAGTAAAATTTATGTAAGAAACAGTAAAACCAGGTTCTATTCCTAGATCTGACATCAATGATACTGCCTTGGTCAAGACACAACCTCTTTGATCTGTATATCCCTTTTCAGCTAAGGCTAATAATTTCATTCCCCATATCATTTTAGCAAATGATAACATAAATAAAATTTATTAATATAGGATGGAGGTTTTTCCCTTGCTTTGTTTGTGTGTTTCAGCTACTTTTGCACCCCTCCTAAAGATATGGAATGCATTTGGCTGTTTCTTGCATAGTGCTGAATGTGTGAGAATTCTGGGAGTCTGTTTTAGGCTATTGGATCAGAAACTTTACACCTGTCTCTGTTGTTTCCCTGTTATGTGGCTATTGGAACCTCTGTGAGACTTGCTTCCAATTGGGAAGTGACATGTACCTCTTCCCCAGTCTTAAATTCAACAAAGGTATGACATTTCTTCCTCTTATTCATATCTGCATCAGCATTAGAGAGTGGGTGGGTAGAAAAGAAAGCTTCTGAATGTTGAAAGATTGGAATGTGTAGAAGCAGCTGGGCAAATAAAAATAGTCAAATAAATAGAAGACAAATAAAAATAATGTCGGTCACAAAATCCAAGGAAAGATGAAGCTTCTCATCGCTGCTGAGAGGTCAAACAATATGATTTCTAAAAAGGTGACCACTAGATTTAACTACAGGGAGGTCACTGTTGACCTTAACAATAGCAGCTTCAGTGAAGTAGTGGGGGATGGCATCTAGGATGGAGTTGTCGGGAGTAGAAATGTGAAGAACTGGGCAAAGGTAACAGACTAAGCACACATGTCTGATTTGTCTCTACCTGAAATTCCACTACAACACTGCAAAATATATTTTTCAAAAAGAAAGTGTGGAGAACCTAACAAGAGCAAGTAAAATTATGGATGTGTCGGTCTAGCAATCTCATTGCTGGTGATCTCTATTTTAGATGAAACTGCACATGTTAGAAAAGGATATGTCTGCAAGATTGTTCATTGTGATGTTATTTATAATAGCAAAAGATGAGAAGTAGCTTCAATATCCAACAATAGACAACTACTGAATAAAGTATGGTATACCCACAAAGATACCATGCAGCTGTGAAAATAATAAAGGAGGACTCTATGTGATCATCAGGATATATCTTCAGGGGAAAAAACAAAGGGCAAAGGTTTTGGTGTAAGAAAGGGAGAGAGATAATTAACATACCCATGTGCATTTGCTGCGTTTTTGGATTTAAGAAAGACAGGAACACCAGAATAAAAACTTAAAAGGAGAGAAAGGAAATGTGATGGATGAGAAATAAGTGAAAATGAGATTCCCACATAAGTAATTTTTGACCTTTCAAGCCTGGTAATAATATTAACTTTTTTTTTTTTTAGTATTACCTGTTTTTAAGCCATGTAATTGTATTATCTCTTTAAAACATGTTTTTTGAATATATAAAGCACTGCTTGGGGATGCAGAGACCTAAAAGAAGCATCACTTTCACCATTACAACAACAAAAAAGCCAACGCACAAGTTCATAATTCTTTTAGAAGCTATAAGAGAGCTGTAGTCACAGAACTAACTAGTCTGAACTCTAAAGAAAGACAAGTGGCTGGAGAGAGTGATAGGATGTGAACACCTCTTTATTTGGGACAGATACATGTAAAGCTGGTTAACAAATTTATGGAAACTATGTTTAGGCTAGCAAGAGAGTGTGGAGCTACTTGTAGCCTATCAGAAGTAAAGGATGTCCATTCATAAAAACTATTTACTTCAGTCTCCAGTATTTTACACATGATTCCCAGCTTTTAACAACAACAAAAAAAAATATGAGATTATGAAAAAAAAAATAAAATAAAAAAACTGCCAAGAGAGAAGACAATCGACAGACCCTATCTGAATATAGAACAGATGTAAAAAAGTCAGAGAAATTAAAATAACCATGATTGCCATATTAAAGTCTCTAATGGAAAAGATGAACAACATGAAGATCAGATGAATAATTTCAGCACAAAAGGAAACTATAGATAAGACTCTAATGGAAATGGTTTTAATAAAAACATAGCAACAGATTTTTAAAAATTCCTTCCATGTTCTTCATGTAGACAGGACACAGCCAAAGAAAGAATCAGTATCCTTGAAGATAGATCAATAAACATTATCCAAACTGAAACATAAAGAGAAAAAAAAATTAGTTAAAATGAAAGAATAGAATATCCAAGAGCCATGAGATAATATCAAACATCCTAATATGTGTATTATTGGGACCTCGGATTAGTGTAAGACTAGTTGCCCTTACCATGAGATTGATAAAAAGGCAATAATGCCCTCTCTCAACACTGCTGTTCAACATCATTCTGGAAGTCCTAGCCTCTGTGATAAGGCAAGAAAGAGAAGTAAAATTCATACATATTGGAAAGGAAGAAATAAAACTGTCTCTATTCACAGACAACATGCTTATGTAGATGGCAAATGACAAAGTTTAATGCATATAATAACTGAGTTTAGCAAAGTTACAAGATACTGGGTTAATAAACAAAAAATAAATTATATTTCCAAATCCTGACAATAAACAATGGAATATAAATTTTCAAAAAGAAAAAAAAAAGTGCCTGTTATAATAACTCCAAAAAATGAAATTCTGAGTATAAATCTAACCAAATATATTTAGAATATGTATGCTTTAAATCTACAAAACACTAATATAAAATCAAGTAAGAACCAAATAAATAGATATATCATGTTAATGGACTAGAACACTTGATAATGAAAGGGTATCAATTCTCCAAAAAATTGATCAATAGGTTCAACACTTTATAGGTTTTGCTCACAAATTTCTCATACAATACCCAAGTGTGGGCCAATTTGCTTCTCCACAATCATAAAAATTTAGAAAAGCATGCTTTCTAAGTTTTCTGCTGTATAGAAAACTACAGTTTCTCAGGTTGCCATTCACTAAGCTTTATTGGCCTCTTCAAGCTTATTTTTAGGATCATCAGGCAGGAAAGAACTACCTGCCACAACCTCAGTACTTTCCAAGGATTCCAAATTTCTTTCAATTATTTTGTTCACTGAGGAATTGTCTTCAGCATTTGTGAAGAAATTTAAGTTCCATATATGTTCACATTATTTAACTTTTGAAGGGAAAATGAAGGTTTTGGGGGCACCCAGGTGGCTCAGTCGTTAAGTGTCTGCCTTTGGCTCAGGTCATGATCTCAGGGTCCTGGGATCAAGCTCTGCATCAGGCTCCCTACTCTGTGGGAAGCCTGCTTCTGCCTCTCCCACTCTGCCTGCTTGTGTTCCCTCTCTCACCGTTTCTTTTTCTGTCAAATAAATAAATAAAATCTTTTTTTTTTTTTTTTAATGAAGGTTTTGGAGGGAAGATGTGGAAGAGTAGGGGACTCATGTTTCATCTAGTCCCTTGAATTCAGCTACACATCTATCAAATAATTCTGAACAACTGTGAGTTCAACCTGAGATCTAAGAAAAGAATTACTGCAATTCTACAAATAGAAAAGCAACCACTTTTTGCAAGGTCGGTGTGGAGATGTGAATCTGAGGAGATGCATGGGAAGATAAGCCATGGGAGAAGGGAGCCTCCATAAGCAAGCACCAGAAAGTGATATGGCAGTGGAGGCAAAAATTGGAAATTTTGAAAGTCTGCTCCTGTGAGGGACATCCCTGCTGGAAAGATGCTCAGGTGGTGAAGTAGGGCAGAATCCTAGGTGAGGCAATGTGGTCTCAGGATCCCCAGGGTCACAGAAAGAATCTCAAACTCTGCCTGAATGTGGCAGAGTTCCCAAGCTCTGGAGCAGGGAAACTGATTACAATTAGTGAGCCCCAGAGTGACCTCTCAGCTAGGTGTTGCCATAAACTGTTGAACTCCCACACAATTGGGCAACTGATGATATTCTCTCACTTTTCCCTTTTTTTTTTTCTTTTCTTTTCTTTCTTTCTCTTTTTTTTTTTTTTCTGACCTCTTTGGATTTGTCTAAAATGTATTTCAGTTGGGCTGTTGTTGATATTTTTTATTTTGTTCTCTTATTCATCCAATCTTCTCTGGGAAAAATGACTAGAAAGAGAAATTCACAACAAAAGAAAGAACCAGAAATAATACACTCTGTCACAGATCTAATCAATATGAATATAAGTAAAATGTCTGAGCTGGAATTCAGGATAATGATTATAAAGTTACTAGCTGAGCTTGAAAAAAGCATAAAAGAACTAGAGAATCTCTTAGTGAAGAAATATAATCCAATCAGGCAGAAATTGAAAAACAGTCTAAAATGGATGCTCTAACAGCTAAGGTAAATGAGGCAGAAGAGTCCATGACATAGAAGACAAGAGGATGGAAAGGAAAAGGGCTAAGGAAAATAGAGAAAAACAACTAATGGATCATGAGAGGTGGCTTTGAGAAATCAGCAATACCATAAAGCAAAACAATATTAGAATTACTGGGGTTCCAGAGGAAGAAGAAAGAGAGGGACAGAAGGTATATTTGAGCAAATCATAGCTTAGAACTTTCCCTAATCTGGGGAAGGAAACAGGCATTCAAATCCTAGAGGTGGAGAGAACCCCCTTCAAAAATCAATAAAAATAGATCAACACACCACATATAATAGTGAAGCTTGCAAATTACAGAGATAAAGAGAAAATCCTGAAAACAGCTTGAGACAAGAACTCCTTAACCTACAGGAATAGGAACATTAGACTGGCAGGAGACCTATCCACAGAGACCTGGCAGGCCAGAAAGGGCTGGCATGATATACTCAGGGTAATAAATGAGAAAAACATGCAGCCAAGAATACTTTATCTGGGAAGGCTGTCACTTAGAATGAAAGGAGAAATAGTTTCTAGGACAAACAGAAATGAAAAGAATTTGTGATCACTAAACCAGCCCTTTGAGAAATATTAAAGAAGATCCTGTAAGTGAAGTGAGAGCCCAAAAGCAACATAGGTCAGAAAGAAACAGAGAGAATATACAGAAACAGGGACTTTACAGGTAATCCAATGGCACTAGATTCATATCTTTCAGTAGTTACTCTGGATGTAAAGGAGCTAAATGCTCCAATCAAAATACACAGGGCATTAGATTGGATAAAAGAGCAAGACCTATCCATATATTGTCAATAAGACACTATTCTAGACCCAAAGACACCTCCAGATTGAAAGTGAGGGGGTGGAGAAACATTTATCACGCTAATGGACATCAAAAGAAAGCTGGGGAAACAATCTTTATATCAGACTAATTGGATTTTAAACCAAAGACTGTAGCAAGGGATGAAGAAGGACACTACTATATCATACTTAAGAGGTCTATCCAGCAAGATCTAACAACTATAAATATTTATGCTCTCAATTTGCAAGCAGAGAAATATATAAACCAATTAATAACAAAATTAAAGAAACACATTAATAATAATATAATAGTAGGGGACTTTTAATACACTATTCATAGCAATGGACAGATTATTTAACCAGAAGATCAACAAGGAAACAAGGGCTTTGAATGACACTCTGGAACAAAGGGACTTCACAGATATATACAAAGCATTCCATCCTAAAGCAACAGAATACACATTCTTTTCAAGTGCAAACATTCTCCAGCATAGATCACATCTTGGGTCAAAAATCAGATTTCAGCCAGTATCAAGAGACTGGGATGATTTCCACATATTTTCAGACCACAATGCTTTGAAACTTGAACTCAGTAACAAGAAAACATTTGGAAGGAATTCAAATACTTGAACGTTAAAGAGCATCCTACTAAAGAATGAATGGGTCAACCAGGAAATTAAAGAAGAATTTTTAAAAATTCATGGAGACAAATGAAAATGAAAACACAACTATTCAAAACCTTTGGTAGCATTTCTAAACACTAACAATGAAATAGAAGAAAAAGAAATTAAGGAGTCGGTTCCATTTACAACTGCGCCAAAAAGCACAAGGTATCTAGGAATAAATCTAACCAAAAGGGTAAAGGATATGTACTCTAAAAACTACAGAACACTTATGAAAGAAATTGAGGAAGGTTCAAAGAAAGGGAAAAACGTTCCATGCTCATGGATTTGAGGAATAAATATTGTTAAAATGTCTATGCTACCCAGAGCAACCTGTACATTCAGTGCAATCCCTATCCAAATACCATCAGTATTTTTCACAGAGTTGGAACAAATAATCCTAAAATTTTATGGAACCAGAAAAGACCCCAAATAGCCAGGGGAATGTTGAAAAGAAAACCAAAGCTGGTGGCATCACAGTTCAGGACTTCGAGATATATTACAAAGTTATAATCATCAAGACAGTTAAGAAAGTGTAGTATTGGCCCCAAAACACTTACATAGATCAATGGGAAAACATAGAGAATCCAGAAATGAACCCTGAACTCTATGGTCAACTAATCTTCAACAAAGCAGGAAAGAATATCCAATGGAAAAAGACAAACTCTTCAACAAGAAGTGTTGGGAAAATTGGACAGCCACATGTAGAAGAATAAAACTGGACTATTTTCTCACATCATACACAAAGATAAACTCAAAATGGATGAAAGATCTAAATGTGAGACAAGAATCCATCAAAATCCTAGAGGAAAACACAGGTAATAACCTCTTCAACTGAGGCCACAGTAACTTCTTGCTAGACAAGTCTCCAAAGGCATGAGAACCAAAAACAAAAATGAACTATTGGGACTTCATCAAGATAAAAGCTTCTGGGGGCACCTGGGTGGCTCAGGCATTACAAGTCTGCCTTCCACTCAGGTCGTGATCCCAGAGTCTGGGATCGAGCCCCGCATTCCTGCTCAACAGGAAGCCTGCTTCTCCCTCTCCCACTCTCCCTGCTTGAGTTCCCGCTCTCATGGTGTCTCTCTCTGTCAAATAAATAAATAAAATCTTAAAAAAAAAAAAGATAAAATCTTCTGCACAGCAAAGGAAACAGTCAACAAAACTAAAAGGCAACTTACGGAATGGGAGAATATATTTGCAAATGACATATCAGATAAAAGGCTAATATCCACGATCTATAAAGAACTTTATCAAATTCAACACCCAAAAAACAAATAACCCAGTCAAGAAATGGGAAGAAGATATGAACAGACATTTCTCGAAAGAAGACATACAAATGGCTAACAGACACATGAAAAAAAATGTTCCACATCCCTTGTCATCAGGGAAATACAAATCAAAATAACAATGAGATACCACCTCACACCAGTCAGAAATGACTAAAACTATCAAGTCATTTCCTGACTTGATAGTTTTAGTCATTTTGATGTTGGTTAGGTTGCAGAGAGAGGGAAACCATTATACACTGTTGGTGGGAATACAAACGGGTGCAGCCAATCTGGAAAACAGTATGGGGGTTCCTCAAGAAGTTAAAACTAGGGCTACCCTGTGATCCAGCAATTATGCTACTAGGTATTTATCCCGAATATAAAAATGTAATGATCCGAAGGGGCACCTATACCCCAATATTTATAGCAGCAATGTCCACAATAGGGAAAAGAGCTGAGATGCTCATCAACAGATGAATATATATATATATATATATATGTATATATATATATATATACACACACACATACACACACACACACATATATCGTTATACATAAAATTCCTGTGTGTGTGTGTGTGTGTGTGTGTGTGTGTGTACAGGAATATTACTCAGCCATCAAAAAGGATGAAATCTTTCAGTTTGCAACAACATGTATGGAACTAGAGAGTAATATCCTAAATGAAATAATCAGAGAAAGACAAATACCATATGATTTCACTCAAAAGTGGAATTTAAGAAACAAAACAGAGAAGCATAGAAGAAGGGAGAGAAAATAAAAGAAGACTTAATCAGGGAGGGAGAAAAACTATAAAAGACTCTTAACCATAGGAAACAGACTGAGGGTTGCTGGAGGGGATGGGGGTGGGGGTATGGGGTAACTGAATGATGGACATTAAGGAAGGCACATGAAGGGATGAGCACTGGGTGTTTTACGCAGCTGATGAATTATTGAACACTACATCTGAAACTAATGATGTACTACTATATGTTGGCTAATTAAATATAAATAAAATAAATAAGTAACTGAAAGGATAATGAAGAATAACATGTAAATGCCAAATTCTAGAATTATTAGTTCTTTCATGTTACTGAGGAACTCCCTATTGGGAGAAATGGGACTAAAAATAGGAACATGTTTGTAAACAGATATTTGAGTATAATTATAGCAGAAAGTTGAACAAATATGTGGGAAACATTTTGTATGTGTATAATAAGATTTAAATACACTAGATCTCAGGGGACAACTCATTTTCTCAAAATTTTCTCAAAATTCTAGCTGTGCAAAGCTCCTAGGACCCACCAAGGAGTCACCCTTCTAGGTGGTTATATCTGGAGAAAGAGTACTAGCCCACTGGACCTCTGTCATTAGTTCTATATCCACCCCCTACCCATATCATCCCCAGTTCTTTTTGTTGGGTCTGCAGCAGTAATAGTAATGAGTAAGTGAACAATTCCAAAGCACTAAATTTTGCAGCTATTCCCTGTGCGTAAATTCTCCTTTCTGTGCTTTTGTGATTAAGTCAAAATTGTACAACATGGAAAATGGCATTCTGCTAATTTTACTGGATATGCAAAGCCACTTTGACTCCTCACAATTTTTCTCTCAGATTCTCAAATAAGAGTGATGCTCCTTGGCACATTGCCATGTTTATCCTGCAGCATTTCATGACTCCCTAGTCAGTAAACCAGCTAATCTCCAAGGGTACTTGGGTCAACCTGAGAAGCAAAGAAATGTACCAGACTTTAATGGCAGCTGCTTGGTGTCATGTTCAACCATGTCATTAAGATGCCTTACCGAGTTAGGACTAAATATCTCACATTAGCAAATAAACAAATTTCTATGTAATATCCTACAAAGCTATTTGGCTTTCAAAGTGAGATAGGAATACAAGTAGTAATTTTAAAAAGACTCACACACTGATTGAGACAAACATTACCTCCAGTATATTTTTAATGGAATCTACAGGGAGAGAGATTTTAGACACATCAAGTCAAAAATCAAAAAGATTTGCACATCAAATGTGTATATATGTAATGTGTATGTATTTTGCCTGACAATTCACGTCGTATTGGATATCCATTTATAGTGACACACACTACTATAAAAAGTCAAATAAGGATACCAATAAGGTCACACATCAGAGGAAAAAGGACAAATAATCCACAAGTAGATAGATGGGGAGAGTAACTAAGAGCTATAAAAAGAAGATTTTTTTTTATACTGACGATTTTTTTTCTGCACTGTGGCTGCTAAAAACTTTAATTCTATTATTTATCTTTATTTGCTTTTAGTTATCTTCTTGCTATTCTCTCTTACAAACTTAAAAAAAATCACCCTTCTTTTGGCCATCTCATTATAAAAATACCCTCTTTATTAATTACAAAAATATATAATTCTATCTGTTCTCATGTCTTAAATGTTTCTTCCTGCTCTTCACTGCTTAGCTCAAAGCTGACCTGAGCTCAGTGTCAGATTTCTCCCCTAACAACTGCACCCACCCTGATTATATCTAATTAACCCCTATACCTGTGGACCTCAGGTCCCTCGCCAGTTGAGATGTGACTACTGAATACAAGGGCTATAATTATAGCAGAAAGTTGAACAAATATGTGGGAAACATTTTGTATGTCCACTGGAGATGGGGACATAGGCAGTACTCATATAGTTTTCCTATATTACATCTCGACAACTAAGGGCAATTACTTTGTAGCTGCCCGTGTCTTCTTGTTCTTAGTCTTCTCCTGGTTTCAGAAAATACCACTCACCTATGCTTTGAAAACCTCAGGAACTACTTACAGATATACAAGCAATTTGTTCCTCTGTCGTTATTCTGAGCTACCCATGCTGTGACCTGCCAATATGTCCTTTCCTTTCATCTGACATCCCTCAATAATGATGTGAACCCCTTTTTTCAAAGCATCTTCCCATGAGGCAGAAATCAGACAATTCCTCTTAGTCATAAACTCTGACTATTGGGTCTTCTGTCTTCAAACTTTTGTCAAGCTCTATTTCACCTCCACCTCCAATAAGTCAAGAGAATCAGAAACTCACTTGACAGTCCCTGCCTCCAGTCATTATCAGCATGCTCAAGGTAAAATAAAAATAACAATACATTTCTGATTGCAAACAAGATGAACTAGACACATTTCTCCCTCTTCCTCACCCTAAGTAGAGCTAAAACAAATATAAGAAGACTGAAAGGTGGAGAAGAGAAGATGAACTGCCTCAGGGACCAACAAACTGGATTTGGAACCAACAACAGATACAACAGTGTATTCCTTGTGTTTTCTTTTTCCTTCTCTATACCCCAGACTCAGTATAGAAGGCTATAATATGGTACAGCTCCTTTGGAAAAAGTTCTCACAGGTTCTCATAAGACTATACATATGCCTACCTTAGACACATGAATTCCAATTATAGATATTTATGCAAGAGGAATTAAATCATATTGTCACAAAGGTCTTATAAAATAATCATAACAGTTTATTCATAACAGCTAAAAACTTGGAACTGCTCATGTGTCCATTAATAGAAGAATGAATAAACAAGCTGTGATTTGTTCATAAAATGAAATACTGTGCATCAGTAAAAATGCATTCAACAATATGGATAAGTCTTAACGATATTACACTGAGTAAAAGAATCTAGACAAGAGTAGAACATACTATATAATTCTATTTATATGAAATTCTAGAACACGCAAAAAAATCTATAGTAAAAAATATCAAG
The DNA here is from genome assembly GCF_010015895.1 of Lontra canadensis. Taxonomy (NCBI): domain Eukaryota; kingdom Metazoa; phylum Chordata; class Mammalia; order Carnivora; family Mustelidae; genus Lontra; species Lontra canadensis. The sequence continues at coordinate 5,695,214 of NW_022631044.1, forward strand.
TTTATTTTTGTCAGTGGGGAATGGGACAGGGATGAAACTTTCTGATAAAATGAAACTATTCTACAATTTGATAGAAGATTGTGTTACGCAGGTGTATATATTTGCCAAATCTTAGCAATTATAAATTTATTCATTTCATTGTAGATAAATTTTACATCAGAGATTGAAAACTGGAAAGAAACATTGAACTCTAGTTAATGGTATTCATGTCAAAATATTTATAAGGAGGTGTAGTAACATCTGTAATTTACTTTGTAATGCAACAAAAAAATATAATGGTTGAGTGGATGAATAAATATATGGCAAGCAAGCATTGCTAAATGATAATGGTAGAATCTAGGTGGTGAGAATAGGTATTCACTGTAAACTTCTTTTGACCTTGTTTTATGTTTAAGGAATTGATCATATTATACATGTATGTATGGTTCTCTTTTGAGATTCTTTATTCTGTTGTTTATTCTTTAGCTAATATCACACTATCTTACTCAGCTTCTTATTAAATTCTTCCTCTTCAAGAGTATCTGATCTATTTTTGGCTTTTTGGTTTTACCACAAATTTTAGGATCAGCTTGTCAATTTCTACAACGGTTTCTCTGAGATTTTGATCGGGATTGAACTGAGTCTATGGATCAATTTGGGGGAAGTTAACATCTTTATAAGATTGGGTCTTTAATTTGTAAACATACACTGTTCTTCTACTTAATTCCTTAAAATCTCTCAATAATGTTCTGAAGCTTTTGGTATAAAAACATTGACTTATTTTTGCTACATTTTCTCCTAAGTATTGGGAAATTTTTATTCTGTTAAAAGGTGATTTTACTTTCTTTTTGTTAGTAATACATAAAAATACTTGAAGGTAACCAAAAGGGTTCTTTGGGGAAATGCCTAATTCTAGGAATGGGGCAAGAGACACACAAGATGGGCCTGGAGCAACTTACAGAGTACCAGAAAGTAAGGGAGTACTCAAAAATAAATAAATAAATAAACAAACCACATTGATAAGAGTTTTTCAAAGACACACTGGAGCCCACTGAAAGTCCTCCCAACAACCAAAGCTGGAACAACTTGAGCAATAAAATAAAACAAAGGAGAATTGGATTAACACCTAAAGTGTAAAATAAGTTCTCATGAGTCCATAACTGACATCAGTAAATGACTGGATAAATAAATAAATAGGGAGGAAAAAGATCAATTTCTCATGTGAGAAGAGTGGAAAATAATTTATGTAAATACCCTATCCTTCCCAAGGGGGATCATAATTTCCCACTCTTTGAGAGTGTGCTAGCCATGTGACTTTCATCCAAAGAGTATATTATAGAAAGGAGGAATGGGGGAGTAGCTTTTTAATGAGTAGAGAAATCTGATAAACATTACCTCAAACAAGTGACCAAGGTCAAAATCAACAGTTATAAATTTATTGATAGTATGTGCCCTTGATATGTGATTAAATTGTCACTTTCCCTTTATGGTCTTCTCCCCCAAAAGCTATCATCCCAGTCTTACCATGAGAAAAATACCAACCAAATTCCAAAACAGTAGTGCCTAGTCAATACTCCTCAAACTGTCAAGGTCATCATAAACAGTCAAGAAGAGACTAAAGAGATGTGACAAATAAATATAACATAGCATGGTATCCTACATGGCATTCTAGAACAGCAAAAGAGCACTAGATAAAAAAAATAAGAAAATCTGCATAAAATATGGGTTTTAGTTAATACTAATGTATCAGTATTGGTTCATTAATTACAACGAATGTATCATCCTAATATAAGATGTTAATAACAAGGGAAACTGGGTGCAGGATATATGGAAGCACTCTGTACTAACTTCTTAATTTTTCTGTTAATCTAAAACTGGTCTGTTGTACATAAAATTTATAAAATAAGGTCTATTTTTTTAAAAATAAACAAAATAAAATATAAAGGCATTATTAAAAAATAAAATAATTTTTAGTCATTGAAGTTTTATCCAGAGATCTGGATAAATTCATTTACTAATTCTCTCTTAAATTATCTGTATATTCTTTTGAATTTTTTGTGTAAACAATCATGTCATCTAAACATAACAGTTTTATCATTTTTTTCCAATCCATCTATCTTTTTTTCCTTGCCTTATTGCTAAAACTAAGACCGTTAGTATGTTAAATAGAAGTGGGGATAACAGACATTTTGTTCCTATATAAGGCAGAAAGTTTTCAGCATTTTACTATAAGAATGATGTTTGTGAATTTTTTTTTTGTAGGCATTCCATTAGATTAAGGAAGTTCCCTTTTATTTATAAAGAACTGAGATTCATTTTTATCATAAATGTGTGTTAAATTTTGCCAAATGCTTTTTGCTATAACTATTAATAAGATCATATAATTTCCATCCTTTTCTTATTAATGTAGTAAATTACACTGTGTGATATTTTTCTTTTTTCTTTTTTTTTTTTAAGATTACTTATCTATTTATTGAGAGAGAGATCACAAGTAGGCAGAAAGACAGGCAGAGTGAGAGGGGAAGTAGACTCCCTACTGAGCAGAGAGCCCAATTCGGGTCTCGATGCCAGGGCCCTGGGATCATGACCTGAGCTGAAGGCAGAGGCTTAACCCACTGAGCCACCCAGGTGCCCCTGTGTGATATTTTTCAAACGTCAAACCAACATTGCATTATTTGAATAAGCTCTTCTTGGTTGCGATGAATTATACTTTTTATAAATCACTGGATTACGTTTTCTAAAAATGTTTATTATTTTTGTATTATGAAAAGATTGGCCTCTTGTACTATTTGTCAGGATTTGGTATCAAGATATTGCTCACCTTATAAAATAAGTCATGAATTGTTTCTTCTGTACTTTTTCTTTAAAAAGTACTTATTTAAGAGTGGTGTTATTTCTTCTTTAAATGTATGGTGAAGCCATCTAAGTCTAAAGATTTCTCTGTGGCAAAATTCAAATTGCAAGTTCAGTAGTATTATTATATTGGGGACTATTTATACTTTCTATTTCATCTTGGGTGAGATTGGGTATGTTGTGCATTTTTTGCAATTAATTTAATCCAAACCTTCAATCTTGTTTTCATAAATGAGCTCTATGTCTTCTATGTTGTTTGGACTATGTGGAGAACCTCTAACTGTCTTCTTTTTAAATCTTGATATTGGTAATATATAACTATCTCTTTTTTCTCAAACTTGCTAAGATTTTATCAATTATGTATTGTCTTTTTTTAGATCCAGCTTATGGTAGCTATATGACATTCCCAAAATCTAGCTGAATTTCCATAAGAAATATATCGTTTCCCATATCCAGCATCATGGAATTCCCAAGTATTCATACTCAAAGCAGCAATAGAGTTCTTTTAAAGGCACTAAAAATTAAAGAAAATCAAATCACCAAAATCCTTTCTAATACTGAGCACTTATAGAGAAATTAATGGAAGGAATTATGGTAAGCAATAAAACTAGGCAGAATGCATATTTGAAACTAGTGTGCTTTGATGCAGTAAGAGCTAGTATCTAGTAAAAGTGCTTTCCTGCAGGTTTGTCCAGTAGTCCCTCTGTGCTTCACTTGAGATGAGATGGTCTGTCCAGGGAACTACAGTATGAAGTAGTCATCCCTTGAAACTTGGATTGGTGATAAGGGAGAATGGTAAATTGCCCTGGAAGGGCTTAAGAAAGTGTCCTAACTGGTCTACTTGTGGAAGCTGGTAGTACTGGATTGAAACAGATGACCTCTTAAGGTTCCCTCTAGCTTGATTCGTTTGTAATACTGAGATCAATTCTGTCTTAAGTGATCAAAACTTTGGGATTAATTTAAACACATGAACATTGAATTTCAGTAGTGAAACTGTCTAGAGAAATTCAAAATTCTATTATATTGCCCTGTTAGACAAATATGTCAAAATACTATAAAAATCTCACAGAACATGCTTAGCCAGAATCAGAACTTTGAGCATGTCTTGTATCACCATCTTATATAAAAGTGTGTGTGTGTGTGTGTGTGTGTGTGTGTGTGTGTGTGTATAATCCCTGTATATCCTTTTGTTAAAAATAAAAACTAGTGTTTGGGAATAGCTATTTCCTGATAAAACTACCCATTGACTTATTTGCCAGACAAATGCAGCTCATAAATTGACACATTTCAGTCCATCTGTATGTACAGCATGTTCCACATCACAATTATAACACAGGCATCTTAACTTTAAATGAGACAAAACAAACATAAAATTAGCACCGGTGGAAACCCCCTGCCACTCAATTTGTGTGGGGTTTAACACCTTCCTATTTTATATATCCTTCCACATAAACAGTTTTATATTAGCCGTTGATATGGTGGCTTCCAACAACTCAATGTTGAGCTGTTTAAAAGCACTAATTAGCAGCTTTAATACAGAAGGGAACACATATATTAGAAAAATCCTATAAACCCCAAATACCCCTTGGGCCCTGCCATTTGTGTGTAAAATAACTCAATAAAAAATATATACTATATTGTTAATCACAAGACCTTCCAGGAATATAATCAATCCCAAAGGAAATATAAACCATACCTTTATAAACAAAAAAAGAAAAATGAGAACTTCCATTTAAGCTGAGGATGGGAATCATCACAACGAGCAAGTGAATTTATAAAACTAAGCACACTTCATAATAATGATAAAAACATTACAAGTGTATATACATCCAATTGACATATATGCATTGCATTCAATTTTAGCACAACTGGTGACATATTTATTGAATTAACACTTCATTTATTTCTTTTTATCACTTATAACAATACCAAAGCCATATATACATGTATACTAACTTTAACAGAAAATAAACAAAATAATCTTCAAGTATTGTCCACTATTTGAAAAAATACAGAAACATATTGAATTTTCAGAGGATTCCAGGAACATGTTTTTCTATAATCCAGAATGTCCATATAATCCAGTTACTTCATTTTAAATAACATTTAACATACCTAGCCCTTTTTAACTTCAAGGAATGTTTTTTTATTTTCCCCATCTTTCCACATACCTTGATCAGATAATTCTACTAGTTAATATTTCTAGTACATGTAAATAATTATATCCTGAGTGCTTTAAAATTACACTAATTCCTACACCATTAAGGAAGGAAAATGTTTCTAGTTTTTGATGCATTATAAGTGGGAGATATTAATTTCTAGATGAAATTATGCATAAGCAGGGGGAAAGCTTTGTGCCAAGTTAATATTTAAACATAAAATGTTAAGTATCTCAGGAATTATGGATGATTAAAAGCAAATAGGACAACACAACCATATTATATTTGGATTGTGGGACCCTCTCCCATTTGTGCAATTTTCTATCCCCCAAAGCAAAAAGCATCTTTCTATTTTCTATTTCAAAATTGTTTAGCTGTCAAGATGGATGGTTTGAACAGTAGCAAACACTCAAAACCAAAGAAATTGCATTCTTCAGTAAATATGTTTATGTTATGTCATATAAATGAATTATAAACAGTAGAGTAACCTTTTTGCTTTTATCGTTAATACTTTGTCATTTTATAAGCTGCCACTAAGCAATACAATTTCTAAAGCAAGTTTTGAAAACTTGGAGGAAATTAACACATACCAAGTTATATATATATTATTTTCTAATATAGTACTAATCATACTTTGCTATTTGGAGTGAATAGCTTTTTAAAATTATACTGAAATGATGAAATTGTCCCATTTCAAGTAGAAATTTCCACACAATGGGTAATTTCAATTCTTTCCAGCTTTATTCCACTATTAGAAACAGATTTAGCCAAAGACCTCACATATTTGCTATGAATGAATTTTAATGTATTTTCACCAAAGAAATAAAGCAGGTTTGTTTTTCCTTTCATATCTTGCTTTAAATGATGTTTTATGTTATAGGCTAATGAGTATCTAACAGTGCACTTAATGTACTTTGCATATAGTATTTTACTAATGACACTGAGCATTTCACTTTGGGGGGAGGGGAGCTGCCATGACACTCCATGAGCAGTTTGACATAGGCTGGGAGTATGTTTACAGTTAACCAAGCCTTTTAGAGACAGATTCCCTGTTTCTGCAAATATGGAGCTATACACCCTTCACCATCGGTGACAGGTGATACTGTCTCCTAGTAAATCCATATCCCCCCACTATGACAGAAATGGGGAGAGCTTAGGGCAGGGAAAAAGAGAGTTCTATATTATAGGCCTGCTACATTAAAGTATAGGACCATTGCATTAGTTTCCTAGGACCAGTATAGCCAAATATCACAAACTGGGTGGCTTAAAACAGAAATCTATTGTCTCAGAGTTCTGGAGGCCCAAAGTCCAAAATCGAAACGTGGGTGGGGACTAGATCCCTCTGTAATCTATAGGGAAGAATACTTCCTTGCTTATTCCCAGCTTCTGGTGATGACCATCTGTCCTTGGCATTCTTTGGCTTGTAACTGCAACATACCACTCTGTTCCTCTGGAGTCACATGGTGGTTTCCCCTGTCTTCACATTATCTTCTTAATAGGGACACAGAACGTATTGAATTAAAAGTCCATTTTACTCCAGTATCTTCATCATATTCATTATTTAATTCAGCAACAACCCTAGCTCCAAATGAAGATTCTGAGGTATTGGGGGTCAGGACTTCTGCATAACTTTTGTTGGGGGAAAGCAATTCAACCCAGAGCAACCAATAACCAATATCAGATATAAACCTAAATTGGTATGCCTAGGCCTAAACAGCTAGCCAGATCTTTCTCTGGATCATCTCTCTTCTTGGAGGAGTTCCATTGCCTGGAGATGGCATCACGGAGGGAGTCACTTTTCTCTTTTAGGTGCCAGTCAGGCAGAAGAAGAAAGAGTGAAATGAAGAGTTTAGGATTGCTGAGAATCACACTTGGAACACTTTAATGAATACCTTTTTAAAGGATTTACAATATTCCGTCAGACAGAAAAAGTAAGGAAAGAACCTCCCTTTCTCTTGCCATTCTTTATTCTAAGAAGTTCCTTTGGAGAAATACTCCCTCAGTCCCCTAGGAGTGCCCTGCTTTCCATCAACTCAATCTAGCAGAGGTCACTAATCTCCAGAGCCATTGACATTCTCCAATTCAGAAACAGAAAAACCACCATTAAAAAAATAATAATAATAAAAACAAAAACAAAAAGCAGTGAAGAAAGAGTTCAGAAACAATGTGTGAGGGGGTAGATCTGCATTACCTCCCACTTCAGCCTTTGTCTTCAAAGTCCTTTCTGCCTTTCTGCAGAGTATTAAATGGTGTTTGGCTTTTTTTCTTTTTTGTTTTTCTCTTTTTTGGAGGGGAGGAGAAGTCAATGAGATTTTTGAAAAGGCTCAGAACAGAGAGGTCACTTTTCAACAAATGACATGTAAGGCAAGATAAATTTACATTTTTCAGCCTCATGAAAAACAAGGACAGCTTTGTCTGAGATTCACTAAGAAGTCATTGAAGGTAAGCGCTGGCTGCCCACTGGTCATGATGGAGTAAAACCCAGAGAAACGTGAGCTAAAGGGAGCTTATAGGCAACCATAGGTTGAACATCCCCAACTTCCCACAAAGGCCTTTCATTTCCATTTGGAATGAGGGAATGAGGATAGGATAACCTAGCCGGGCCAGCCCCTTAGTCACCAAGCAAAACTCTTGACATTTGCCTAATTACCTTTTCTCATCATCAGTCATTTCTTGAAGTCTCAGCTTCATTCACATGCCAGGTATTTCCGAAATTAATCATGTCATTGAAAGCGGCATCTTTTCATGTAAATGGACTTTATTATCTGGATCAGAAAGCCCCCTCTTTGAGTAGCGAAAGGCCATTTGTAGGGAAAGTGTCTGAAATCTGACATGCTCCCTTCGCAAGAAAGATTCTTAGTGTTGACCTCCCAGCAAGCACCAAGCATTCGTCACCGTGAGCTTATGTGTGAGTGAGTGTGTGTGTGTGTGTGTGTGTGTGTGTGTGTGTGTGTGTGTAGCTAAGAGCCTTGGGCTGGCTGCATGCTAATTTGCCCCCATTGTTTCAGGGTGACTGCCTTTCCAGTATTTAGGAACAAAGGCTTTTTTACAGAAGCCCCTACCTACAATTATTTTATGTTTACCTCAAGAACCATTATCTTATCTTTATTACAACTATATTAGGGGATGCCAGAGCTTCTTTGTCTCCTTGGAAGGCTGCAGATTACAGACAGGATTTAGCATGATCCCAGGACACTCCTCTTTCATTTAAAGGCATTTTACAAATGTTTGAGGACCCTGGACTAGACCAACACGTGGCTTTTGCCCAGCCTCTCTGAATTTAGAGAGGGAAGGAGGAAAATGCTTCTAAGAACTTAGGGATGTGCCCTCGAACTCAATTTTTAGGTGTGTAAGATTTAGTCCATAAAGGATGGGCAAATGAGGAATTAGAAAGCAAGAAATTCCCACTTGTAGAAGTATCACCAAAACTGTAACAGGGCCTCTAAAAGGGTTGCCTACTCAGATTCACAGAACTGGCTGGACTGTTATCTAATTATAGATCTTCCCCGACTTATGAAGGGGTTATATCCCGATAAACCCATCATAGGTTGTAAATGTCCTAAGTTGAAAAAACACCCAACCTGCCAAACATCACAGCTTAGTCCAGCCTGCCTTAAACGTGCTCAGAACACTTACATAGCCTATGGTTGGGCAAAATCATCTCCCACAAAGCCTGTTTTTTACTGCAGCATTGAATAACTCCTGTATGTTATTGAATACTGTATTGCAAATGAAAGACAGGATGGTTGTATGGATAAGAACGGTGCTATGTGTATTGGTTGTTGATCTTTGTGGTCGTGGGGCTGACTGGGAGCTGCAGTGGCCACTGCCCAGCATCAGAAGAAAGGATTACAGGGCCTATCGCTTGCCCAGGAACAGACCCAAATTCAGAAGTGGAAATATAGTTTCTGCTGGATGCATATCATTTCCCACCATTATAAAGTCAAAACATCGTAAGTTGAACCACTGTAAGACAGGGACCTTCTGTAGCTAATAGGTTTACCTGAAGATAAACCAACTCCAGAAGCACAAAACCAATGGAAAAGCACCCTCACCCTTGGGTGAGTAGGGACCCATAAGGAAAGTTCTTTCTATATCCCTGACTCACTTTTCTTTTGTTCTGTGCTTTAACAACTGGGTGTTAATGATGGGGTATTTTTCCTCTGGGAGGAGTACAGAAGAGTAATATTAACTACCTGCACCCCTCCCTCCTATGTGGAAATAAAATTAATGTGGTGACATAAGCTGACAAAAACCAGGAAATTAAAAGTTAAGGCTGAGACTCCTTCATGATGTTTTACCATTTTTGGTTATTGTAAAATGAATATAGTGAGGATAATTTGCTGGAGGAAAGACCTAATCACAGAGTTCATCAAGAAAGAGTAAAAAAAAAAGAAAAAAAATTTTTTTTTTTCTTTTAATCTACTTTTGCTCTCTTCGAGCCAACTGGGAGCTGGTTTTCAAAAGTACTCCACTTTCTCTTACCCCTCCATTTTCTTAAACCAAAGGGAAACAAAAACCTCCTCTTCATAGTCTTCAAGTGCCTAAGTAATATTTTCCCCATTCTTTAAAACGAATGGACCCAGACACAAAAAAATCATGTCCTAAATCAGAATCAGCAGAGAGCACAGATTGTCGTCTGGAATTTGGAAAGACAGTTTTGGAGTGTTGCATTGACATCCAAAGTTCTATAGGAAAAACAAACATAAAAATCAACTTTTGAGAGGCCATATTTAAGAAAGACCTCAACCCCTCCATTCTTTTGCTGTGTTTGAAGATCAGCCAAAAGGGAAAAAAGGGAGTGTAAATTCAAAGAATGAAACTCTAGGCTGTAGGCCAGAAACTCTGAACATTCATCTTTCCCCCTTTACTCAGAAGAATGTTCCTGGGGAAGAAGTTCCATAATGGGCTTTTTTCTAAGCGTTTTCTGAACTTCAAAAAAAAAAAAAAATGATTGTAAACTTTACCTTCCTCCCTGCATCTGTCTTCAGTCATGCTAAGCTCAGACTCCTTTCATCTTTTGGGTTCACTGTTACCAATGCAATGGCTTATTCTGGTGCTGGGAATGGCCCATATTTACCATCCTATCTATTTGGATATATGGCTTAACTCTATCTTATTTTGCAACAATACCACCACCTCCTGGGTTGCTCATAATTTCCATAGCTATTTACATATAACATTTCAGGAAGTTGTTAAATTTCATCCAGAACTGTTAACCATAATAACTAGACTATAAGCTTCTTGAAGGCAGGCTTCTCAAATACATTGTCAGTTCTTAACAAAATCAAAAAGCAGATCACATAGTCTGACAAAGGACACCCTTCTAATATGCAAATGTATTCATATAAAAAAAAGTGTAACAAACTTCCAGGTGCACAAGCCCCATTTGTTTACATTATCTGTAATATTGAACCCAATAAATAATACCTGCAAAGATGCTTAACAAACTTCTGTCGAAGTAAACAGCAGTCATCAATGGAAAACCATGTGAGATATCCACAAAGACCATCACTATCCACTAACTAATGGCTTTTTTATCTATTTCTTTGGACAATAGTAAATGAAAACTTTACCCTTGCTCCCCTGCCCATACAGATGTAGATACAGACAGGGATCAGGCAAGCCTCAATCTCCAGCAAATGGTAAATTACATACTTTCTAAAAATTTGCTTCTATTTGTTAGACTCAAACCAAAGCCTGATGGGCTACATTAGGTTGTGTTTGTACAGAATTGGCATACCTAGGAAGTTTAAGAATTGGCAGTGTCCTAGATAAAAGGAGATGATAGAATCTATGACAACAGGGACAACTGATCTAAATGTAGTCATTAAGAGAGTGCTATCTGCTAGGAAATCAAGAAGGTAAGGAGAAAAGCAGAGTTTTGTTCTGGTATCAGTTAAATTGGTCATTAGGGATTCCAAATTTTATTTGATTTAAAGTCTTATTCCTGGTTTTTTGTTTGTTTTTTTATTTTTGTTTTTTTGGGGGGGTTTTTTTGGTTGTTTTTGTTTGTTTTGTTTTGTTTTTGTTTTTTAAGGAGAAAAAGGTCTGCAAACATCAAGGCCCCTCTCTCTTGGCTGCTGTTTTGGAAAAGTAGAAATTTTTCCCTACAAAGTAATCCAGTCATTAGAAATTGGGCCTGAAGAGTCCACTCATGGTGGCTGGGGCTTGAAGGCCTTTCTGTGACATAGTCCTTGTCTTTGAAGAAAGTCTAGAGGATGGAATTTGCAAAACCTCTCAGCTAAGTGTCATCACGGAATTTGAAAGTTCAGAACTAAATACCTATTTGATCACATATGACTCCTATTGCTTACCTGTGAAGTTCTCCAATTCTTTTATTAATTTAAAAAACTGAATTATTAGTCTTTAGGAAGGCAACAATATTCCTATAGTATTTGGTGAGCTCCAGAAATCACACTGCAAAGACTTTTGATTGAAGTCAATGGTGTCTGTCTTGCCTCTTAACCAGCCTAAAGCTGAGGGGCCTGAAGTCCCATTATCCATCTTAATTTCAGATGAGTGACAACCTCAGACCCTGGGAGGAGACATAGGTTGCTTTGATTCTTTCCTAAATTGGAGTAGTCAAAGCAGCCGCAAAAACAGTTCCACAGTTCATCGCCCATCTCCCCAAATCTGTTCAAGTTTCAGCCCCCATTGCTGTATGAGTACCTGAACTAGTTCCTCTGCCCCTGAACAGTAGTCTATGTATTTCAGTCAGGATACCCACATAAAGGCAACGAGCCCCTTTGTGAAATATCTCCGATCAGGGGAAACATGGGGATTTGCATCATTTTATAGCTTAATAGTCCATGTTTTCCATCCCACGTTTCCTCAAGAAGAGCTGCAGAGGAGAGTCAAGTAATTCAGTTATTAGCATATTCTAGGGCTATGGTAGTGTCACTTGCCTTACATAATACATACGCTGTTAATATATGTAAATATATGTAATATATGTAAATCCTTCCCCTTTTGTTATTATTTGGTAAACTCAATCTTGATTTTATATTGATTTTTACTGAATGTCAGAAATCATAGCTCTTCATTCCGATCACTTTCTTTGTTTCAGTTGGCAAGTACTTCAGGAGTAATTCAAGATACATAATTCATCGAACATTTAACTGTCTAATATATACACAGTACTGTGCTGGAGAGTTAGACAAGTGCTGCCTTTGTTATTTATAAAATAATATATGCGCACAAATGCACATATATATGTATATATACTCACATATCTTTCACAAAAACTGTCTTTCTTCATAAAAGCAGTCTCACCCAGTGGTTCAGGGTGTGGGTTCCAAAGCCAGACTACCTGTGTTCCACGTCTTACTAGCCGTAAGACCTTGGGTAAAGTTATATCTAACATCTCTGGGGACCTCTTTTACCTCAAATATGTGATGGAGATCCTAGTAGAGCCTATGTCAAGGGGGCTTCAGAAGAATTACACCCAGAGAGAAGACGGGCTACGATTTGATGGACATGGAGTAAATGTTAGCTAATATTACATTTACAAATGTAAATAGAATAATAGTTCCTTCTCCATCAGGTGGTGGAGAACATTAAATGACTTTGAATGGGCATTTGAACTTTTAGATGCTGTCATTATTATAACAAGCCTTAGCAATGTATTATCAAAATGCAATAAGGAAGCAAAGGAGATGAGGATGGGAGAGACTAATTTATATCTAGAATTTTGGCAAAGATATCAGAAAGGAAGTGGAATCCAAACTGCCTTCTAAAGGCTGAGTAGGATTTTGATAGATAGACAGAGGGCTTTTTTGGCAAAGGCGAATAGAAATAGCCCAAGAAAATGTCCTTAAAGAGAAAAATGCCTTAGCGTGTCAGCATATAAGGAATAGATGTAGACGGCTATGGATGAAGGTGTAGGAGAGGTGGTGGAAAATTAGTCTGGAAAAGAATAGTTAGGCCATATTTTGGGATATTTTCAGAAACCTACAAAAATAGATATGTAAGCTCAGGTCATGATCCCAGGGTCCTGGGATGGAGCCCCGCACTGGGCTCCCTGCTCGGCAGGAAGTCTGGTTCTCCCTCTGCCTCTGCCCCTGTTTGTGTTCCCTCTCTTGCTGTCTCTCTCTCTCTCTTTCTGTGTCATATAAATTAAAAATTGTAAAATAAAATAAAATAAAACTTAAAGTTTAAATATTGAATGTCAAGTGGTCAACGGGAATGCCCAACATCCCCATTCTCCCGACTGACCGGCCATCTTCTGAAGCAGCCTTTCTGTGCTCATTTTTCAGGCAACTTTCTATCCCTTCCTGTAGGTAATTCTAGATGCCTTTCAGTATTGTGAACAAATAGACCATAGGGCATTATAAAGCCCATGTATGCAGGAGCCCACTCCTCTGAGAAATGTGGTGGGTAGGTTGCTTGATTCACAGCGCCTCCCTCTCCAACCATTGTATTCTCAACCCATTTCTGTCTGCCCCCGCTTTATTTCCAAGTTACATTTTCAGTCTTTCAAAATAAATAAATATTAAATACAGGATGAATTTTCTTTCTATCTTTCTTTTTTTTTTTTCTTTTTTGCATTTAAATGGTAACTTCTTAAGCAGTCTCTTTGTAGCCCTTCCCAACCACCCAAATACACAATGGGCATCACATGAGGGCAACCTCAAAGAAGAGAAGGGGGGGGACATCAAACTTAAACCTTGATGGGGGCGCCTGGGTGGCTCAGTGGGTTAAGCCTCTGCCTTCGGCTCAGGTCATGATCCCAGGGTCCTGGGATCGAGCCCTGCATCGGGCTCTCTGCTCAGCAGGGAGCCTGCTTCCTCCCTCTCTCTCTGCCTGTCCCTCTGCCTACTTGTGATTTCCGTCTGTCAAATAAATAAAATAAAATCTTTAAAAAAAAAAAAAAAAAAAAACAACAACTTAAACCTTGATGTTTATTCTCTGGCAAGTTTTAATGTTAGGGCACTTACACCCAGCCCAAAATCTAACTGGTATCTCCAAAGTCTCATTTAGCATTCCTAAACACCATCCGTGGCCAAGTCTCTCTCTCTCTTTTTTTTTTTAAATTTTTAATTTTTTTAAATTTCTTTTTAGTGTACCAGAATTCATTGTTTATGCACCACACCCAGTGCTCCATGTAATACGTGCCCTCCATAATACCCACCACCTGGCTCACCCACCTTCCCACTCCTCACCCCTTCAAAACCCTCAGATTGTTTTTCAGAGTCCATAGTCTCTCATGGTTCATCTCCCCCTCCAATTTCCCTCAACTCCCTTCTCCTCTCCATCACCCCATGTCCTTCGTGTTATTTCTTAGGGTCCACAAATAAGTGAAACCATATGATAATTGACTCTCTCTGCTTGACTTATTTCACTCAACATAATCTCTTCCAGTCCCGTCCATGTTGATAAAAAAGTTGGGTATTCATCCTTTCTGATGGAGGCATAATACTCTATAGTGTATATGGATCATATCTTCCTTATCCATTCATCTGTTGAAGGACATCTTGGTTCTTTCCAGAGTTTGGCAACCGTGGCCGTTGCATCCATTCTAAATCTCTTTTTGAAGACTATCCCCTCTTGGTACTATAAGGAGGAAAAAACAAAGACCGGAAGGAGGGAAATTTCATACCATAGTTCAGTAATGTATGACTTCTGCAGCCGTTACCTCCTTCCAAAGAAGCCACTTTGCTAAGTTAAATCATTGCATCATCAAATCAGTTACTCATCAAGCTGGACCACAGATGTTATCTTGCTTAGGTATTCAAAATATCACATTGCTTGAATGCACTGAATGAGAACTATGCTTTTCATTTCTGAAAAATCCTTTATTTCTATAGATTATGACAGTATCATAACCAATCCTGATAATGGAATTATTTTTTTTTTCCTTGTGATATTCCTCTTGGCTATTTCTCTGACCATCCCATAACCTTCAAACAAACTTGCAGAGACATACCCTCACCTCCCCTCTCACAAATTTATTTTTCACTTATTTATTTAAAACTAGCTTCAAACATCAAGACGCCTGGGTTGCACAGTAGATGGAGCTTCTGGCTCTTGATTTCAGCTCAGGTCAAGATCTCAGGGTCATGGGATCAAGCCCTGCGTCAGGCTCCATGCTCTGCAAGGAGTCTGCTTGGGATTCTCTCACTCCCTCTCTCTCTGCCCTTCCTCCTGCCCTGCTTGTTCACGCTCACTCTCTCTCTCTCTCTCTCTCTCTAATAAATAAATAAATAAATCTTTTTTTTAAATTTAAAAATAAAAATAGCTTCAAACATCAAGATGGTTCTTGCATATTAAACCAAGATGATGAGATCCCATTGATTGCTTCTGACTTTACAGTTTAAAATGTCAAGTTCTGTTACCCTGTATAAGATAAGAATTGTTGTTTTGGTTTTTTTAATTATTTTTGTTAACATATAATGTATTATTTTCCTCAGAGGTACAGGTCTATGAATCGTCAGGTTTACACACTTCACAGCACTCACCATGTCACATACCCTCCCCAATGTCCATAACCCAACCACCCTCTCCATACCTGTTGTTCTGCTTTTATTGTAGTTACTTGTCTTTCGCCAATCAAATGATTTCTCCAGTTATTAGTTCATGTGTACAAGATGAGCACCACCCCTGCCTCTCCACCCTTGATGTTAGCCGCATACCACATGGTGCAGCACGATACCCTCAGTGAATCAACCATTGGGCCCCAAGACAACTAAAGGCAACCCACAAATCCTCCCTCCTAGAGAGGCAAGAATCCAGGTCTTGTTATCCTGGGAGTTGCTGCTTGGGGAGTGAAGAACGAGGGCAAACAGAGCGGTCCTGGCTCACACTAAACATGGCTTTCCAAGAATATGCTGACATTTCCAGAAGTTTGGAATAGGCAAGATCCCAGCTGGAAAGAACATAAATGTACTTACTTCACAATTTTTAGGTTTTCATATCTTTGCTTTAATATATGTAAAAATGGATTCAACCTGAGTAGCTTGAAACAATAAGATGAAAAATGGGGTGGGAGGTGCACAAGCAAAGCTAGCCTGAATAGAATATATTAATGCACATACACACACCAAAAAAAAAAAAAAATCCTCAAAACTATTGCCTATATTGGGAAGCAAAAATTTATAAAACAGAGACAGACATAAAAGAAGAAATTGTTTATTTGTTTGTTTGCCTTTATAAAACCCATTTGGGAGAAACATCCATATATATACATCAGTTATCTGGCTTGTCCCAGTTATATTGATGTTAGAGATGTCCTTTGTTAGAAATTAATGTATGTAATAAAGTTTTACATTTTTCATATGTTTTGAAGTATATGAGCTATATTTCTTTTGACTGCATAATTACTTTTTGTACACAAGAAAAATGAGGTGCTTAGCCCTAAGTAAATAATCTCAAAACAAACCAAGAATAATAGTTACATTCTTTTCATCTTCTGGGCTGTATACAATAAATATTTCCAGAAACTTTTTAAGTTACATTATTGTGACTTTTTGCCAAAACAAAACAAAACAAAAAAACTTTTATTGACTCAGAACCAACTTCAGACAAAAATCTGCCCACCTCCATATTGATATTTTGATATGTTTGTTGAGAACATTGAGTAATTACAGCTTCCAGGTTTTTTTCCAAATTTATATTAATTTCCAAAGTGTTTTTCCTTTACATTCCAAAGGAATAAACCTTCTATTCAGAATAAACCTTTTGGGAAATAGGACAGTATGTTTAAGACAATTTAAGTAGTTTATTTTTCTGTATAGGTGCTTTCAGTAACTCCTAA
Source organism: Lontra canadensis (assembly GCF_010015895.1). NCBI lineage: Eukaryota > Metazoa > Chordata > Mammalia > Carnivora > Mustelidae > Lontra > Lontra canadensis. The sequence continues at coordinate 5,711,960 of NW_022631044.1, forward strand.
ATTCTTGCAGAAGAGATCATTACCAACAAAATTACATGTTATATTGATTATGATTAGTCTCCTTTGCATAAACTGTATTTTCAAGGCTAAACATTTAGCTGCTTCTGAACAATGGGACTTACTTTAAAAATAAATATAAACAAGGAAACTAGCTCTGTCATTCACACCTTGAAGAACCAATTTGGGTCTTTAAAAATAGTTATGGGGAGGCTCTAAAATTTTAAATGGGGAGGGGGGTAAGACAGTGCTACAAATCCTAACCGGCTTATTAAGAAACCCCTCACCCTAAAAAAAAAAAAAAAAAAGAAAGAGAGAGAGAGAGAGAGACCCCTCACCCTTTCTGGTAGCTGGCTCCACTCTAATTACCAGCTGGTCTGTTGTTTTCTTTTCTCTCCTTTGTAGCATGTACTATGACCTTGATTTTTTTTTAATGCATTACTGAATTTGGTAAAGAAGTTCTATGTTTTGCTAAGCTTGAGTAAATCAGAAAAATTCTGATATTTTAAGTTGCTCGTGATGGACTCCATATAAATAAAGTATGCATGATATATATTTCCCCTCATCTGAGTCATTATGACTGTAACTTGGGTTTTTTTCTAAAAATTAACTGGGAAAATAAAACTATGGTGGGCCTTCTTTCTCTCTGTGGTTCTTAGATCAGAATCTGACTGTGTAGGTATTACCTATACCTGTAGACATATAGAACAGAGGAAAAAATGCCATAATCCATATATTAACAGTAGTTGTCTCTGCAAATTAAGATTCTCAGTGATTTTATTGTATTTTACTTTATGATTTCAATTCTTTCTGTGATAAACAATCATTATTTTTATAAATAAATTTATTTATTTTTTAAAATACTGGTTCTGACTTTCAGTAAACCTTGTGATATGAGTTAAAAGGGGTTTTTAAGTCTCTTCGCAAAATAGAAACTATTGCTTTTCTTCTAGAAATTGTGTACGTATTGGTGACAGCGGGAAGAGACAGGTGTTCTGGTAAGAGTAAAAGAGTGAAGATCAAAGATCAGTAAGGATCTGTACTGCGTGGTAATCCACCTTAGAAAAATTAGAAAACAGAGAGCCAATCCAAAAAAAGATTGATCTCAACATATTGTCAGAAAAGAGACTAGTGTGAGGAATGAAGGCAAGAATATTTCATCATTTCAGAAGATTTGTTTGTTTGCTCATTTATTTGTTTTTTGAAGAACTTGCCTATAGAGAATTATGGTCCAATACTGGCAGAGAACACTGAGGGAAGTGTAGAGACTAAAGAGAGTGATTACTTTGAGTTTTCAAGTACTGTGCGTTTGTAGAAGAAGGATCACTCTCTGCAGTGACCTATCAAAAGGCTTAAAATTAACTGTTACACCTAGAGAATGCAGTCCGTATAATCGTGCCTGGAAATGTTACCTCTCGGATTCAGAGAGAGACAGAGAGTGTGAATGACTCTGTTGCTTTCCTTTGTTAGTCATCATCTACCATCGATGCAGAAACTTCTGATAAAACCGGTGGGTTATAGGTGGTCAGTAGGCCATGCTCTGTTCCATCTATCCTTTGCTGCTAGAATACCAGGTTCCCTACCTACACTCTACCTTTAGCGCTTTCCTCACTCCCCAACATAAACCCTTCTGCATTCAGAGGACCCTTCTTTGTGTTGAACACGAACACCTTCTCACGGTCTGCAAATACCCTAATTCATTTCTATCTTTTTAATTTTGCCCATTTTACCAGAAATACTTTTTTCAGATTCATGTGCTACCTACTTTCAAAGATTTCATAGAAGACTCCACACCACACTGAACAGACCCTCCCCAAACCTTTGCAGACCTCTGGTTAAACTACATCTGTTTACTTTAATACATCCAGGCTTTTATCGACTGCCTCTCATCTCTGCCTGGATCTGGGTCCAGTCTCTTTGCAGATGAGCATCACCAGGACAGAGAAAGAGCACAGGGTGTGGATGCTCCACACAGACACATTATGTGAATTATCTGTGGGTCTTCCGGCTTCCCCCTCATTCTCGTTCTGCCGCCATAGAAGAGAATTAGGAGATTGTTCCAGAAGCGTGGCCCAAGCGCTCACATCTGGCTGACCTGTCCTTCCAGACTGCAGCTCTGCAAGCCTGGAGGTTTTCAAACGAATCAAGCTCAGACTCTCCACAAAAAGACTGTGGTTTCTTCTAGCCCCTTCCCACTGCCTGTTCCCTCCCCCATATCTCTCTATCCTGTTCCAGGGGAGACTTGGATCAGTTTAACTAGATGACTTCCCTTATGTCCAATAGCAATTAAAAAATAAATAAAACCAATACTGCCATTCCTCCTCGTGATGAAGGTACTCTCCTTTTCTTTTAGTAAGAAGAAACAAGTTTCACACTTGGGGGGTTTGTTTACTGGATAGAATCCAAAGACAGAGCCGTAAGACAGAGGACAGAGTTTTAAATGATGACTTGTCTGTTTACAGATGAGTAATTGGACTTGCCACCCTGGCGCTGTGGGATGGTGACTTGCAGGTCTGATATTTATTTACACAATTCACTGAATGTAACAGATTTTGAAATATAGCTTATAAATATTTAGAAAATATTGTTTCTAAGTATCTTCAGCTTCTTTACAGTGTATCAAGCTGTTTATTTTGAAACAGCATCTCTTTTTATTGAGGTAAAGTAGATAGCTGAGCAGAGACGCATGTAGCATGGAACATAATTAATATTGCAGGGGAGAAAGAAAGGAGATCGCTGTTATGCGCTGACAATCAGCCCTCCCCCACAGGGAAGCCTTTTACAATATGTAGATGAGGATGTTGCCCCTAGATATGCATTTGAACCTTCTATATAACCTTACCTTGACTGTATGCTGTTTGAGTGGAAGAGCGCTTGTTCAGGATCAGTAGGCCCTCCAGAACAAAACACGGAAGGCTTGGCAATAGGTTCCAAAAGTGGCCACAGAATGCTCTTTGCTTTCCCAAATCTGTGTTCCTGAATGAAGGCTTCGCAGCTCCATTCCTTTGAAGATGAAGTCTGTTCCTCCATTTCTTGACTCTCAGCTACAATGGTGACATGCTTTTGCCAACAGATTACTGCAGAGGTTCATTGTACCAGTCTGGAAAATGTGCCTCAGAAGACTTCCACCCTCTGCTCTCATTCTTAAAACCCTGAGCATCAGCCATGAGAGTAGCCTGAGCTGTCCTGCTGCTTGATGAAAACTCTTGGCCCAGTCACTCCCATAGCCACAGGTGACAGGCAGCCAACCCCCAGACGCAGAGCCCCCCTGACTCGAGGCGGACCGCGGATGCATACGTGAGCCCACACAAGATCAAAACCACTCCCTAGCTAAAAGCCCAATCCAGACTGTAGACCCATACAATCATAAGCTAAATTAATAATTATTGTTTTGAGCCACTAAGTTTTGGGGTGGCTATTTCAGCAGCAAACACTAACTGAGGCAGGGTTATGACAGTGCAGTGGGTGATAACTAATGACCAATGTCTTGGTTATGTAAACACAAGGCCACCTCATTTCTACATGAAACAAACAACTCATTTATCCAAACTAAACTTACCAAACACCTAATCTAATTCAAGGTTTGTTCAAGGGGCTGGGAGTACAATAATGTACAAGACCAGTTAAATTCCTTCCTTCCTTGAACTTTTATTTAGTGACTCATAGAAACAATAGCAAATAAAAAAGTAAATATAGAATATAGTGGACAATACAAAATGTTCTGTAAGATAAAAATAAAGCTGGAAAAGAGGACAGACTGTAATGGGGAGGCTGTATTTCAGAGGGTAGTCAGAGACAGCCTTGCTGAAAATGAAATTTGAGCAAAATATAAAGTACAGGAGTGAGCCATATGGAAATCCTCAGCAATGGTACTGTTCAATGGGACACTTTAAGTCAAAATTGTATTCGAGTAGCCCCCATGAAGATCTCAGTCCCGGATTCCCTTTGTGTCTTTTGGCAGTGATTTCATTATCTTGCCTAGCATTCATACCTATCTTGTCATCAGATCTTCACAATTTAGATTTAATATTTGTCCTATAAATTGCTGAAAAAATATTTCTGGCAGGTTGAAGAATTTTCTGATGTTAAATTTTAAATGGTAGGCAAGATCATATTTCCATGATTAAACCAATATATTCCTCTTAGGAAATCCAAATTATTTCTCTGGTAATCTTTTATTAGATTTTTAAAAATATGTGTACCTAAGTCTCTCTTCTTTTAATCCCTCAGAAAACATCTTTAAGGTAAAGTAGGTCTTTTGTTTTTGCGCCTATTGTTTTTGTTTTAGCAAAGGGTATTATATAGGTTTTTTGAAACATTGTATAATTGCAGAGTTTTTTTGTTCATTGTGAAACAAAAATGGAATGAGACATAGAGACAAAATTTTATAACTCGTGTTCTGTGTTTGATTATTAGAAAACACTATTGAGGAACACCTGGCTGGCTCAGTCGGAAAAACGTGTGACTCTTGATCTTATGAGTTCGAGTCTCACATGGGGTTTAGAGATTACTTTAAATAAATATTTTTTTTTAAAGAAAATAATATTGAACCTTTCAATTTATTTGCAGAATTCTAAAAGTGTCTGGTATGTACTATAGAAAAAAGCAAGTTAGTTGACGGTTGGTTGTCTTCCAACAATAATGCACCCATTTCCCTTTAACAATCAAAACAAATCATCCTCTACAAACTTGATCTACATCTGCATTGGAATTCATGCAATGGTTGAGTAAAACGTGAGGTTTGGGAACACATTTCACCCTGTGGTTGAGCCTAGAACAGTGTGGTAAAGACTGCTGGGACAGGGGTGCCTGGGTGGCTCAGTGGATTAAAGCATCTGCCCAGGGTCCTGGGATCGAGTACTTTACTTTTACTCGAGTACTTCCTTCAGATTCTCAACCAGTCATATGATGTCTTCCCATGTTTAGCCTTATCCAGGCTTAAAACTATATCTAACCCATGTAATAAGAATACATTTTATTTTATTTTATTGGTTGGTTGGTTAAAAAGATTTTGTGTTATCAAGACCTCACCACATCTTTTTCTGCTGTAACAACTGTAGCAGTAGTTAGACCTCTGAGTGAGCTGTTGTAGACCTCTAAATCAATTCCACTTCTCATTTTTGCTTTCAATATATACACAAAATACAATAATCAGAATATTCTCAAAATCTTTTGTGACAGGTTTTCCAGTCTGCCATTCTTCCCAATTGAGAGGGATGTTATGGTCTTTGTCCTGAAATATACCATTTTGTAACTTTCCTCTGCCAGACATCAACAGGCTGATCCCACCAACCCAACCTCTAAATCCCAGCACACATATTTGTTGTAATTCCTAGGATAATGTGGTTTTAATCAGCAAAGCAGGAAATGTGAAAGAAAAACCAATGTGAGAGATAAATGCTACTGAGTTTGTCATGTCCAAGACAAATGATATTACCAGGACAAAATGAAGGATGCTGAAGGAAAGAGGGAACTCATAAATGTCATCAGAAATTTCAATATTGGGAGTTGACACAGAAGAAACAAATAAGAAATATAGCTAAGCCCTTAGCTCATTCATTCATTCAATGGGTACCTGTTAAGTTGTGGAAACTTGCCAGGCCCAGCAAAAGGAAAGCCAGTCCACTTTTTGCCAATACCACACTGTTTTGATTATTGTAGCTTTAGAGTAAATTGTGAAGTCAGGTAACATCAGTCCTCCAACTTTGTTCTTTCCCTTCAGTATCAAGTTGGTTATTCTGGGTCTTTCACCTCTCCATGTAAATTTTAGAATCAATTTGTCATTATCCATAAAATAGTTTTTAATTTGTCATTATCCATAAAATAGCTTGCCAGGATTTTTGTTGGGATTGTGTTGAACAATAGATCAAGTTCTAGACAATACCAAGTCCTTCTATCCATGAACACAGAATATCTCTCCATTAACTTAGTTCCCCTTTGATTTCTTTCATTTAAGTTTTATAGTTTTCCTGGTATATATCTCTGGTATATTTTTGTTAGATTTATTCCTAAATATTTTATTTTGGGGTGGTGCTAATGTAAATAATATTGTGTTCTAAAATTTAATTTCCACTTGTTCACTGCGGCTATATAGAAAAGTGATTGGCTTTTGTATATTAACCTTATGTCTTTGCAACGTTGCTATGATTGCTTATTAGTTTTGGTTTTTTAATCAGTCCTTTCACATGTCCTACACAGACAGGCATATAAATTGTTAACAAATACTTTTTTTTAATTTTTTTCCTTCCTAGTATATATATCTTTTATTTCCTTTCTTGGTCTTATCGCCTTAGCTAAGACTTCCGCTACAACGTTGAAAAGGAGTGGTAAAATGGAACATCTTGCCTTGCTCTTGATCTTTAACAGGAAAGTTTCCAGTTTCTCCCCATTAACAATATTGTTAATTGTAGGGTTTTTTTTTATCGATGTTCTTTAACGAATTGAGGAATTTCCCATCTATACCTACTTTGTGAGGAGTTTTTATAAATGAGTGTTAAATTTTGTCAAATGTTTTTTATACATCTATTGATATGATTATGTGATTTTTCTTCTTTAGCCTGTTGATGTGATAGATTCTATTAACTGATTCTCAAATATTGAACCAGCTTTACATCCCTGGGATAAATCCTACTTTGGTAATGGTGTATAATTCTTTTTACACATTGTAGGTTTTGATTTGCTAATTTTTTTAGACTCTTTGCATATTTGTTCATGAGAGATGCTGGTCTGTAGCTTTCTTGTAATATCTTTGGTTTAGGTATTATAGGGTAATTCTGGCCTCATTAAATGAGTTAGGAAGTATTCCCTCTGCTTCTATCTTCTGAAAAAGATTGTAGAAAATTGGTGTCATTTCCTCCTTAAATATTTGGTAGAATTTACCAGTGAACCCATCTGGGCCTGGTGTTTTTTCTTTTGGGAAGTTACTGATTATGATTCTATTTCTATAACAAACTTAAACCTATTCAGGGTCTTTATTTCTTCTTGTGCGCAATTTGGCAGGTTATGTCTTTCAAGGAATTGATCCACTTCATCTAGGCCATTGAATTTGGGGGTTTGGGGGCACAAACTCATTCATAGTCTTTATCCTTTTGATGTCCATGATCTCTGTAGTGATGTCCCCCTCTTATTTTTTTTAATTGAAGTATAGTTGACATAAAATATTTTATTAGTTTCAGGTGTACATCATAGTGATTCTTCAGTTATATACATTACACTGTGCCCACAATGAAAGATGTAGTTACCGTCTGTCACCATACAAAGTTACTGTATTCCCTATGCTGTACTTTTCATTCCCATGTGTTATTTATTTTATAATTGGAAATTTATACCTCATAATTCCCTTCACCTTTTTCACCCACTTCATTTTTTATTTAGTAAGTTTGAGTTCATTTTCTTTCTTAATTAGCCTATAAAGAAGTTTATTAATCTTTCAGGGCTTTTGCTTTTGTTGATTTTCTCTACTGATTTCTTGGTTTTAATTTCATTAATTTTTGCTTTAATTTTTATTATTTCTTTTCTTCTACTTCCTCTGCATTTAATTTGCTCTTCTTTTTATGTTTCCTACAATGAAAGCTTAGGTTATTGACTTCAGATTTTTCTCCTTTTCTAATACAAGCACTCAATGCTATAAATTTACCTCTGCACTATTTTCACTGCATCTCACAAATTTCGGTAAGTCGTGTTTTCATTTTCATTTACTTCAAAGTATTTTTAAATTTATCTTGAGATTTATTCTTTGATTCATATATTATTTAGAAATATGTTTTTTAATTTCCAAGTAGGTTGGGATTTTCTAGCTATCTTTCTGGTGTTGATTTCTAGTTTAATTCTATTGTGGTATGAACATTCATCGTATGATTTCTATTCTTTTAAATTTATTAAGGTGTGTTTTATGGCCCAGAATGTGAGTAGTGAACTAGTGAATATTTCATGTGAGCTTGAGAAGAATGGATATTCTGTTGTTGTTGAATGAAGTAGTTTATAGATGTCAATCATATACAATTGATTGATGGTACTGTTGAGTTCAACTATATCTTTACTGACAGTGGATACATCTATTTCTCCCCTCAGTTTTATCAGTTTTAGCTTCAAGAATTTTGACACCCTGTTGTTAGATGTATACACATTACGGATTGTTATGTCTTCTTAGAGAGCGGACTATAATGTAATGTCCCTCCTTACCCCTGATAATTTTCCTTAATCTGAAGTTGGTTCTTTGTGAAATCAATATAGGTATTCCATTCCAAAATCAGTCTATGAGTCTAGTATCACCGTGATGCCAAAAACAGATAAAGACACCACAACAAAGGGAACTATAGGCCAATATCTCTGATGAAAATAGATGCAAAGATTCTTAACAAAATATTAGCAAACCAAATCCAACAATATATTTTAAAAAAATCATACACCATGAACAAGTGGGATTTGTTCCCGGGATGTAAGGCTGGTTTCAATATGCATAAAACAGTCATTGTGATACATCACATTAATAAGAGAAAGGATAAAAACCATATGATCATTTCAGTAGATGCAGAAAAAGCATTTGACAGAGTACAACATCCATTCATGATTAAAACTCTCTGCAAAGTAGGGCTAGAGGGAGCATACCTCAACATAGTAAAGGCCTTATATGAAAAACCCACAGCTAACCTCATACTCACTGGTGAAAAATTGGGTGCTTTTCCGCTAAGGTCTGGAACAAGACAAGGATGTCCACTCTCACCACTTTTATTCAACATAGTACTGGAAGTCCTAGCCACAGCAATTAAATAATAAAAAGAAATAAATGGCATCAAACTGGTAAGGAAGAAGTAAAATTCTCACTCTTTGTGGATGACATGATACTATATATAGAAAACCCAAAGGACTCCACCAAAAAACTATTAGAACTGATAAATAAGTTCAGTAAAGTTTCAGGATACAAAATCTGTTTAATTCCTATACATGAATAATGAAGCAGCAGAAAATGAAATTGAGAAAACAATTCCATTTATAATTGCACCAAAAATGATAAAATATCTAGGAATAAACTTGACCAAAGAGGGGAAACACCTGTACTCTGAAAACTATAAAACACTGATGAAAGAAATTCAGGACAATTCAAAGAAATGCAAAAACATTTCATGCTCATGGCTTGGAAGAACAAATATTGTTACAATTTCTATACTACAGAAAGCTCTATGATTTAATGCAGTCCCTATCAAAATACCAACAGCATTTTTCACAGAACTAGAACAGTCATAAAATTTGTATGGAACCACAAAAGATCCTCAATAACCAAAGCAATCTTGAAAAAGAAAAACAAAACTGGAGGAGTCATTATGCCAGACTTCAAGTTATAGTACAAAGTGGAAATAATTAAAACAGTATGGTACAGGTATAAAAATAGACATATAGGTCAATAGAACAAATAGAAAGCCCAGAAATAAACCCATAATTTTATGGTCAATTGATTCATTGCCAAAGGAAGAATGAATAAACAATGAAGAAAAGAGAGTCTCTTCAACAAATGATTATTGGGAAAACTGGATAGCTACATGCAAAAGAATGAAACTGGACCACTTTCTTTCACCATAAATATAAATAAACTTGAAATGGATTAAAGACCTAAATGTGAGACCTGAAACCATAAAAATCCTTGAAGAAAGCATAGGCAGTAATTTTTCTGACATAGACCATAGCAACATTTTTCCAGATATATCTCCTGAGGCAAGGGAAATAAAAGCAAAAATAAACTATTGGGACTACATCAAAATAAAAAGTTTCTACACAGAGAAGGAAACAGTCAACAGAGCTAAAAGACAACATCTGCATCTTTGGGATAAATGCCTAGTAGTACAATTGCTGGGTCATAGGGTAGCTCTTTGGGGACCCTCCATACTGTTATCCAAAATGGCTGTACCAGCTTACATTCCCACCAACAGTGTAAGGGGGTTCCCCTTTCTCCACATCCTTTCCAATATTTGTTGTTTCCTGCCTTGTTAATTTTTGCCATTCTAACTGATATAAGGTGGTATCTCATTGTGGTTTTGGTTTGAATTTCCCTGATGGCTACTGATGTTGAACATTTTTTCATGTGTCTGTTGGTCATTTGTATGTCTTCTTTGGAGAAGCCTCTCTTCATGTCTTCTGCCTATTTATTGACTGGATTGTTTGTTTTTAGCATGTTGAGTTTGAGAAGTTCTTTATAGATCTTTGATACCAGCCCTTTATCTGTACTATCATTTGCAAATATCTTCTCCCATTCCGTGGGTTGCTTCTTAGTTTTGCTGACTATTTCCTTTGCTGTGCAGAAGCTTTTTATCTTGATGAAGTTGCAGAAGTTCAGTTTTGCTTTTGTCTCCCTTGCCTTTGGAGACATATCTTGAAAGAAGTTGCTGTGGCCCGGGCGCCTGGGTGGCTCAGTGGGTTAAAGCCTCTGCCTTCGGCTCAGGTCATGATCCCAGGGTCCTGGGATCAAGTCCCACATTGAGCTCTCTGCTCGGCAGGGAGCCTGCTTCCTCCTCTCTCTCTGCCTGCTTCTCTGCCTATTTGTGATCTCTGTCTGTCAAATAAATAAATAAAATCTTTTAAAAAAAAGAAGAAGAAGAAGAAGAAGACCAATATCTCTGATGAAAATAGATGCAAAGATTCTTAACAAAATATTAGCAAACCAAATCCAACAATATATTTAAAAAAATCATACATGCTGTGGCCGATGTTGAAGAGGTTACTGCCTATGTTCTCCTCTGGGACTTTGATGGATTCCTATATCATATTGAGGTCTATCCCCCATTTAGAGTTTATCTTTGTGTATGGTGTAAGAGAATGGTCCAGTTTCATCCTTCTGTATGTAGCTGTCCTGTTTTCTCAGCACCATTTACTCAAGAGATTGTTTTTTCTCCATTAGATACTTTTTCCTGATTTGTCAAAGATTAGTTGACCATGGAGTTGAAGGTCCTTTTCTGGGACCCTTTCTCTTTTCTGTTCCGTTGATCTATGTGTCTATTTTTGTTCCAATACTGTGCTGTCTTGATGATCACAACTTTGTAATATAGCTTGAAGTCAGGCATTGTGATGCCCCCAGCTTTGGTTTTCTTTTTCAACAATCCCCTGGCAAGTCGGGGTCTTTTCAATTTTCAAAAGTTTGAATGTGATGTGTGTAGGTGTCATTGTTTTGGCATTTACCCTGCTGGTATTCTCTGAGCTTCCTGGATTTCTGGTTTGATGAGTGATATCATATGCAGGGGGGAATTCTCAGTGATTATTGCTTCAGTTCCTTTCTTTCTTCTCTTTCTGGAATTCCCATTATACATTATACCTTTTGTAGTTGTCCCACGGTTCTTGGTTATTCTCTTCTATTTTTTTTTCATTCTTTTTTTCTTTTTGCTTTTCAGTTCTGGAAGTTTTACTGATATATCCTTAAGCTAAGGGATTCATTCCTCAGCCATACCTATTCTACTAATGAGCCCATTAAAGGCATTTTTCGTTTCACTTACAGTATGTTTTTTCTCTAGCATTTCATGTTGATTCTTTTAAAATTTCCATCTCTCTCCTTATATTACCCATCTGTTTTGCATTTATTTACCTTTCTCATTAGATCCATTAGCATATTAATCATAGTGGTTTTGAATACATGGTCTGATAATAATTCCAACATCCCTGCCATATCTGGGTCTGGTTCTGATCCTTGCTGTCTCTTCAAACTGCTTTTTGCCTTTTAGTATGCCTCCTTATTTTTGGTTGAAGTGTGGACATGATATGCTGGATAAAAAGAACTGGTAAATCCACCTTTAAGGTGGGGAGGAAAAACATTCTATGGTCCTATGATTAAATCTCAGTCTTTTAGCGAGTCTGTGGCCCTGGACTATGAACTTTATGAGTGTGTCTCAGTTTTTTAATTTTTTTAACCCTGTTAGGTGGTACAAGCTGACTGGAGTTGGTATTTCCCTTCTCCTGGTCAGTTAGGCTCTGATAAGAACCTTGTAGATTAGGCTCTTATAAACAGCTTCTCTTAAGGGAAGGCTTTATTGGGAAGAACAGAATGCTCTAGCACATTTCAAATGGTTACTTTTCCCCTCCCTCTGACAAATGACTAAAGGCATTTTTTTTTTCTGTGATTTTCACTGTGATAACCTGGTTGAGCTCCTGGAAATAAGACTCACAAACGTGTGAAGGCCACCCTCTGACTGAGCCCTCTGGAATTTTTATGTCTCAGACATATCTGAGCCTCTAGCAACTCATTGATTCCAGTTCAGGTGTCCTATCCTGGTACTGGTTCCTGTGGAAGTTTCTGCTCCTGGGTTTCTGGCCCTCAGAGTTGTGTTTCTCTTTATCTTCCTGTTTGTCTCTCCAGTTTTAGGGGCAGAATTTGGTCCTGTGACCTTACCTGTCTGACGAATCTAAGAGGAGTCATTGATTTTTCAGTCTGTTCAGCATTTTACTTGTTGTTAGGATGGAGTGATGACTTCCAAGCTCCTTACATGCTACACCAGGGAACTTCTGTTTTAACAAAAATCACCCTCATGGTTCAGTGAGAAAGAGAGAAGCCAGAGCTTGAGAACTGGGTTTAAAATCCATGTTCCCTCTTGTTTGTTACTGATCCATGGGCAATTTGGGGGGGGGGGGGCAATAAGGTAACTTTTATTTTTACATTTTTTGTGGGTTCTTTTTTTTTCCATTTTACTTTATTTTATTTCTTTTCAGTGTTCCAGCATTCACTGTTTATGCACCACACCCACCCAGTGCTCCATGCAATACATGCCTTCCATAATACCCACCACCAGACTCACCCAACCCCCCCCCAAAACCCTCAGTTTATTTCTCAGAGTCCATTGACCCATGGGCAATTCAATCCACTAGTTTGAGTTCAGTTTTCTCTTCTGTAAAAAAGGATATTGATATGTAGTTTTTCAAATATATATGTACATATTTGAAATATATATATACTTGAATATACATATACTTGAAATATATATATATATATATATATATATTCATATTCTATTCCAGCCCAAGATCTGGTGAGTCATAAGTCTCCAATAATTGTTAGTTCCTTTCCCCTTCCTCTTATCAATTGCCACAATAAACCACTTAATCTCCCTGAGGCTATTTCTTCGTCTTTCAAATGGGGATAATGATGCCTAAGCTTACAAACTTACAGGACTGTTTTGATAATCAAAGAGTCAATGTATGTTATCATACTTAAAAAAAAACAGGATAAGTTATTAAACAAAGACAAGGCAAGAATATTAGCACCATAATAATAATTATTACTATCATTACAAATATTCAGGGCTGTGCCTGACTCACCTGTCTTTATGAGGTTTAACACTAAATCAGCAAGGTCTTAAATGATGATCCAGCCTGAGCTATTTTCCAAACCAAACTGATCATTTACTTGCTTTAACATTTTTTGTCTTCAATAATCAAAGCTCTTTGTCTCCAAGAACTTATAAGACTTGTCAAGTTTTCAGTTACCTTTCCTGAATTTGGTAAGCCCATGCAATGGAAGTCTGTGAACAAAAGGCTACAGTTCTCCCTGCTCCCATTCCAACGGGGAGTCATTCTGTCTTGGGTTCACAAGTGCCAGGATTTTGCCAACTCTCTCCTCCCTGCCAGTGGAGATGGTTTTGAGTCATGCAGCAGGTAAACCATCAACTACTCCTTAAGACCAAGGGATCAATCGCAGTGAGCATTTTTTTTTAAGATTTTATTTATTTATTTGACAGACAAAGATCACAAGTAGGCAGAAAGGCAGGCAGAGAGAGAGGAGGAAGCAAGCTCCCTGCCAAGCAGAGAGCCTGATGTGGGTGGGGTTCGATCCCAGGACCCTGGGACCATGACCTGAGCTGAAGGCAGAGGCTTTAACCCATTGAGCCACCCAGGTGCCCCATCGCAGTGAGCATTCTGAGCGCTGCACAGCACGTGTTCCCTCCAGGGCTTCTCATCTGCCAGAATATCAGAATATCCCACTCGGCCTTTTGACCCTGCCAGGCTTAAGTGACCAACCAACTATTGCCAATATTCCAAGATCTTCCCACAGTTATCTTTGTCTCACCACTTAATAACTTCCATACAATATTTTCTTGGACCTCATTCCCTCGGGGTTGCCAAATTAGGTCTCTGTCCTGCACGCTGAAACTCAGGAAGCTGCCCAACAACCAGCACATGCCTTCCCTTTCCCTGCATCCTTTTCTGCTACTTCAAGTGAAAGAGTACGTTGTTGTCAATGGATACTAAGCATCTTGCATAATTACTTGTAACTAAACTGTTGCCATGATGTCTTTCTAAAAAAAAAAAAAAAAAAAAAAAAACAACCTCCTATTGCCTGATCTTTCACAGTCAGCAGTTTTCTTTACGGCGCCGCCGTTCATTACTGTCCTCGCATTAATCCCGTGCACTGTAATGCCTCCCCAGTATGAGCTTTCCTTTCCTCTTCATATAGTTTGCTTTTCACTGTAGCTGCTGAGCCGCATAAATCAATACAATGCGCACCATAAACACCACAAGTGCTAACCCTGCCAATTGGCTCGCTTTAATTGGTTTCAGCTAAAAACCTGTAAACCTATTTGAAGTGAAAAATCAGACAAATCAAAGGCAAGATGAATGACCTGAAAGCCCTCCCTGAGCCAGGGGTTGCGAGCTCCAACATGGTATTTTTCATCTCTGTCGTGGTTTTTTTTCCATTCCTCTCTGGATCTTTTTTTACATCCCAGGTATCATGCTTCAGCTGCCTCCACATTTATAATTACAGAAAAGAAAGTGTAAATACTCCAGAGGCCGAATGGTGCATTTTAGCTAATATGCCAAGGGAGAAAGCCTTTTGAATAGCATATGTATCCCCCTACAATCAGCAATTTTTCATGGAGCTCTTCTTTATAAGTAAATTCAAGCCCTGAAGAGTTCTTCCTTAGCTGTCACACACGAATGGCAGATTCGCTGGACGTTTTTATCACCATGCTGAGTTTTTAAAACCCATGGCTTTGTTTGTTTCAAAATGCATTTACGTTTCGATTTGCATCACTGCAGGACTGCCTATGGTTCAGATATTGTCCATTTGTTTATCCACAGTGACAAGAGTGCCTCGGGTACCGCTCGGTTTCCAAGAGCCTATCATTCTGTTGAGGCTGAGGTGACTGGATAAAGCCACTTCACTTGAAGGAGTCCTGGTCAAGGGTCTATGGGAATGGCCTCTTCAACAGCCCCTTCTGAAGTTGGCAACAATCCACTTTCTTCCTCTTGCCTCAGGTGAAGACTCTACTCAAGCAAATGACCTAGTCTATGATCAGATCCACTGAGCCAGGGACCCTTTTCTAGAAGGTTCCAAGTCTTGTCAAGCATGCAGTGGTATTTGAACAGGAGAGCTCGTGTGTTCAACCAATGATAATTAAAAATGTGTGTTAAAGCAGTCACAGAGAAATGCCCTGGGTTGAAAGATAGCAAGGTTGACACTCACAGAAGGGCTTGTCAAACAGTAAAACTTGCACTATATATATATATATATATATACACATATATATATATATATATATACACACACACACACACACACACATGCACACAAACACACAAAACATCAGAGCAAAGGAGCGTTCATTGGGCATGTGTTTCAGAAGTACAGGCTGTGTCTGGCAACCAGGGCCATCCCTTAGACAGTTGCCACATCTGAATTAGCATTTCAATAACACAATCATTTCATCACACTCTTGAAACCACTTTTATCTTCCATTTTATTTAAAAAGTGACTGCGGCCAAATTTTATGAGAGGCTAGGTACTAAGGCAGCCCCAAACTCAATTCATAAATCTTACACCCAATTCAGAGAGCACAAATGCAGTCATCTGGCATGTTCGTTCAGATCTTTCTTTAGTGTTATTTTATGGTTCTCATTAGCAGCCCCCAAAATGCTACTGGCACAATTTTCAGGGTTCACTCTGAGGTTGAATTTCTAGTCACACCCGCAGGATAAGGGCACTGGTATGAGGTGTCTCCCACCCAGTGTCAACCTACATACAGAAAGAAGATCACTACTAGGGCAAATTTACCTAACCAGTCATCAGAGCATGCCCTTTGATCAGACTCAGAATAGGATGCACAGAACATCTCATCACAATATGTGCAGGTCAAGGTAAAATAATGTGCAAGTGCAGAGCTCAGTGCTCCTGGTTTTGATGAAGTCGTCATCAAAGTGATCTCTTTCCCTGAGTTTTCACCTCCTGTGATGTCACACTACCCCTCCTTCCTTAATCCTCTCCTTAGATAACACAGCCACAACTTCATTTACTCTAAGTACTGAGTCTCCCACTTTAGGATGCCTTGAAGAAGCTGTTTTTAAGCTGATGGATCACAGACTATTCCATGATACTGGTGTGCTCTTCAAAATAAAAATGTTCCCAGTCTGTTTAGTTGCTGCTATGTAGATGAGGAAGGGGGCAGGTGGGGAAGCAGTTGGGTGTATGATATCTGGAAATAAACAATTGAAACGAGTTGGAAAATGCTTTTCTTTGTAGCCTGTATTACAAATTTACTAGGAATAAAAAAAAAAAATCACCTCATCAACTCTGTTTCAGTGAGTTGAGCTATTTAGAGTATACTGCAAGATGACAGCCAGGGATTTTCCACAGATGAGCTCACCTAGGTGTTCAGAGGACTATCAGTTTTCTATAGTTTGTTCATAAACACACAGAAACAGGTAGGTTTCCCGGTACAGAATTTCCTTCCTAACTTTCCTTTCCCTTAACATCCCTACCTCCATCAAATCTGGAGGAAAAAAAAAAAACAACAACAGTTGTCTGGGTTTTGGCAAATACCATGTTGACAATCCTCATCTAATTGTAGGCTCATTAGAAGATGTTGAAAGTAGAATTCTTCTGATCTGACATTCCGCCTTTTCTTTTTCTTTTTTCTTCCATGGCTCATTTCATGTTTAATCTTTAAAGTTAAGATAAATCTCTACAGGAAAAGCAAAATATCCCTTTAATGCAAGTGTATACATAGCTTAACCTTTTCACAAAAATAATTTTCATTTAGCTAAATAGCTTAAATATTAATACCGCTGAAAGAGACTCAATGCAAGATTGCAGAAGGCAGAAGGATGGTGCCAATTTCTAACTATAATTAAGGTTTTACTATGCTCGAGTCTTCATGATGGTGAATGAGTCTACCTTGTGGTGGAATGAGCTGGGCTATGTGTTCAGAATGTGGGGCTTATTGAGAATATAATAGTTATGCTTTTCTAGTAGCAGATCCTATTCATGTTCATTCTTTGTATCCCTGACCTGAATCAAAATGCATTCATGATAATACAGTCAGAGAACATTTCAAGAAAACTGAAAAACCACTGGTGTCTCATCACTTCCAAAAAGGCAACACCTCTTTATTGCCTAACATACTCATGTATTCTAGCCAAGTAGCCCCTTCAGAATTCTAGCCAGTGCTCCTTCTCTGGAGCCATATAATTTGTTTTGGGAAAAACTGATCCATGCACTTTTCCTTCTAACTTCATTACCCTGTTCCTTACTCCATAGATCTGGATGTCGTGACAAAGTGTCCCAGCCACCTTGTCTCCCTCCAATCTGTGAAAGTGATTAAAGGAAACCTCATTTAAACTGGAGTTGGAAGGCCAGAAGGTGGCGCTCTCATGCCCTATTACGTGACTTCCCTTGCATTCCCGGCCAAAAGAAGCTGTGCTTTATTTTCGCGTAAGAAGCAAGGAAGACTTTCTCCTTGCCTGGCAACAGCCCAACCAATGAGAGACTGTCATAACTCAGCCAATGAAAAGCCCAGTCTAGACAATGGCCTTTTGGTTTATAACGGCCCCTCCCAACACGCCCCCTTTCCTCTATAAAAAAAAGCATTTCTCTCTTTTGTTTTCAGAATTTGCTTATGGTTTGGCTACGTGTAGCCTGGATGTCTCAGACTGCAATTTTCTGCCATTCCTGAATAAACCCATTTTGCTGACGAAATAACCGGCTGTTTTATTTTTAAGTTTAACAAGTCTAAGTGGTAATTCTAAGCCAAATGCCCCTGCCACAGTTCAGAACAACCTCCGCTATCTAGGTACTTTGGGGTTTTGTGCCCTCACAATTCAAATAAATTTGGAAAGTTTTCCCACGTCTCCAACCAGTACTTTGCTTGTCATGGAGAGGCAAATGAAAGGGAAGACTTGACGTGGCAGTATTATTCCAGACATCTGCCCTTTCTTTGTCTTCTTTTTGAATGTCAACCAAAAGCATATTTTCATCTTTTAATAAGAATCGTGCAGGGAAAGTGAGATCGGCTAAACTTTTGGATGGCATTCCCCAGTGGCTTCCAAAATAAATGCATCAACATTCCTATTTAGCACCACCTGCAACAAAAGTCTATGGTCAGCGTTCAGGCTCAATAATGTAAAAATGAAAATTATTAGTTGGGAAATAGGTTTCAGGATCAGGTCTTTGGAGGATAACTTTAAACAGAAACATTCCTCTTGGAGACAGCCTTCAGAATGCCTTACAAGCACGCTGTATTTGGAATTTATCTACTAGTTTCATCCCTTTGAGTCACACTCATTCGTCTAAATCAAACAGCCTTCAAACACAAACTCAACATTGTGAAGTAAGGTAAATCTATTTTGTGTCAGCTTTTCCCAACTGAGTTTTCTCCAGAGAATTAAGCCCCACAGAAAATGATTTGAATGACCTTTTTCTCAATTCTCCCAAGGAAAGGTACTTTGCTAGTATTGTTCTAGATGCAGAGTAAACAAATTAATTCTTTATTTACAATGGGTGCCTTTAGGGCCTTAGGACTTAATTCTTTAGCCAGCCCTGAGAAGGGATGCTGGGTATTTTAAAGAGCAGGAAAATGTCTTCACAAACTAATCTGTGCAGCAAGGTCCTCTGTGTCCCCAGACATTACTAGCATGACTACACTACAACAACTCTTACTACTCTTGGTACAAAGACGACAGAGAAAGCTTCCATGTCCCGACCAGTCACTATACTAAGCACTTAAAACTCCCCTACTCATTTAAACAGTGCAACAGCTGTATGAGATGAGATTATTATTATTTTCCCATTTGACAGCCGGAGAGAGGGTAGTTGGAGAGGTTAACCAGCAAATGCCGCATTTGAACCCCGGGATTTTCTTTTCCTCACCACCAGGAGACGGGGGGAGTCACTCATACTGTTACAGGAGAGGGAGAGGTAGGATTAAGGAAGTGACATAGCTGAGAAAGCTGAGTCACTTGTTGAAACAAGCAGAAGAAGGGAGGAGGTCAAAGTGGAAGGCAGGTGGGTTAATGACCACAGCCAGAAAAGGCAAGGCACAAAAGAAAAAGAAAAAAAAGGAAGGCCAGGAAGAAGACTGGGACCCCAAATCTAGAAATCAGTGGGAATCAGACCAGTAGTGGGGTGTGCTGAGGAGGCCACCAGGTCTCAGAGCTCTAGGGCAGTAGTTCAAATCAAATTCAAAAGAGCATTTTAAAATGCTGAGTAGATCGAATTTCTTCCTTCCGAAGAAAGTATCAGGATTTGTACAACCTTCTTCTCTCATTTCTCTCCACTGCCTACCCCAGCCTTCTTTTGATTCTTGAGGGATAGTGTGTCTAATATGAACTCTTCAAACTCAGTGTATGGGGTAAAGAAGAAAGTGGGACATGTCAGTCAAAAAAATGGGAGCAATACAACATCGACTGCAAGCTGACTGCCTAGAGATGAAAGCTATGTTCAAGGTAGAATCTCATGGCTGCAAGCCCAGTGGTTTCCCTTTATGTCTGAATAAATCTTTTGTCTCAATTTTTCCCCTCAGAGAAGATCCTATTTTTAAGGGTTTTTTTAATAATAAAAATCAACTAATTTCTATAAATTTAAAAAAAAGGCACTTGGATGCTCTGAAAGTTGAAATTGAGTACTCCAGATAGAGACATCCATATGAAATATCTCCTCTTTCCCATTTTGTAAAACTATTTCTCTGATAGACTGAATTTCTTTGATGATAAGAAACTTACTTGTTTAAAATTCTCCTCAACTTTGGAAATGTGTCAGATATCAGGGATATGGTATTTTTTTTCTTTTATGGCATTTTATTGGATGTAAGCTTTCGTAGATTATAAGATGCATCATTATTTTGTGTACCACTAACAAAAAAGAGCTGCTATTCAAACTATAACCGACCACTAACTGAAAGAGACATCCTGGTTTTAGAGATGTTAAAATGTGGGAGGACAGTGTGCCTCGGAAACAATGAAATATGGCGACTCCGTTCTTTATTGCAACTGCCCACACAGTCCATATCCCGCTCAGGGAGTTTGGGTGCTGCTCTATTAAATCATACATCTGTCTACTGCTGACTGGGACAGCCCTGATGAAGGACCTAAGACCACTGCTGCTTATTCCTGCTTGACTTAGGTCTCAGCCCACTGAGAGCTGACTGTGGTCCATAGCTCTCAGGAAACCCCCAGAAAACTAGCACGGGGCGGGGCACAGAGAAAGCACTCAGTCCTAGCCTTTTCTGTTTACAAAGTCCTTTGAAATCAGACCTACAGAAGCCATGTTCTCTGTTCTGACACATGCCACATGCATGAGATAGGCAGAGCAGGGATTATTGCCTATGCTTTACAGAAGAATACGGAAGGGCCCAGATTAAGTAGTCCCACACGCCCAAGGTCACGCTGGCAGCAAATAGCATTGCTACTGGGAAAGCCCACAGTGTCTTACAGAGCAATACTTTTTCTTTTTTCTGTTACCTCTTTCTTCTCCCAAGCTAAAATGTCAAATCTAGGGGCTCCATCTGGTATTTTCCGCCATTCTGGAGACCGGGAAGCACCACGAGACCTGGTCCCTGTGGACCTTGGAGCCAGGCGCACTGCAACGCTTGTTTCCGCCTCTCTATTGGCCTTGCCTTTCCTAACCCCTTCCCCACCCCCCAATCTCCCCCACCCACTAATGTTCCCACCTCACATGCCAGGGAGCGAAGGGAGTCATAGCCAAGAGTTTAGGATTTGGATTCCCCATGAGTATTTCCTGAAATATATATGTATATAAATGTTATAAGAAAAACTAATCTCAAATTCTAGAATACCTGATTTCTTCTTATTGAGGTATAGAAGCAATGGCAACACCACAAAAAGGTATGATTTCATGAGCCCAACAGGCTTTTCTCCCTGGAAAGGAAAAAACACTTAAAATACATTAGCTTTTCAGTTCTCTTTCCTTGCTGTAAAAAGGAAGATTCACTGGCAGAAACCAGAGAATTCAACTTGTGAAGATTTAGGAAAGAGGAGGATTATGGGAGATCATTTCCCCTTGATTCAAATCCCTTTTACCCCCTCCCCCTTTTTGTTTTCAAAAAACGAAGAAGACTATTTTTTTCATAAAGAGGGTCCCAGATGGGATTGGAACATCATGGGTGTCTCACTATAATGATACACTTTCTTTCCCGTTAAATAATAAAATATGCTGTAGAGTCGCACAACTCCTCAGACCCAGGGGCCATTAAACCAGGCTCATCAAGCACCATCCATGTGGAAAGATATGGATATATTTTTACCTGGCACATACATATTTCATTTGCAGCTGCCTCACAACCCTTGCTTCCTCATGGACTCACACTCACTACTTCCCAAAACACAGAAGAGGGAAGGAGAGAAGGAGGGAGGGACAAAGGGAATGAAAGAGAGAAGGAAGGATGGAGAAAGAGAGAATCAATTTTATTAATGACTAGAGGAAAAAAGACGTGTAATATCTGCAAAGAAACCACCATGAAAGAGTATGTAGAAATCTTAGTAATGTAACTCCTATTTTTTGTTTTATTTCATTTTGTTTTCCCTTGTAAGGTGACTTTTTAAGTGGCTTGATTTTAGTTGCTACAGGCTGGGTTTATAGTCACTTTCTGTTCTATTAATTGGGAATGATTGGATATTTTATCTTTATCAGAATTTCATTTTTCTTCCATTTTGGCCCCCCAAACACCAAAACTGTAGGCTTAGGAAGGACCTGTTGAGGCTTATATGCTGAAGCCAAGTAAAGATACAAATCACGAATTCCACTGCAAAACCTACTAATTGTCATATTTTTGTAGAAGACTCTAATTAAATCCCATAGGAAAAGAACACCATGTAGTGGAAAAAGAAAAATCAGTCATTTAAACAACTCTGCTAAGAGCTCAAAATAGACACAGATGAACAACCTAGTAGTACTTTTTTTTTTTTCCAGGCAAGGGTAAGAAAAATAAGGAACAGAGAAATGTTGGGCTAGATAATAATATTCTAAGCATCTGAAAGGTAGCATCTATAAAAACTTTATGAGATGCGCTAAATTTATTCCAGACAAAAATCGTCATCGACTGACTGCCTATTACATTGTCTTTATTGTCTTTCTTTCTTTATAGAGCTGTCACAGGGAGATTCCTCATGCTCAACCAATCATGGAAGATTCCTTAAAAACCCTAGAGAAGAAAGAGATTGGTACATCAACCTAATCGATGCAGATGAAAACCCCTCCTCCAGTTCTTCTGATAACAGCTGCCCAAAAAACCAAGCATCTTTTATGAGACAGTCTTCAACAGAACAAATGACAAATCCCCCCAAACATAAAACAGATTTCTCACAAAGAAAAAGCAATAAACTTGAACCACAAAACCCTCACAAGGTTGAAAATATCCCTCTCACAGATACGAATGTGAAAAGAGACATCAGAAATGTATTCTTGTATTCTTCGTGATTTAGCTGTCCCAAATTAGTAAGGTCAACTCACAAAGTTTCCATCAGTGCTCTGAACAGCACAGAACACTCACAGACGCTCTAACACTCACAGAAGTCCCAGGGCCAGGTGTCCCGTCCAAAGCCATGCTCCATTCAGACCTGATCAAAGATGCTTGTTTGATCTCCCCGACCTTGGTCATGGTATTTCAAGACTGCCCAGGAATGTGAAAAGGTATGTGAAGGGAGAGCTGGTTCAAGGGAGTTTCCTGGACTCCATTTCTCTCTTTCCTTCTCCAAAAGCAGGACAGTGTTCTGTAAAGCTTTCTCTCAATACTGTACCCCTGCAAAATGAGCACAGTGGCTTTTTTTCCCGCAAAATTCCATGTGAATTTCCTATGTGTGTTTTGTGTGTGTGTGCGTGAAAATTTTTTTAAAAGTTTATTATGTTATGTTAGTCACTGTAGCCTCATTAGTTTTTGATGTAGTGTTCCATGATTCATTATTTGTGTCTAACACCCAGCACTCCATGTGATACATACCCTCCATCACCGAGCTAACCCACCCCCCCACCCCCAAACTGAAACCCTCAGTTTGTTTCCCGTAGTCCATAGTCTCTCTTGGTTTGTCTCCCGCTCTGTGAAATAAGTCAAGCAGAGAAAGACAATCACCATATGGTTTCCTATGTGTTTTTTAAAGCAAAATGAGGACTCCAGAAATGGACCTCACCCTCTGGCCCTCCCCCACCTCATGTCTACCTGGCCTCACCCTTTCTCTTCCCTCCCCTTCTTCAAAGAGGAGAGCAGCCTCCCTCTGTTGGAAACTAAGGTTTCCACCTGGGATTCAGCCTGGGCAGACACTTTGCTCTGGCAGCAGTACTATCGCTCACCTGCACCATCATGAACCTGTCCTCTTTGCCAGCCTGTTCTCCTCTACATATAATGCAGATCTGCATTTAATACAGATCTCTCCCACAGGAACAATTTTTCAAATTCCCTGAGGTGTGTGTTTCTTACCTTATCTATCACCCTGCTCTCCCATCACCTTACAGCTTCTTGGAGAATGCACTGGCTCCCCCCAAAATCTAGCTCCCTTACCCCTCTCCCAACAGGGCTCTTGTCCGAGTCAATAAGAGCCTTGACTTCCTTGATCCACAGAACCCTCCACCGTCCTCCTTTCAGCTGCCTTCTCTTTGGAGCTTCAGATTTCCTTTCTGAAACTCTCTCCTCCTCTGACTTCCTGAAGGTCTCCTCTACTGTTTCTCCTTCTCTTTCTCTGGCCAGTCATATACATGGCTTTTCTCCATCTTCTTCCACCCAGTTTGTCATGGGTTTGTCATGTTCTTCATGTCCCTTGGTCTTCTCAGTCTACTTTCCTAGTTTCTGCCACAACTTTGTTTATGCCCCTGAAATAATTTTCCCAGTGAACATAGATCCCATTTCACCTTAAGTCTTAAAATGCAGACAATCCTTAGAGAAGTAAAATTCCAGCAAATTCTTCCCTAAGAGATCATTTTGATTAAAGAAGGAGAAGAAGAGACTCAAGTCAAAAGTTGTCTATTCCTCAATTTTTCACATGTCATAAGTGGGATAATAACAGTGACCTTCTTACATTAGCCATCAGAGAGATTAAAGTGTCTTGAAAATTTTAAAACTGTAATATTACTATTACTAGCTGTCCTGTGTACAACTAGTTTTTATTCTGGGAAAACTCTCATGCCTTTCATGCCTTACACTCTTTTCTGAGGCAAAGAACAGCAGTTTTGATTAGAACACCTCTCAGAATTTTCCCCAGCATCTCTCTTTGAAAACCTGTTGAGTTGTCCCTGTCTGACCCTGAAATCACTAGAAAACTGAGTTTCACAATTGATGAGGGAAGGTATAATGTGGGCCAAGAAGAGACAGGAAAACGGGAATTCCTCATATAAATATGGCCTCAAATCTTTTTATATCTAGTAGGAATACTGGGGTAGGAAGCATTGATACAAGAAAAGAAACGTTTCTTAATGCTGTTCACAGTTCTGTCTAGTGTCAAATGTGTGCTTGCAGTGAACCCTTGCATACTTTCTCAGAATTTGGGAGGATAGGAAGGCTATAAGTTAGGAGGCTGGGCTCCTTGTTTTAGGATCTATGACTATTGTACGCTGACTAATGAAATTCACCACCTATTTCTGGTTCCTTCTTTCTACCTTTGATGTTAGGTATATCCATGTGACTTGCTTTGGCCAAAGAAATGTGAATAAAAGTGAAAAGTAACTTTTAGGCTGAAGCTGTAAACACCTTTATGCAATTCATTCTCCTCCTATTTGTTTCCTGTCATGGCCAATGGAAACACTACAGAAGAACTGCCCATCAGCCTGGGTTCTGAGGTCAGGATAATGCAAAGAAGCACCCCCAGTCGACTTGCAAAGAATACGAACATGAGCAAACCAGACTTTTTTTTTTTTCTTTTTTTTACACAGTATCTTTAGATCTGGGCTGGATAGTCCACTCTCATCTACCTAGCATCCTCAGCCAGACTTAATTAGGTCTTCTGCTAGCTTCTATCTCCTTATTTCTCAACATGTTCCAACACAAAACAGAGATCTATTCATTTTTTTTATTGCTGTGCAACAAATTATTACAAAGTTAGCAGCTTAAAATAACACCATTTGTCATCTCGACTTCAACAGGTCAAGAGTCTGGCATGGCCCCTGCTCAGAAGGTCTCTGATCCAAATGCTATAGTCAAGGTGTTGGCCAAGGCTGTGGTCTTATCTGAGGATTGTGATCCTCCTTTAAGCCCATCCAGCTTGTTGACAGGATTTTGGTTTTGGTGGCTGTAGGACTGAGGCCCTTGGCACATGAAGGCCACCTTTCCCTCTGGACAGTTGACAACATGGGTGTGCGATTTTTTTCCAGGCTAGCAGGCAAGTCTCTCTCTAGCAAAAAAGTTCACTGGATTAGGTCAGGCCCACCACAAATATCTCCCTTTTGACTAACTCAAAGTCAGCTAATCAGAGACCTTAATTACATCTGCAAAGCTTCCTCCATCTTTACATATAATAAAATATAATCACAGAAGCAATGTCCCATCTTATCATAGGTCCTGGACACACTCCAGGGGAGGGGGCTGTAAAGGGTATGAGTCATTGGGGTCATCTTAGAATCCTATCTACCAAAGGAGGCCATTACTGCCTTGTCATGTCTGTACATGAGCTCCAAATTTTCTTGTGGCTTGACTGATCTAACACCCTCTTCTTCCCTCTCTGTTAATTCAGAATTCCTATATCCTCTGGCCTGAGACAGGCCTCTGCTCTTGAAAGCCTCCTCCAAGGGCGCCTGGGTGGCTCAGGGGGTTAGGCCTCTGCCTTCGGCTTCAGGTCGTGATCCCAGGGTCCTGGGATCGAGCCCTGCATCAGGCTCTCTGCTCAGCAGGGAGCCTGCTTCCCTTCCTCTCTCTCTGCCTGCCTCTCTGCCTTCTTGTGATCTCTGTCTGTCAAATAAATAAATAAAATCTTTAAAAAAAAAAAAAAGCCTCCTCCAAGACTGCCACCATGTGCAGAGAACACTTTCAACTGCCCACTTCTCCAACCTCAGCTTTAAGTCCTCTTCACCATATAGCACGCACATAACAGGAGATAAACCCTCAGGACCTTAATCATCTGTGTAACACATGTAGTAGGATGGTGAAATGAAAGTTTAAAATGATGCACAAAAATTCAATATCTACAAAACTCCTACATGAAGTGCCAGATGCAAATTTTCAAAAGAAATAACTAAGAGCAGTTTTCCTCAGTCAACAAACTTCTTTCCCACAAGGAGAATATAAAGGAATTAAGAGACCTGGAATTGTGAAGAGTATTTTTATAACAGCTGTTTAGTAGCCTCAAACCTCCCCTGTTGGTGAGGAGGGGAGGAGTGCTTCCTATTCTCCCTAAGCAAGAAGGGTGTCAGCAAGCAACGTGGGGGAACTTGTTATGTGAGAAAGTCAAAGGAGCCTAGGAGCAGACGGAGCTCCCCTCCAATGACTGGTCAAATGTGGTAAGTCCTGAGGCCCAAGTGTTCAACTTATCCCCCAGAGAATCCACCTGAGATCATTTTAAACAAGACTGGCCCCAAGGGGGGCCTGACTTGATGGTATAAGGGGACCCAGGAGTGAACGCTATTGGGGGGAAGGGATAGAGCTAAACAAGGGAATCAGGAGGACAAGTCAAGAAGCCAACTGCACTTATGACAAGAGAAGGGCAGGTGGGTTGTCCAAAAGTTGATGTTAGTACAAGCCTGAGCTTTCTCCAGGAGAGACAGAGTTGTCTTTAACCCTCTGCTAGAACTTCTAATCCAGAGAAAGCAAAGCCAGTTTGCAACAGAATCAGTCATGAAAGAACATTCTTTACTTGTTTCCACAACTCCAAAGGGGTCTGAGATGGCAACTACAGAGTGGAGGAGAAGCCACTGGAGGAACAAAGGAGCCAGCAGGCAGGTGGGCAGGTGGGCAGACTGGAGCAGGGAGGTGAACGCTTACTTCTGTGTGACCTTGAAAGGTGATTTGGACTGGCCATCCTCACTTCCACGTTGAGACTGTTTTTCCCTTAAAGTGAACATTGGATTTTTACCATCTGAAAATAAGCACAAAGGCTGTAGGACTCAGTTTTTATCCTGTGGTAGGGAAAAACATTTCTTCATTGAGCAGTTTTAAAGGGAGAAATGGGGACAAAAGTAAAGTTGCTCTTATGATTCCTCTCTGTAAGTCCTGTTCATTCTTGTAAAATGTTCTTATCCAGCACACCTGTCTCTTCATGTGGTTGTGAGCTCTTTTAAGGGGACTCCTTGTTGATTTTAAAGTTCAAAGTCATGGATTAAAATCAGTCTTGTCACCTTCATGGAAAACCAAGATGTGGTATTTCTTGTCTTTTCTGAGAAGGAAGGAAACAGTACGGATTTCAGCTACTGCTACTACTACTACTACTACACACACACACACACACACACATACACACTCACCCCTCTCCCGGTCTTCCTGAAAGGAGGCAGCACAATTCCAAGAACACCATGTGTGCAACCGTTTTACTTCTCAAGCAGACAGCCTCCCGATCTCACATGAAAGGCGGCACTGGGTCTTCTCCCTAGTTACTCAACTTCAATTTGGGGTCTAAACAAGGATTCCTCGGGAAGGAGATTAAAAGGGAGTTCAAAGTGGGGATCAGAGATTTTATGCAAATGTGCTATGATTTGAATTATGAGAAAGCAATCGAGTTGAAATATCTCAGTGTTTTTCAGATGTTTGGAGAGCGAAAAAGGAACGGAGCAGTGGGTGTCTCAAATGCCAAATATTAATACAATCATACCTACAACTGACTTGTTGGAAGAAATAAATGGTAGGCTACCTCAGCACTCATTAACAAGTAATTTAAGAGGAAAAGTCAATATGTGGCTCAAAAAATATCACAAAGGAAACACACAGAGCCATGTTAATGTGCATGTGTATAGATATGCGTATGTGTATGTTATTCACACGGCCCCGAATTCATCTTCTATGACCACCCCTGCCACCCTACCTGCCAAAAACCAGAAAAATCAACTAGTAGAATCAGATATTGTCTCAAAAATGTTCCTTCGTATCTCTAGTAACAGACACACTCATACCCTTCTCTCCACTTTTATGTATTTGTTTGCTCTGTTTTGCCAGCAAACCCCAACCACTCCAGCTCAGTACTATATACTGACGGTTGCTGCATGATACCCTGAAAAATAAACCCAAACGGGTCTTTTATTAAATGACATTCTACAAAGACATTTCCCAGTGGCAAGGAGGCCAGAAGAGGCGTCCTCCCCTGGGCTGCCCTGCATGGGGCTGGCCTGAAGTGAGACGCGTTCTCCAGATGACGTCACTGACACTGGCTGTGGGTGAACCAGGCCCGTGCAACCCCAGCCACATGCCATTGAATTGAGAAATCAGAGCCCCCCCCCCAAAAAAAAGAGAGAGAGAGAGGAAAGGGATCCTGGATAAATTGGGGACTAATTGAGAAAGAGGAACCAAGGAGCAGATTTATTTGTTTTGTGAATGATTCGCAAATTCCCTTGAGGTGCTGATGATAAAGGGATACAGATCCCAGTGTTATGGAAGAGGAAGGAGTCTGAGATATAAGATACTGAGAGCTGTATTATGAATATTAATACTTCTGTTAACAAGGCCTTAAATGTGCCTTCCTGGTATTGAAGCCTCAAAGGAACCTGTCTCCAAATGGACTTGAACAGGCTCCCTGCTGAATCATAATCTTCTAAAAGCTGATAAATTGCTGTCTTCTGGGGAAAGAAAGGAACTTCAAAGCAGACATTTCACAGGAATAAGGATTTAGAGGTTAAAAAATAATAATAATTAATTTAAAAAGTTTCCAAAAAGCAGGAAGCTACATCTCTATAGTTTGCCATTTATTACAGCAGAATTAAAACCTTAACCATGGATTGATGATAGGAAGTCAGAAAATTGATAAAGTCAGACGTGTATTCATCTACTAAATTCATTGAGAAACTGGGACATGTTGCACCTAGGGAATGAGCTGGATCTGAAGGGGGTGGGGGGGAAGGGCAGCAGCAGGTCCACCAAGAAAGCTCCATAGTGACCTACATGCCTCCCCATTTTCAGTTCTCACAATGCCACTCTCAAGTGGGCTCTTTCATCATCCCTGATATTACAGATGAGGAAACCACATCTGGGAGAATAAAGAACTCTCTCAAGGTTGAGCCGATATTCATCAGTGGGGCCAAGATCACAGCACATGTTAGCCCCACTCCAAAGTCCACACTCTCAATCACAATATCACTCTGTGAACTTGTAAGATCTTGAATTGCAGTGGAAGCAAGTAAGTGGCAGGAAAAGTGAAGAACAGGTCGTATAACTAGGTAACAGACCAGTATAAAGACAGGCGAATGAAGCCATAATCCCCTTAAACGTGTCAAAACCACCATACCTCCCTACCATCATACAGGCTGATCCCTCTGCTGGGAAACCTTTCTTCCATTCTTCATCCCCACTCCTGCTTTCTCCTTGCACATGAGCCCTCCATCGTCTCTATGCCTATGCCACTTCCTGCTGTGGGACTTCCCATCTGGTACTTGAGATACCTCCGTTATAATATGCTGCATCATTAAGTGTGCATTACATATGTCTTTGCCATTAGATGCCTAACATAATAGCAGAACCAACAGATAGATGAATCTTACTGAAATTTCCCTAGCTGTTAGCACAGAGCTAGTACAAAAGGGGAATCCATAAAATAAATGAATTAATAAATGACTATGAGGCTATGAGCAATGAATGCCACATTCACGTTCTAAAGAGAAAACTAATTTGGGCAAAGGAAAGTAACATGAGGGGAAAAAATGGAGTTTGGGGTCAGATCATGGAGGTCATTCATTGAGTGCAAAGTTAAGGCATTTGGACTTCATATGTTATAAGCGGTGGGAGGCTCTGTGGGCTTTAGGCCAAGGGAATGACAGGCTCCTCGGGTTTAGTCAGTTAACCTAGGCCTTTAGCCATAGAATAATTGAAAAGTTAAGAAAGCCAGAAGGGAGCTTGCTGACAAAGGACAAATCTGGTATCATTAGTACTAAACTTCAGTTGGTTTTATCTTCTCCTTGGGACTTTGGCACAAGGAGCATGGACTCAAATACTGGATAAATCCACTTGACAATAATATAGAGAGATAACATGGCCCAAGCCGGGCACTTTTATTTGTTACATGGATTCTCTCTTGGCCTTCACAACCCATCAGAACCAAAAGAAGCCCAGTTCTTTACTTTCCTCATTCTAGGAAGCATCTTAAGTGTTATTTTTCTCATTCGAGGGTAGCTTACATGACTGACTCATGGTAATAGAGCTGGTAAATGGTGGAGGGGAGACATGACCCCAAGCAACGTCCCTCCAGACCTTCCTCCGCATCACTTGGATGACTCATGGGTACTTCAAACTTACTATTTCCCAAAGAGAGCTCTACATTCCTCCCACACCCCAAACCCACTCCTTCCCAGCCTGCCTCATCTCAGTAAATGCCACCATAATCCACCAATTTCCAAAGTCAAAAACAATTAGACATCACTTATTCTTTTATTAACTTCACCCCTCTCCCATCTGAACCACCAGTAAGCCCTGTCAGTCCTATCCCCAAATATACTCCCAATCTGCCCACACCTTTTCATCCCCTTTGCCTCCACCCTGGTCCCAGATGCCATCAGCTTCACCTAGACAACACAGCCACCTCCAGACAGGGATCCCTGTTTAATGCTCTGGACAGTCTATTCTGGACATAGCAACCAAAGCAATCTTCTAGAAATTATAATGTCACATCACTGCTTGCTTCAAACCCTTCAGGGGCATCTTTTACTTCTCTTGGTCCTGACCAGGGGCATTTGGCCTTCTCACTCTGCAGAATGTTCTCTGCATAACTGGCTTCTTATCAGTCAAGTCGCAGTCACTGTCACCTCATCAGAGAGGCCTTTCCTGAAGACTTTGTCTAATGAAGTCCCCTACCAGGTACTTGCTATCACATCACACAGTCTTACTTTCTTTAAAGTTTTCTTTTCTACCTGAAAGTGTCTTCTTTATTTGTTGGTTGACATTTATGACTCTTCTATCTAGAACTCAACTCCCTGGGTGGTGGCCTCTCTTTTTTTTTTTTCTCTTTAACCTTTATACCCAGTAACTAGACCAGTACCTGACATATAGTATGCGCTGAGTAAACATTAATCAAATGACTAAAATACTGACCCTGCTCCTTATTCTCTGTGTGACACCAAACAAGTGATTTGAGTCTCTAAAATCTACCCCATAGCGTGATCATGAGATTTGCATGGTATGAATTATGTAACATACATAACACAATACCGGGCACATATCAAGCATTCAATTCACTTCTGTCCCTCTCTCAAATACTCAGAATGCATACCCATGTGTTACGTTTCCTTTAATTTTCCTCTAATTATTTATTCCCCTGCCTGTTTCTGTTACTGATAAGCATCCCTCCTGCTCTCCCAGCACTTCCCTCCTATAA
Source organism: Lontra canadensis (assembly GCF_010015895.1). NCBI lineage: Eukaryota > Metazoa > Chordata > Mammalia > Carnivora > Mustelidae > Lontra > Lontra canadensis. The sequence goes on from NW_022631044.1 coordinate 5,743,640, forward strand.
TGCTCCATTATGCTGCTTTTTCTATTGTCTGGAAACAGCACTGGGAAAAGAGGTGCTCCTGGGGTGAGGTCATGTGACCACAAAAGCAGATTTCGCTAGTCAAAAGTGTCCAATAAAAATGGGAAGTTGCTTCCTAAATGTGTCTGGAAGTCTGTGGTTTAGTTCACAATATCTTAACAGATTAAGTTAATGCAAATAGCAGATGTATTTTGTAGCAACAAGACAAATGTTCAGCAGAATTGAAGTTATTCATGTGCAGTCACACTGGGAATATTTGCATGATATTTTGCTAATTGCTCCAAAATCTGACTTATAGCAAATAAACAAATGGGAAAAAAATAAACCAGCAAAAATTAGCCCCGGGACTCTCTGGTTTCTCTTAAACTCCCAATGTCTTTCTTCAACTCCTCAACCTTTTGCTCTTAAAACCCCGGTGGCATTTCTCAGTCTCCCAAGCATGTTTTTGGACCCATCATTTCTGTGGAGACACTCATGGTTTTTCCCTGGTAATGAGAGGTCTTCGGAAGCAATGGATATTTTTCTCTCGCCAACTCCCAGTATCCTCCTCAGCCTTCAAATCTGTCTGCTTACGTTTCCTAACTAAAGGATCATACTGATAGATTGCATCACTTGGAAACAGCGTAAATTTGTCAGGTTTTCTTAAAATATTTTGGATGATTTTTTGTCAATATATACAAGGTATATTATTTTCTGAGAGCTGACATAACAGAGCACCACAGACTAGGCTTGAAACAACAAAAATATATTATAACGGCTTGGAGATTAAACGTCTGAGGCTGAGATATCTGGAAGGTTGGTTCTGTCCGAGGGCTCTGAAGGAGAATCCATTCCACACCACATTCCAAGCCTCCTGCGCTAGCTAGCAAATCCTTGGCATTCCTTGACTTCTAGACGCATCATTCCAGTCTCTTCCTCCGAGTTCACATGGCATTTTCCCTGGGTATCTCTGCCTACATATGTCCATCCTATCAGGACACTGTTCACATGGGTTAGAGGCCTACCTTACTCCATTCTGACCTCACCTCAACTAAGTACATCTGTCACAGTCTTATTCCTACATAAGGTCACCTTCTGAGGTACCGAGGGTTAGGATTTTAACGTATCTTCTTTTTGCGGGAGGGACACACTTTAACCCATAACACTAGGGGTCTCTCAACTTTTATAAACATCCATCCTTAGTAATTAGAATATCCACGCACATGCCGCCGTATGTCTGTGTGTGTTTGTGTGATAGAAATGCACATACGTATGTTATACATGTCATAAATATGACAAATCAAGCACAAAAATAGAAAAATTAAATAAATAAAAAATGTTTAAGATTGTATTTATTTGAGGGAGAACACAAGCAAGAGGAGGGTCAGGGGGAGAGGGAGAAGCAGACTCCCTGCTGACCATGGAGCCTAACGGAGGGGCTTCATCCCAGAACCCCAAGTTCATGACCTGAGCCAAAGGCGGACGCTTAAATGACTGCGCCACCCAGGTGCCCCCCTAAATTTTTAAATGATGAGAAAAAAGAGATTAGAAGTGGCAGTACTTAGTTACCTCACTCCCAGTGGATCCTCTTGTCCTTCCTTTTTGGAGGACCACTTCCTGAATAATATGAAGGGGATGAATCTAACTCTGTGAGGCAGAAAAGAAAAATAAATCATTAAAGAAAGAAATGGTTCTTTAGTTACGTATAACGCACAGTGCTCATCACAACATGATAAAATGGCAGAAAGAAATTTAAACTTGAAAAAAATAAATAAATAGAATGCAAAAAAAGTTTTGGGTGGTTTTTATATTATTAAGATGCACTACATAAAGAAGCACATATCTCTGGATAAAAATTTTCTATCAAAATTTAAAAATATCAGAATACCCAAAAAAAAAAGAAAGAAAGAAATCCTTTTTTTTTTTTCCATCCACTCTCTGCAATCAACCAAAGAAACGTCTGGCAAGTCTTCTTTAGCCCACAAAGGTATAGATATACAGGCTAACGTTGCCCACCTCTAGTCTGAATCAAAACTATCGCTGCCCTCTCATGTCTTAGCTGAACATTCACTGCTTTTCATGTGCCCCACTGCGCACACGCCTCTGGAAAACCACCCTCCGTCTTAGAAGGTGCATCAGGAGATGACAAAAAGAGGACCCACTCAACTCTACTTCATATTAAGAGGGGGTCTGGGACTTTGAAGCCGAGAATGGAGATCCGAATCCTAACTTTGTGATTCAGAACTCTGTGTTTGAGGGCAAGCTCTCTGAAGCTGTTTCCTTGTCCATAGAGCGAGGACAGCAGTAACCCCGTCATGGGATTTTTTGTGGAGATTAAATTCAGTGAGGTAAGAGCTAAACTCCAGGCACACTGGCAACACTCAGTTCATTAACAGCCAGACTCTCATTTTGCATAGCACATCAACGGCAGTGAGCTCTTGTTTAAAAAAAGATTTTATTTATTTGACAAAGAGATCACAAGTAGGCAGAGAGGCAGGCAGAGAGAAAGGGAGAAGCAGACTCCCTGCTGAGCAGAGAGTCCGATGTAGGGCTCTATCCCAGGATCCTGAGATCATGACCCAAGCTGAAGGCGGAGGCTTTAACCCACTGAGCCACCCAGACGTCCCACAGTGAGCTCTTCTAAAGACACAAATGAAGCCAGCACGCCCTTAGATTAGAGATTCACAACCATGGCTGCCCAGTTCATTCACCAGGAAGCTTTAAATATCCTGATGTCCTAGACCAGTTAAATCAGCCTCTCCAATACAGGACCCGGCCATCAGTATCTTTAAAGTTCCCCAGATGATTTCATAGTGCAGCTAACGTTGGAAACCTTAGTTAGTTGGAAACCTCAGCTTGCTACCCTTGAAGATGAAGTGAGGAGGATGAAGAGGAAAACTGGCTCCAGAAATGTCTAGTTTAATACAACCATACTGTCAAAAAATCTACATTCCTCCTCCAAATACATTCCTTTCCATGCAGGTGGTAAACATCTAAATGACCTGTTTTCAGTCACCATATTTTGTGAAGGCCAACGGTAGACATCAAGACAGTACTTCTTTATAAGACTTCACTGAAAGCCAGCAAGAGTGTAAGTAAGAACATCCCGCACCCCTGCCCACCCCACCCAGTCACACTTGGAAATCTAGAGTGTGTTAGTGTAGTGTGTAAACTTGTAACCCTGTAACCTTGAGACCACAATACCCCCAAAATAAAAGTTCCTGCTAAGCCAAATATACAAAGCCTTACCTGATATTGCAGAGGCCAAATTACCAAACTCAGCACAAGCACAATTCAGTTTTTCTTTCTAAAAAAAAAAAAAAAAAAAAAAGCCCAAAATAGTATTCTTGCAGGAAGCATAAATTGTATTGCTGGAAATAATAGCAATCTCTTTAGCTATATCCCCTAGGACTCACTTCAGTCTATTTTCTTAAGTGCTGTATTTTTAAAGCTCTGTTGCATACCTCCCTCTTAGATGTACTGAACTGAACACTAAATTCTGAGCACTTAGTGATGCAAGGTTGGTTGAAGATGTACTCTTAGAAAAATGAGTCCCTTTATCAATCACTATTGCTATGTGAGTCCCTGGGGAAGAAATTATTCACATATCTGCTGGCCTCAATTCAGAATTTCTCATGTTGTTATACTTAGTGCTAGACTGATTATTGCTCAAAAATATTTACTCCTGACTGCCTGTTTCTATAAGAGAAATAGGATTCCCTGAATTTGGACTCAGCCACATGACTTTCTTTGCCAATGAGACATTAGCAGATATGATGCAAACGGTGGTTTAAAATGTAGTTATACAAATGAGCTTACCCTCTTGTATCTCTGTCATTACTATGAGAAGGGCTTGGGCCCAGTATAAGTGACTGTATATGTATCAGATGTGAACCCAGTCTGCAATAAGGAACTGGACCTAGACAGACCTACAGCCATGAATCAGAATCACAAAGCCAACCACAGCCTAGATTAGCCAACTCCCATACAACCCACTATTGTATGAGTCAGAATAAATGACTTCTCTTTTAAGCCACTGTGTGTTTGGAATGGTTTGTTATACAGCAATAGCTGACTGATATACACCACAAGACTGGGTATTGAATAAATAAGAACCCACAGGGGGAGATTGGAGATGGCTTTGAAAGGTACTACTCTAGAGGCAGCAGTAAGAGTTAGGCTCTTGAGTCAGACAGACTTAAGACTTAAGACAGACATATTTTTTTTTTTGAGGGGCACCTAGGTAGCTCATCAGTTAAGCATTCAACTCTTGATTTCAGCTCAGGTCACAATCTCAGGGTTGTAAGATTGAGCACCACATTGGGCTCTGTGCTTGGGCATGGAGTCTGCTTAAGATTTTCTCTCTCCCACTCCCTCTGCTTCTCCCCTCCTTAAAAGATATATTTTTTTAAATGAGTGAGTTCCTAGGGGAAAGATTCATTTATGCTACAAAATAGTCATGCTGTAGCAATTGCCATTGAATGTCTATTATTGGTCTATGTAAGTAAAGCAAATAATTACTCTCTGAATAACTATTTTAGATGGTTCGAAATTCTGTATCTTTGAAGCTGAATGGAAAAGCTGGCTACAGTCTACAGTAAGCAATTTTGCTATTAGCTGTCAAATATTAATCATCACAGTTGTCATTCATTGAACACTTACTACAGTACTTTACCAATATTATCTCAAAATCTACCCTAAGATAGTTGTGATTATTTATACCCATTTTACAGATGAGAATATTGAGGCTTTAAATGTTTAAGTAACTTGCCAAAGGGCACCAAGCTAGGAAGCTACAACATTGGCATCTGTCTTAAGTCTGTCTGGCTCAAGATCCTAACTCTCACTACTGCCTCTAGAGTTAAATAGATGAATGTGTAAGCAGAATGATGCAGTAAGAATTAGATCATTAACATGGTTCCTTTCCAATCAAGGGTAAATCTGTATGACAAAATGTGGCTTTCTGGTTCCCCTCCTCTACCGACTATCTTCAGTTAATGTCTCAGATGTAAATATTCAAATCAATCAAACAAATGTTTCTTTGGCCCTAATAGGTTTTATGCTTGGGCTCCAAATTACGGTTGAGCATAGGACACAGTTCTTTCTTTTTAGAAGCTCTCAGTCTAGTAAATAATTGATGTTGAAAAGATCCTAACCAAAAATCCCAGTGTGAGCTCTATCATGTTCTCAGCGCAGGGTGAACAGATGTTCCAACTAATGATTGCTGGGGTGGGAAGAGGGTGAGGGTTGGGGAGTTAGTTACATTTACTCACTGAGAATGCTCATTCCTTTCTGAAGGCAGCCAGCAGCCAAGAAAGAAGACAAATTCTAAATTAAAAGGGAGATCAAGCTGTGCAAGACTGTTGATTATCGTGAGAGCAGAAAGATAATGGCTGCACGAGACACTGTGTTCTAGTCCATTGTAGATGAACCAGAGGAACAGCACACCCAGGCCTGGTGACTCAGATGGGAGTGTTGCTGGCCAACAGATAATAAATTAAGGAAATTAAGGGGGGAAAGGATGGATTCTGTAGAGCCTTCTAAGGCTGGCTTTTATATAAAAGGATTAAAAGTTTATTAAATGGAGATACTTTGTTTAAGTGAAAACTATAACACAGTGTTACACTGCTACTGTCCACATGGGTCAAATTTTCTACTGCCCCAAGACTAAGGATTACAACAGATCCAAACATGGACTCTGTCCCCCAAGACAAGTGGACATTTTCCAGCCCCTTTTTCTCTATCCAGCCAAAAGGTAGGCCTCATCGGAGCTTCCCCCTACTTCTCCATATCACTTAAAGAGGAGGAATGAGGGAGTTTGCTGAAACCATTTCATAAGTGGGATGCTAAATGTCAAAAGGTATTTATCATGAAGAGAAAGCATCCAGTGTTTTATAACCTTCCTTCACTGATCTAAAATAAATTGTTCCAATCCTAACTGTTTCATAAACAATTACCATCAAGGTATACTGATGTAACCATGTAAAGAAATATGAAGCAGAGTCATCAAATATTGTATATTATCAAACACTATATCTCTCTTTGCAGGAGAAAGTCAAAGTTCATTTTTTTTCATAATTCTAATTCCAAATGTGGCATCATACCAGAAATGTTGCCTGCTATCTCACCTGTGTTACTTAAAACTGATCTGGGGGCACCTTGGTGGCTCAGTGTGTTAAGCCTCTGTCTTTGGCTCAGGTCATGATCTCAAGGTCCTGGGATCGAGCCCTGCCTGCCTCTCTGCCTACTTGTGATCTCTCCCTCTCTCTATCAAATATATAAAGAAAATCTTTAAAAAAAAAAAACAAAACACTGATCTGAACTTTAGTTTCCTCATGTGTAAAACAAGAATAAGAAACCTACCGAAAGGGTTTTTAGGAGGATTGGAAATAAGACACACAAGGCACTTTGCAAGATGCAGAGGAAAAAATCAGTAAACGGTAACTATTACAGGTTTCCCCACTACCCAGAAGTAGAGAGCTCCTATGAAAACTTTTCATAAGCCAAAATGGCACAAAACAAAGAAGCAATTACTGTTAATTTATAAACAAAAACTTTTGAGAGTTCCCAGAGCCCAAAAAATAACCTCTCTTAAGCTTTTCTGATACCTTAGAATACATGTTACTAAAGGATGTACAAAATTAATTGAGATAAAGCACAGATGCTCACAGACACAGTTTAAAACTATGACGCCTTGATGCTGAGATGCTGAGTGTAGCTCCAGGGAAGGAGCTTGGCAGGCCACTCCCATCGTTCCACTGCTGAGAGGGTTCACTGCCTCTCAAGGCTTGTTGCAAAACAAATGCAGAATGCTGTTTCTCCATGAAAGCAAAGATCCTCTTCAGATTTATTTCAATTAGCAAAAACAATTACTAATGTAGGTCTTTCATAAAAGTGAAGGGGTTTAGTAATACAAACTAAAAAATTAAACAAAGAATACCTGTATCATTATTATTAACATTGCTCATATTAAAATTCTGTTATTGTTTATATATCCCAATTATTTTGTTATATGCTTTGGTAAGTTTCCTTCTGAACAGAAAAGTTAAAGCAAAATGGCCCTAACGACCTATTAACTAGTTGTGGGTCACAACTCTTTCGGATTTCAAAATGGCACTATTCTTCTTTCATTGCTGTGTGTGTACCTAACTGGAGTTCACAACCTTAGCCTCTCCTGCCTCCCAGACTTCTTGGGACCTTACTAAAACCAAAGTACTCTCTATCTGACTTGTTTAGATTTAGGATTTAATGTTTGTTTAAAATTAGTGTCAACCTCAAACTTTGATGGAGAGATGGGATTTAGAGATGGTCCCTATTAGTGACAGGACCCAAAGAAATTCTAACAGTCAGCTATTCCCTTAGTGAATAGGGATATCATTCCTCTCCCAGTGGTTCACAATTACTAAGATCGTATAGGAGCATACTCATGAATGGATCCTTGCCGGCACTGGATTTGGGGCATACCCCTTCCCTGGGCCAAGTCATTACCATCATCACATCTTGACACAAATTCTTATCTTATTGGCTATTAACATAGCCTACAAAACCCCAGCCAAAAGGAATGCCAGTATAGTTAGAAAAATAACCTAACAGTATTTTCTCATGATGGATGATGTTAAAAACACATATTTTCCCCCATTCAAATTCCATTTCTCTTCTTTGGAGATTAGCAACTCTTTCAGTCTTTCTACCTAAGAAAACGTCCAGTTAGTCAAGGGGTTTGGGAGCTGGTGTTTTCCTCCCAGCATACATGCTCCCCTTTCTGTTGGTAACAGCACCCAGATTTCCTTTGGAATCATGTACAGTCTCAGTGGGGTCATTACACAAGATGCCATGACTACCAGTAATTCACTCATCCATCTCCTCTTGATGGACATTTCGGTTATTCCAGTTTTTTTGTTATTGTAAACAGAATGGTGATGAATAATCTTTGGGGGCTTAAGTTAGCCAAAGGGGGTTTCTGTTGCTTGCAACCACAACATATAACTTATCTATGGGAATACAGAAAATCCCCAATTATCATGTATCGTTATTTATAGATGTAATTCATTGTTCCTTATTAGGAACAAATTGTTTTACAAGTATAGGATTTCAGGAATTCCCAAGGGCACTATAGCTTACTGTTCTGCTTTCACAGAGAGAAACTAGTGCACTCACTTTAGTTTCTGGTCATCTATCATCTACCAATTGTGGATTTAATTATATAAGACTTTAATCAACTGACTTCTCTTTCCTTCTTAATGAGAACTGAATAGGTAGTTACCTTGCTAGTTAAAAAAAAAAAAAAGCCAGGGGTGACACAAATTGCTAATAAATATTTGCGAAAATGCTCAAACTCATTAGCAATCATGGAGATGCAAATTAGGACCGCAATGAGATACCATTTATATACTAGATTGGCATAAATTAAGACATCTCATAATTTTAAAGAGTGAAAATCTGGATATATTTGTTCATACATGTCGCTGAAAGGAAAGCAAACTGAGAGAACCACTGGGAAGAAATGAAGCAGTGTGTTATAAAATGGAATATTCACCTGTTCTACAACCCAGAGCAATAATCAAAGAAACTTTTGCCCATGTGTTCCAGGAGACATGAATACAAATATTCATAGTAGTTCTGTTCACAGCAACCAAAAAAAAAAAAAAAAAAAAAAAAAAAATCTGGGAAACAACTTAAATGCCCACCAGCAGAAAAAAAAAAGTGGATGAACAAATTGTAGTATAGTCACATACTAGGAAATTAGAGGGCAAGGAAACAGACTAGAACTTCACAAACAACATGGGTGCATCTTAAATATTGAATAGAAATAGCAAGTCCCAGCAGAGCATGCAAGGTATATCATTTGTGTATAGCTCAAAGAGACCATCAAAATCAAGCAACACTCTATATGGATGTGTGTGTATTTGGGAGAGAGACAGAAAGAGAGAGAGGAAGGGAGAATGATTTTTAAGTAAAACAAGCAACACAAAGTTCATCCCCAGACTTGGAGAAGGCAGAAGCACATGATATGGGAGGAGTGTATAAGCAATTACAACAAGGTTTGATTCTATAATTGAGGGATGAATTCACACTCATCCATTTTACTATTCTACTTCATTATTTATGTGTATGTTATATTACATATATCCTCATATTGAAGAATGTAATAAAGAAAAATAAGCCAGAAGTAATAGCTTCATCCAAGGATGTTATAAGAGCCTAGGACAACGCTATAGATATCTGGGATATATTTTGAGTTTCCACTCACTCAGTACCTCAATAATCTCTCTTGATCTCTCTCTCTCTTTCTTTTTTTTTGGGGGGGGGGAAGGGGGATCTGACTCGTATGTTTTTCATAGGCCACTTCCCAATGAGCAGTCTGCAGCATTCTAACCACTTACTAGTCTATAAACTGAGATAAGTAGAGTGAAAAGGTAACCGATCTCTTATAATTTTGCTAGTCACACATGTTTAACGTGCACATTTTCTTCATAACAGAAGAGCCCATTTCTATCAGAACCATGAGGTTAATGTATTCTTTCCTTTCCAATCTCCCAGCCCCATACACTAACCAACCCCTCTGGGAAAAAAGCTTTTATCTTATCAGAGGCCGATGCTTTGGGGATAATGCAGCAATATTTTATTATTGCTGCTAATATGTGCATGTGGCTATAGATGGAACAATAGGCAAAGAACATTGCTTTGTTCTATGAAGTCATAAACCCACATTGACCAGCTTAAATGGCTTCTTTCCTTCGATAGCTGCCTTCTCAAAGGTCTGGACATGCTGAAGTCTGAAGAGTTCTTTGAAAGAGATTCTTGCCCACAAAGAGAAGAGAAGAAGCCTGTCTAAGGCTAGTACAGCCAAAATGGTTCAAGTATACGATTTGCAAGAGTATGGAAAAAGCCTTAGTCACTGTGAGTTTAAAAAGGTCACAAATTGTTAACAATTATATTGCCTGGGCTTAAAAAATGAGGGAAGAAATGGATTAAGTGGTCTGGCATACACAAAAAATGTGTTTTTCTGGCTAAATCTTTGTTTCAGCTTCTCCTCCACTCATATCATCTGTACCTTTCACAATAAAAACTTGGACTAGAACACTCATCCATATTTATATTATCCCATTATGTTACGTTACATTATGTTATGTTATGTTGAAAGCAACCCAATTTGCTAATAGCTTGTTGTTCTCTAGCTGCATTTCCCCCCGGCCTAATAGCATTTAATTCCATCTTAGGGTTGCTTTCTTCAGGGGATGCTGATTGAGAGCTGGACTTCAAATCTCTTCTTTCTTGGGAATAACATAAATAATAGCAACAGCAACAACAAAGTTGAGCAGACAGTAGAAAGTGGATATTGTATCACAGAGGCATACTAATACGAAATCACTGACTACAGTCTTATAGCAAACATTCATGTAAGTTATTTTTTGAAAAATAAATGATTATTTCCCCATAGAACCAACCCTCACTATGGCAAATTCCAATCATTTTTTTAAAGCTATCCCAGACATACTGAATCAATCAGGAAAGTCCAGGTTATGATGCAGTAACAAAAGAGACCATATATCCCAGTGGCTTAAAACAAAGGTGTAATTCCTGCACTAACTACATATCCTGCACAGGCTGGCTGAGTCCTCGTCTCCATATCATCCAACTCTGGAACCCAGATGTGCAAAGCCCACATTATATTAAATGTTGCTGATGGCTAAAGCTCAGGAAAAAAGGAAGTGATAGTGGTGATTCTTGTGCAGGCTCTTAAAACTTACAACCAGAAATGACATTCAAAACTTCCTCTCACATTTCAGTGGTTAGAGAAAAGGCCAATCCTAACATAAAGGAGGCAAGGAAATAACCTACCAACTGCCTAGAAGTAGAAAAAGACAAATATTTGGCAGACAGTAGACACTGAAATTCATCATCTTAACAGTCCCCAGAAATGTATTCCTCACAAGCTGTAGGGTAGGCATGGCTTTTCAAGCAGGTTAATGTTTGATGCTTACTAAAGCACAGGGCTAATGCTGATGAAAAAGTGTGGGCAGATGGAGACACTCCTTAAATCAGAACCCAAGTCTGGTGTTGATACTCTGATTGGATGGTTACTACTTCCAGACCCCTGAATAAGGTTCTCAAAACAATTTCATAATATGAACCCAATGTTACTGGTAATTTTAGAATTATAGCTAGTAGACTTTCCATTTTTAATATGCAGGCTAAAGTGAACATTTCCAAAAGAAATTTTATCTTCTGAATTAACATATACCAAAATATTTCAAGCTATGGGCACAGAGAAAAATTATTCATTATTTTTAAGGAGCCAAGAAAAGAAAATGTTGTAACTGGGAACTTTAAAAGATGAATGTGAAAAGCCAAAATGCTATAAATGTTCTCTATATGCCAGAAACGCCTGAACTTTCCATTTTTACTAAATTACATCTAATGTAAGCACATTTGGCCTTTTCCTTGCTTCCTCATACTATGATATTCCAATCAAACTGTTTCAATATAAACTAAATCTTGATCCAATACTATTATCTCAACCAGAAGCTCATTTTAAAGCAATATAACCTTTAATGAGATATATGTACAATGGGTATGAGCAGTGCTATACCTAAAAGGCTGTTTCTCCAGAAAAGGAAGATATATTTAACATATTATTCTAGCATCACTTTCACATCCCACTTGCCAAGGAATTAGGGGCAATAGCCTATGTGAGTTTCCAAAGAGTAAAAAGGTTCTGCTATGAACTTCTTCTCCTTCCTTCTTCTTTCTTTTATTTTCACTCTCTCTCTCTTTTTTTTTTTTTCTTCTTGATTTTCCAAGAGAGAAAGGAGAGCACTAGGGCCCATGAAGTATCATTATAACCTCCCCTTGACATTGAAAGCAGACATCAGGGAAAGAAAAGAAGTTAATTCCAAACAGGAAAGACTCCCTCCAGTTTTAGTATATGCAAGTGCTCTCTCTCTGGGGCAGGGATCATCAAACTTTCTCTGTAAAGAGCTAGATGGTTAATTTATTTGGCTGTGCAGGCCATGAGGTCTCTGCTGCAAATATCCAATTCAGCCACTGTAGTATGAAAGCAGCCATAAACAATATGTAAACAAAGGAGTATGACTCTGTTTCAATAAAACTTTATTTTTTTTAAAGATTTTATTTATTTATTGGACAGAGAGAGATCACAAGTAGGCAGAGAGGCAGGCAGAGAGAGAGGAGGAAGCAGGCTCCCCGCTGAGCAGAGAGCCTGATGCGGGGCTCGATCCCAGCACCCTGGGATCATGACCTGAGCCGAAGGCAGAGGCTTAACCCACTGAGCCACCCAGGCGCCCCTCAATAAAACTTTATTTATAAAAACTGGAGACTCAGGGTGCCTGGGTGGTTGCCCTGGAAGACTCAGGGCAGTTGGTTAGGCATCCAGCTCCTGATCTCAGCTCAGGTCAAGATCTCAGGATTGTGAGTTCAATCCCCTCATTGAACTCTATGCTGGGTATGGAGCTTATTTAAAAAGAAAAACAAAACAAAACTGGAAACTGGTTATATTTGGTCCATGGGCTTTAGTTTGTTGATCCTTGCTCTTGATAAGAAATAACAGCCTAGTATTCAAATCTTAGATATGGCCATGGGTCTGCCCAGCATCTCATGTTCTCTTATGTCACCCTACTGCCTTAAAAAAACAAAACAAACAAACAAACAAAAACACCTGTACCTTGCTTCTCCCTTCAAATATTGCTTTCTTTTCAGAACTATGATAGTTGTTGAGTCCTATAGGTGAATTTTCAGGAAAGAAAAGTTGTTTCCCTTATTTTTTAGAAATTGATGTATATTTACCTATAAATCTCATCAACCAATATCACTTTTTAGCTAGTAATGTGTGGAAAGCTCTTTACTAGGCCTTGAGCCAATAAAAAGGGAAGTAGCAATCAGCCTTTGCCTCAAGCAGCTAATACTTTCATTAGAAGTGTCATGAGAAGAGGCAACTTTGCATTTCTTTGACAGAAACATGAATGTGTGTATAAGAACAGGTGGAAGAGGACAGATGACAAATAGGTGTCTGGAGTTAGAAGGTGTCCATGATCCTAAGAACTCAGAGCATTAGGAAAGTCAAAAGGCTGGAAGGGTGCTGGAGAGCCTTGGGGAGAAATCTTCATATGGAGAAGGAAGCACACACATTTGAAAAAGAGAAGGACATGACTTCTTCCCACTTCTAAATGATTTTCCTGTTAGTCTAACTTCCTTTCTCTAATAGACAAAAGTCAAATCTTAAATTTCCCTCCATCTCCTCACCACTCTCCACCCTCTTCACTGCCCCCCATCCCAACTCCAAAGAGGAAAGTCCCTGATGTGGATCTAGACCAATAACACTGCTATGTCCCAGCACCAAGGGGCGGCGGGGTGGGGGGTGGTGCGGGGAGTGGAAGGTAGAGGTGGGGTGGAGAGTCTTCCAGTGTGACTAGAAAAGATCTTTACATCTCAAGAGTACCTGTGGCACACACCTATTAAAACCCCACATTTGGCTATTGTTCTTTGTCCCGGCTCTCCCTCTCTTCTCCCTTGGGGCTAATGTGGTAAGAAGGGCATGGAATTTCTTCCATATTTAAGGAGACAGCTCTAACTTCTGTTCAGATTAAGATCCTGGAAAATAGAGGCACTGGTCAGACCATTAAGTCTGTCCTGCCCTATATCAAAGCAACATCTGAGACTTATGTGGAAAAGTCCAACACACCAACATGAGAGGTTCCATTCAGTGGTTGGTATGAGGCAAAAGCTTATATATGTGCTATAGACTGAATTTTTGTGCCTCATCCAAAAGTCATATGTTGAAGTCTAGCCCTCAGTGTGATGGCATTTGAAGGTAAGACCTATGGGAAGTGATTAGTGCCCTTATAAAAGAGACTTCAGAGAATTCTTTTGCTCCCATTCTGCCATTTAAGGACACAGAAAGAAGACAGCCATCTTTGAATCAGGAAGTAGGCTCTCACCAGACACTGAATCTGCTGGCAATTGACCTTGGAGTTCCCAGTCTCCAGAACTATGAGAAATAAACATTTGTTGGTAAAGTCACCCAGTCTATGGTATTTTTGTTATAGCAGCCTGAACAGACTAATGTAGTATTTAATTGATGAATTTTTGTCTAGAATCTCCCCCAGAACATCTCTCTTGAGCAGAAATTTCTATCCTTTTCAGAGCAAAGATCAAAGATCCTTGTTTCATGCAGATGTGTTCATACGCAAGGCAGAAGATCTCAGCCTGTTTGCTTGATTAGGTTAATAGCATGAAGTGTGACTATGACACTGAATGACAGGGAGAATTCTCAGCCGTGCCACATCCCAGCTGTGCAAACTTGGAGAAGGTGGGACGCCTGGGTGGCTCAGAGGGTTAAAGCCTCTGCCTTCGGCTCAGGTCATGATCCCAGGGTCCTGGGATCAAGCCCCGCATCGGGCTCTCTCCTTGGTGGGGAGCTTGCTTCCTCCTCTCTCTCTCTGCCTGCCTATCTGCCTACTTGTGATCTCTCTCTGTCGAATAAATAAATAAAATATTAAAAAAAAAAAACTTGGAGAAGGTAATTAACTTTTCTGAGTTTCCGAATCTTGGTCTCCAAAATAAGCATTACTTGTTCTATCCACTTTACAGGACTGTTAGTAGGATTAACTAAAATAATGGTTGTACAAGTATTCTATAAATGGAAAAGCTATTTATAGTATGAAGAAGTTATAATCACTATTATGATTGACATTAGAGATTTTAATCAAACTAGAAGATAATGATTTTTTCCTCAAGCACTGAGTAGAGTACCCCTAAGCCAACATTAATGGTCCTAAGAGATCAGGATAACATTATCAAACCAAGACTCTGCAGATTACGACTCCATAAGACCAAAATGGTTATGCCATTAAAAGGGTATTCCAGAGGATTCTAGAAATAGGGCAGTGGTAGTAGCAGCCTAGCTGCTAGATCTTCCATAATCCCTAAAAAATTGGCAGACCGATTAAACAGCAAAACCCAAACTCATAAAGTAAGAACAAAACTAGATAGTAAAGTATTCCCATAAAACTCAAAATAGAAGCAGGTAGAGATAAACCACCAATAGGCTCAAGAACAGCATGGTATCGCATCTATGCAGGTAAAAGCAGGAGGAAGCAATGGGGTGAAGAGAAAGCTGAAACAGTGACTAGGTATTCACAGGAAAGTACACAGAGCTAATATGAGAACAGTAGCTGAATCTGGGAAGGATTTTGCCCACTTAAACAGTCTTGAAACTGACTTTTCATGACTTCCTTCCCAGACGGAGCCCCATACTGAAGGGTCTAGGAGTAGGATCGAATTTGAGCATGTCAGGAATGATAGAGAGGAAGAAAAGGTGGTATAGGTAAAAATGGGGAGGCAAGCAGGAGTCTTTGAAGACAGCCACCATATTTTTTACAACTACATAAAAGCAACAGTCTGTGAAGCTTGAAAAGCTCTCTGAATCAAGCCGCCTTATAAAACTAATTTCACATTAAAAAGATCCACAGAAAAATATTCTTCCCCAAGTTAATATCAGAAAAAAAAACAGCAGAATATTACTATTGCATAAAATAAAAGCATGCCAGAAAGACATATTCAAAATATAGATCAGAACTGTAATATCCTATTCCTAAATGAGCTAAAAGACATTAAGGAAAATCAACAAGACATGAAAGAAAAACATAAACCAAAATCAAAACTCAGAAATGAGATGATAAACTCAAAAAAAAATTAGAATATTTTTTAAAATTAGAAAATTTTTTTGAAATCTTGAAGACTAAACTGTGTTTAAAATGACTGATTCTAGAAACATGGAAGGAAATACAGAAGATTAGATCAGAAACTTGATATACAGAAAGCAAGACAGTTCTCAACGATTAGCAGCCATGCCCAAAGGACTCAAGACACAACTGGAAGAGAGTCTTGTAGCCAGAGATTCAACAAGTATGAAGTTCAATAGTATTAGAACCGAGATGAATTAAAATCCATCAACTACGTTTTAACGCATGAGCTCTCAAAGATATTTGCCCAATGGAAAAACTTTAAGTTAGAAAATTGGGGTAAAGCTGAGTTAAACAGATTTTTTTTTCCCTATGGGATTCTCAGAGCTATTAAAATGTGTTGTATATCTTTGAAACGGGAGATACACTGAATGTTATCAAGTCTAAGACTCGCATTTGTTTTTTACACTTTAACATCTGTGAAATTGGACTGCATCTTCCAATCAATGGCATGACATAATTTAATTAACAATGCTTTTTCTTTCTTAGTAGTACATAAAATAATGGTGCATCTTACAATCAAAGCTATCTTAGATTCTGTGAAATACAATAGCATGCTTCCCTTTCCATTCCTTCTATTGCCAGTATTTTTTCCAAAGCACACATATTAATGTATCTGTGCTCAAGAAATGTTATATTTGAATAAAGGTACAGATCACATATTTGCCCTCAAAATCTCCCAAAACTTCTCTAACATACAAACATTTTATTTCTCTGCTTGGAAAAACACTTTCACTTTTGGTAGCTTATCTGTGACAACGCTGAGCACATCTCCTGCTCCACTGTGGGCAATGACTTCATCCTAAGTATTTTCTTAACTCATCCCAAGCCTAAGCAGTCTTTTATAGATAGCTATTTTTTATTGACTAACTGGTGAAATTAATTTGCTGTTGGAATTTCCCTTAAAAGAGATTTAATGAAAATTTTGGTTTCATCTTCCTTCTTTTAAAAAATTTCTATTACTCTAGGGTCTAAGAAGACTGGAGTAATGTATTCTTGAATGATACTGGGGTTACATGGTCCAAAATACATCTCCTCTTACAAGGCCACTTTGACAATGCTGGAGAAAGCTTATCCTTACGGAGAGACCACTAAGTTCAGATTTAGTGAATTCAGAACAGAAGAACAAGATAGACATTTTCAGCTAGAAACCCAGCTGGTACAAAAATAGGGTAATAAAAACCAAAGCAGTAACTCTGACACACAGCCCATGACTATAGAAACATGATGAATAGATCACCAAGGAAGCTGACCGCTACCACCTCCTCACCTATTCACCACACTCATTAGCTGCTGACAGCTGTGTGGGCATTGGTGCCAGCGACAGGTCCACTGTGGAAACTATTGAAGCTTTTTCTTTCAGGAGGTCACTTCTAGAAAGTCATTGAAGAAGAAGGATTTTTTTCCAAACCACAAAACTCAGTCAGACAACATGTATCCAGCATGAAGTATGGACTACTGCCACCGATTTCTGCTTCAGGCACTGGATTAAGAAGGAGATCATCTTAATTCTAGGTCCTCTAGGAAGCAAGAATGAAGAGCCAGATACATGGGTAGATGGGTGGGTGGATGGAATGATGATAGATAGATAGACAGACAGATAGATAGACAGACAGACAATTGCTGTACGTACATGTCTGTATAATAGTTACAGGTGTATCCTTCTCTTATTCCTGTTCCATCAAACAGCTCTACCTCTACTCCCTGAGGAGTAGGTTGGTTGGATACAACCAACTCCAGAGGAAATTTTTTCTCTTTGTCCCTCTTTTTCCCTCTCCCACTCACTCTTTCCTCTCCCCTTTCTGATTCTCTCCAAACTAAAAAAGTGGGGGAATAAATGACATTAAGAGTTTGAGACAAATGGTCAGAGTTGGTGGGAGGACAATTGTTCCGGTTCTTTCTTTCTACTTCAGTGCTTGCTCAAAAAAAAAAAAAAAAAAAGTAATATTTCATTTTGCGGGGGGGGGGGGTGGGAATGAAAACATACAGTGAAGAAAATGTGTAAACAGAGAAAAGATACTGGAAGTAAGAGTCCCAAGTTTGAGTTCCAATTCTAATTTTTCATCACAACTTAGAAGTCTGTTGAGGTAAAGAAGCCTAAGTATGCCCTGGGCAACACAATGACCCCTTTTGTCATGAGCACACGGCTCCCTCCATATGGCTTCACAACACTTGTCAGAAATCATCTTGGGATCCCTATGTCTAAAGTGGCCTTATGGACTCATGAGAGTTGGCCATGCAAATGGAGGGCAGTGAGGTAGCCTAAGTCTTTCCTGCAGCAACAAGATGTCCCCAATGCACAGCCCTGGGAGCCAGCCCAGGGTCATTGGAATGGACAATTCCAGAGTCCCATGTACCCAGATCATGGTCTAGAAGTCTCCTAAGCATCACGGACAGAAGGCAGAAGGCAGTTCTCACTCTCTTTTTTCCCGTCCCCCTTTCAAGTGAGCATTACCTTACAATGTGAGTGATATTTTAATGTCTATGTATGAATTACTTGCCAGGGTTTGCCTGTCATTTACTGAATGTAGGAACAATGCCCTACACCTCTTCATATTACCTAATACAGTCCTACGCATATTAGCAGGCACAAAAAAGTCCATGTTAGTATTCGTTGATTTTAGAACTCTATTCCAAAATTGCCTAGATGTTTTTGCATATAATGTGTAAAATTGTGTAGAAGACCACAGATTTTTTCATCCCACCTGCACTGCTTGGTTAGTATGTATACTCTTACTTCCCTGGAATCACCTTCCTGCTAGACTCATGCCCAATATGCTGTGGGACTTGGGTTGTCTATTTTTCCCATCAAGATTCACAGAATTATCTGGTACTTTATGAGCCTTTGAAATTGGACAGTTTCAGTTGTGCAACAGTCCCAAATACATGAGTTTATGTACCAATAAGAGGAGCTTATAGTTTCTATATTTTCTGATTTCACAACATAGTATACTAGTTCCAATGAGTAATTTTTGGTTTTTACCAAATTTGTCTTTTACTTAAAGCTTCTTTATATATGAAACTCCAGAGAACTGTTTGTGGGAACAGAAATATGCCAGAAAACTCAACCGTATAAATGAAAAAAAAAAAAAACCCGTCATGCTGATAGGAAAAGCACATATTTATAGGTTGACTATCTGACTGGAAAGCAGAAATAAAGTAAAAATGTTCAAGGTAAATCTCTGCATTTTGGACACTGGCAAGCCAATTCCCTATTACCAACATTTATGGGGATTTTCCTTTTCCTAATAGTTACAGAATATCAAGACACTGAGACAATTTTTCCTTGACGAAGTAGAATTAGCTTTCCATCCTCCTCCTCCTTCCCCATATTAACCATCTCCCCAGCGGCTACACACAAGAACCATTTATATTTACATTAAAAATGATTTGGCCTATGTACACTGCATTGTTTGACAGGAAAGATGGATGTTCGCTTATAATTAAGTTTCAGCATAAATGACATCATTCAGGAAGATAAGAGTTCCCTTATTCCCTCTCTGCTGGTTTTCTCATAGGATGTGGTGGGTTGTATGAAGACTCCAATGATTTTTCTAGGCCTTCTCATCAACAAACAGTTCTGCAGCCATTCAGTTACCTCTGAAAATCTGGAGGGAATTTTCCCTAATTCATCATATCTCATTCATATCTCTTGTTTTCTTTGCTTTTGAAAAAGGAGGGGTAGAGAGCCCTGCCACTTGATATATGGTCTGAAGCAGCATAGGCATCTTGTAGAAGTTTACTAGAAATGGAGGATTCTGGCCCCTCAGACCTATGGAATCAAAATCCTCATTTAAAAAAGTTCCCCAGATGATTTTTCTACATACGACAGTTTGAGAAATGCTGGTAGAAGAGACATAAATAGGTACAATGGGCAGCTTTGTGGAAAAGGTGCATTGTTCGAGGTTTTCTCCGTCTTTAAGCATCAAGCTTTGAGGACTAGGTTTTCAAACTCTCACACATCCCTTTCCCCTACAATAGGAGGAAAACTATAAAATTATTTTTTTCTTGTATACGTCTCACCTTACTCTGTATGCATAACCTAATCTTCCCAACCAAGTTATAGGGCAGCAACCATATAAAAATAAATTATTCCACCTTTATTGTGAATTTTAAGATTTTTTATTTATTTATTTGACAGACGGAGATCACAAGTAGGCAGAGAGGCAGGCAGAGAGAGGGGGGAAGCAGGCTCCCTGCTGAGCAGAGAGCCCATGCAGGGCTTGATCCCAGGACCGTGAGATCATCACCTGAGTCGAAGGCAGAGGTTTAACCCCCTGAGCCACCCAGGTGCCCCCCACCTTTATTGTATATTGAATACATTTAAGACATTATACCAGATATTAAAGATGGTATTACAGAGATGTATAAAAAATATCATCCCGGCCAAGAATAAGAATTTGTTTGTTGTTTGTTTGTTTCTCATCCTTCATCATCCTGGAACTATAAACTCCAACAAAGCAGAGATCATGTTGTTCACTGTTGTACCTGCAGCTCCTTCCACATATACACAAGAGAACTGAAACATGTCTACACAAAGTACATCAATGTTCATAATAGCATTTTTAATAATAGCCAGGAAGTAGAAACAATACAAACACCCATCAAATAATGAAAGATTAAAGAAAATATTGTGTATACATAGAGTGTAATATGGCATAAGTGAATAAAGTACTGACACATGCCACAGGATGGATGAACCTTGAACATTTTGCACCAAGTTTAAGAAGCCAGACAAAAGAAACCACACATTGTAACATTCCATTTACATTAAATGGCTAGGATAAGTAGCTCACGTGGACAGAAAGTAGATTAATGGCTTTCAGAGGCTTGGTTGAGGGGAGAATGTGTGTGGCTGCTAATAGTTACAGAGTTTCTTCTGGGAGTGACGAAAATATTCTGGAATTATAGAGTGATAATGGCTGTGAAACTTTGTGAATTTACTAAAACCCACTGAACCCACCTACTTTAAAAGGGTGAATTTTATGGTATATGAATTATATCTCAATTTAAATAAAAATGTGTGTGACAAAAACATAAACAATCACCCCTTTTAAAATTGCTTACTTTGTTAAAAAAAAATGGCATCTCTTTCATTCATTTTATTCTTTTATGGTACATTCCTTGAAGGTACATTGCCCAAACAGACAGATGATTCAAGATATTGGTGAAGGACTCTAACAAGTCCTTTTGTGAGAAAGTTGATTTCCAACTTTTTGTTATCAAGGAAATTGCGGGAACAACTAATCAAGTTATCAGATAGAAATAATTTTTGATGATAAATCACAATATAATTTTCAACGTAACTCAGAATAATTTCAAGGAACTGAATGGACACCATTACAAAATTCTCTCTATATGCACCTACTTGTTTATGTGAACAAGTTTTTTCAGAATTTATATCTATTATCATGAAAAATAGGAATAAAATGAGATCTTCCTCATTCTGTAATATGTGAACTAACTGGAAAAAAGCTCTATCCATTTCATTAAGAGATGTTTCCAAAAAATTTTACTCTTGCCTTTAATAATATTTTAAGCTTTAAAATATATTCTAATTATTTTTGATCAGTTAAGTACCACAGGTATTTGTAATGTTAACTCAGAATAAATATTTTAATGCTTAAAACCCTATGATTATAGGACATTTGAAAAAACAATAATAAAGCTTCAATTTATGTGTATATTTCTGTGACAGAATTATGATTGGATAATCAATAAAAGGCTTTAAATCATAAAACAGTAACCATATAAAATTCCAACTGTTAAAGAAGAGCATATTCATGCATTTTTAAATAAAATAAAATTTAGATTTTATTATATAGAGAGAAAAAAGGTAAAAACTTTTACAAAACTTTTTATTATGAAAAATTTCAAACACCAATATCTTTAGCCTGAGAGATAAGGGCTTAGACTATAAGACCATGTACATTTAGAAATTACTGTAAGGATTTGACCCAGAAGGTTTCTTTAAGGAGGTAATCACAAGGTACAGGAGAAAGATTCCAAAACAAGCATAACAAGGAAGAAGAAAAGACCCATCCAGGGTGTGTTATCAAATGGATCACACTGGGGGTCCATTAGGAACCCTCTGAATTTTCATGTAAGATGCACTCTGGAATCATCCAGCAGTTTTGTCCCCCATTAGTAAAGAATTATCCCATGGAGTGTGAACTTTCTCACACTTTCAAATTTGTTCATGCATCAGAGGGATGTGCAGGGTTTCTGTAGATGTTCTCTATGGCAGGAGAGATGCATGGTTCAGCTGAGGCCCGGTACTGCTCCTGGGATTACTATGACAATGGCTAAGGCGAACCCAAAGCATGTATGGAAGGCCTAGGAGATTCCCAACGCACAAACTAAAGAAAACAGAATGCTGTAATGAACATCAAGATGCCCCGTATCCAGCAATGACAATTATCTTCCTTTATCTATATCTCCATCTGTATCTTTATCTCCTGCTGAAATTTGAAGTAAATCCTAGAAATCATGTCATGTCATCTACACATATTTCAATAGAGATCTCTAGAAGATAAGACGTCTCTCTCTTTCTCTCTCTCTGTCCTTTTTTTTTTTTTTTTTTTTAGATTTTATTTATTTATTTGAGAGAGAGAGAGAGAGCAGGAATGGGAGGGAGAGGCAGGAGGAGAAGGAGAAGCAGGCTCCCCACTGAGCAGGGAGCTGGGACGGGGCTTGATCCCAAGACCCTGAGATCCTGACCTGAGCTGAAGGCAGATGCTTAACCAAGCTGAGCCCCCTAGCTGCCCTTAGAAGATAAGGACTCTTTTTTGACAAAACTCCAAGCCTTAGATTTTCTTTTCCCTGAATTCTTGAAATAGTATATTATTTTACTTATAACCATCTTTTGACTGTCCTTTTCTGGATTTTTGAGATTAACAAAATTTTGAGATTAACAAAAGTCTCATCAAAGAGTGGTGCCTTAAAATCCAATCTACGTTCACCTATGGCTTCCATTTGACTTGGCCTGTTGGTTGCAGGGGGAGAAAAGGCAAAAGACACAAAACACACAATGACAACAAAACAAAAAACAAAAAATTCACTTCCAAAGTAGACACTTGGAAAGGAAGAGATATAAAAGTAAAAAAATCATGGCTGCATTCCCATTTTTCCCTACCAAGAGGTAATTGGGTGTTCTCCATAATTATGTATTTTTAATCCAGTCCCATGATTTAAGAATTGTTATCGACATACTTGGGTTTCACATTTTAGATAATAATACATTTTTGTTGTTGTTGTTACCTACTTGGGATGCCTCTTAACCTTCCAGCTCAAATTCCAGGGAACAGCTATGCATCTATATACCAAAAATTATATAATCAAAGTAAATTTTTAATGAATTATGATGTATTCTAGGATTATCTGGTGCCTATGTTGATGTATGTCTAACTTTTGCTTTCTGTACCAGACCTCCAGCTTCCCTCTGGAGGTACATCCAACTACCTATTAGGGATAAGAGCGTGTGTTCACTCCAAGTTTAGAACCCACTAATGCTCCATAGGTATAGGGTTACAAACCAACTTGAATCTTTCAATGTTCAACTTGGTTTGTTCTTGGCAAACCTCAAAAAACTTAACGGGGCTCAAAAGATTTCTTGGACATGGACTTTAAGAAAAAGTATTTT
This sequence comes from Lontra canadensis, assembly GCF_010015895.1. NCBI lineage: Eukaryota > Metazoa > Chordata > Mammalia > Carnivora > Mustelidae > Lontra > Lontra canadensis. Next base: position 5,767,043 of record NW_022631044.1, read on the forward strand.
GATGAGTAAAGCATAAATGGACCAGGACCCATATGGATCAAATTTTCCTCAAAATGCATATGGGTTTAATAATTAATGGAAAAAGTGCTTCTAGTATGCATTTGAGGTTTTATCAAACCCCAGATATTTGGGGAAAAAATAGTTTGATAGGTTCAAAGAACCCAAACTCTGATTTGATGCACCCACATTAGTATCTCGGTGTTGAATAAAAATGAGAACTATTTAGGTGTAATGGAAAACAGAGGCAGAACTTGTTCAAAATTATGTGAATGGAAGAAAATAACATAATGCTACAAAGTTCATCGTTCATATTTATTTTCAAAAATCCTCCTTTTGAGAATTTCCAACAATCTTTTAACTATACTCTATCTTAACATATTAAGGGTTTTGAAAGAAATTATTGATTGCAGCTAAAAAAGAAAAAGTGAATGAAATCCTTTGAGATGCATACATGAAGTGTTCTAAGTTATTTGCAAATGTTTCTGCCAGTATCAATAAATCCCTAAAATTACAGGATCAACTGCATTAATTAAAGAATATTTCAATATATTTAGAAGTCCCTGAAAGTTGTATTTTTTGAATTCACAGTAGTGGTGCTGTGTGTCTTAGCAAAATTTAGTTTTACCTCTTTTCCAACAAGGCAATTATGTTCAGCTTCAGGGACCTTTCTCAGCAGAACCTGAGTATTTAAACTTTATGCACATTCAGTATGTTTATATATCCCAAAGAACTCCCATAACTTTGAAGCAATTTATCTAATTTCCATTGAGTCCATGAATCCTCTACAACCGTAAATAAAAATAGCACTGTGTTTTCTTTATGTAGGCTTGTATGTATATAAAATAATGTTAAAGCATTTTTTCCGACAATGACCATGGAAATGTAACCTAGCTTTCAGGTAAACTTGAGTAAGATATGTCAGACCAATAAAATGAATTCTTAATTATCTCACCCTTTAACTCCTTAAGAAGCTACCAAAGTTTTTGAATTCTTGAATTTTGAGCCATTTTATGTTTAGTTTAAATGGTGCGCAGGACAGTAGTGATCTATCCCTTTCTTTTCTACCTATACATCTATAAAAAGTGTCATAAAGTAGATACTTTATTGTCCATTGAAGACACTGAACCAGAAGAACTTTCTTAAAAGACAAAATACTTTCATAATGAAAACTAGAAATCTAGATTTTGTCCTTGTTACTGTTTGTTTGTTTGTTTGTTTATATTACCATCTTTCCTAACAGAAGCAAAGCTGGGTGTCTTGTGAAGGACTCTCTCACTTCCCTGACTGCCTCCAGCAAGTTGGCTATGACAAACTTCAAGAAGTGACTCCTCAAAAGGGATTTCCCTAAAGATGGAGGAAGAGCTCCACGACTAGAACAACACCGTGTTCCAAGCAGACACAGTTGCTTGGAGACATTTGTGGATGAGCCATAAATGGAATTGAATGCTATCTCCACTCCAATTTTTCTTCCTCCTCATACTCCGGCACACAAAAAAACTATTGTAGAAGGCAGCTGTGGAGGTTGCCAGAAAGGCAAAGCCGTATTAACAACATGACCCTTTATGATACACGTTTATTTATATTCAGTGAAGTAGGTTACTGACAATTTGGCCATTAATTTGCTGTTTATAAATCGTATTTTCCTTGTGTAGTAACCACAAGACTTTGACATTCACAGTTGTGCTGAAAGAAACAAGTTTATTAAAGAAGGCGAAGGAGGGAGAAAAGATCAGTCCTTTAAAGTTCACCAAATTGCACATGTCAACCACTAAGTAAGATTCTGGACTTGAAAAACAGCAAAACGCCTAGTGAGGGGGAAAGAGAAGGGAACGCGTTGTTCAATTCTCGTGTAGAAGGGGAATCAGACGGCAAAAAAAAGTCTACTCCAACCCTTAAAGAAATATAATCCGGAGTTTATATCAGATGGTTTATGGGAGTTTATTGGAATATACAACAGGGTTCATGTCTTGTGTCACAAGGTGACGCCTGTTCGCTGGTGATTTACAGGCTCCATGTGCCGGCATTACTGTAATTTATAGAACGCAGATGGTCCCGGGGTGCCCCCGCTGACTTGTAGCTGAATCGGGACCTAAGCCCCATGTGTCATCTGCTCTGGGTACCTCAGGCTCACTTCCCAAAATTACATGCCAACACGTCTCTGTTCTTAACTGGAAGATTCCAGAGACCCTTACCTGGGAAAAAATGCAACTTAAAAATATGCAACTGCGGCTGAGCTGGGAAAAGCGGGGGAGTGCGGTAGTTTGTCCCCTCTGCCCAAAGAAAGCCAGTGTCAGTCTCTTAAGTTCCTTGGGCACTTTTCCTTAAGAGGTTTGTCACCACTATATTGTCAACAGGGAAACAAGATGCTGCTTTCTTTCCTGAATGCATCCCAACTCTGTATCTCTGCTAACTGTCCCCACTCCAAAACTTATTTAAAAAGAGAAAAGGAAGGCTAAGACATTTAAAACTTTTTGCCTGTTTCCACTATAGACTGCCAAAAAGCCTCCATCCCTAGCCACCTTCAAAACTATTACAGAATTGTGTCTTTATTACAGAACCTCTTTATTACCCTCAAAGGATATGGTTCAGAAAGTGTAATAACGTGGGACGGATGTTTACAGAATCTAATGTAAATGGATTGACCTTTCAAAAGATTGTTTTATCAGCACTTTAATTCACAAATTAAGGCACACGTGTTGGTTTTGAACTCGCTTTCAGTCCCTTCATTTGAAGTTTCCAGCACTCCTTGTTCTGGCGCTAACATATTTCATAGCACGTTGGAATCTCTGTTGGCCAAGGGGCTGTTAGAGAAGAAAGGACCCTTGAAGTTCCCTTCGTGCTGCTCAGACATCTCGCTTTGAGCTCTTTATGGAGAAATTGAGTTCAATGATCTGGCAATCACAAACATGTGCCTTAATAACTTGTTCCAGCATCTTCGTACACTGCCACCAAAATGCTCCCATTTCTCCTTGCCCGCCAGCCCCTTACAATCCTAGGGATGGCAGGAAGGACAAGAAGAGGTACTTCCAGCACATTCTCCCACACATCAGCAGGAAACACAGGACCCTAACTCCAGAACAGCATCGTCCGATAGGAAGAGTGCAACCCCTGCCTGTAATTCTAAATTGTCTAGTAGACCCTCCCAAAAAAGTAAGAAGAAACAGGTGAAATGAAACCATGATGTTTGACACAATCGCATATATCCGAAAAAATTTCATTCAATAAGTAATCAATATTAAAAATATCACTGAGATCTTACTTTTTTTTTTTTTTTTACACTATGTCTCCAAACTCTGACAAGTACTTTACATGTAGGGCGCATCTTAATTCAGACAAGGCACAGTTCACATGCTCAATAGCTACCTGGCTGGTGGCTACAGTATTGGGTAGCGTACTTCCAGAACATTTCTCTGATGAAGAAGTTGATCTAGAAAACCTGAGACAAGCAATAACTCTTGTGACTTTGTCCAGAAGAAGTAGCCATATATACATGTTTTAATACTTTTAAAAAAACATGTAGGTATGCAGTAGGTGTGACTATGTACTGTTTTCTTATCAAGCAAAAGGGGCTGGTTTGGGGGAGTCTGAGAGGAGAGCCAGGAGGGCTGTAATGGAAATAAAATTGACAGCCTCTCAAAACTCAGGTGGCACTTTCCTTTTCCAGTTAATTACGGTTTTAATTACATGGCTTCTTGCGACTCCTTGATACCTAATAAACCAGACTCTTTGGGGCAGCCAAGTTGGGTTTTACTTGAACTGCAGGTGTAAGACTCAGCATGAAACATAAATCAACTTCTTAAACATGCTCCCAGGGTGTGTTCAAGCTTTTTCTTCCTGTTTGCTTGTAAAATCACATCTTTTCACCATTGTTGGTAAAGAAGTGATTGAAGCAGCTATGAGTTGAATAATAGCTTTGTGTTTTTGACTCACTTGGCCTGGCATAAAACATTTTGCCTCTGATGAAATAGAAGAGGAGAATACAAGATGGGTTTTTTTTTTCCTCTTTCAGTCTTATGAATAATATATACTCCTAAATATTGACCATTTCATTTAAGAAAATAAATACCTGTTAGGGAAAATAAAAATGAAGGCCCTGGGAATGCATTAGGATTTCTGGTTTGAGTATTTGGAACCCATGAGATGATGGGGAGCTGGATTTATTCCGGGCAAGAGCTGCGTGAGGTCAGTCTAGTTCAAACCCTGTAGAGCGTGGGCCTGGAGTGGGGAGGGGGGAGAGGCTCAGCGGCAACAGAAAACAGGGAGGGAGAGAAGCGTTCTTAAAGTCGTCATTGGCTAGAAAACCAGCAGCATCTGATGGCATTATGAGCAGCTTGCAATTTAGCTTCAGCAGCAGGAAAATCTGCACTTGATCAACTCTGCCATAACTAGTAAACGTCACTATGGTGAATGTGGATTTCAATGGAAGGTTTTGCAGTGCCTAGTGATAATTCTGCCAGTTCTCCCTCCTTCCCTCCTCCACCCATAAAGAGAAAGTGCAACATATGGTATTTGCATGTTATCACAAAATATGAGATACTGGGTGAAATAAATTACGTGTGAAGGGGGTTTAGCCCATAATTTCTAGTAATTTCAAAAACATGAAAATGGCTTTTGAAGTAGGAGAGAGGGTCTTTCTCCTTGGGGAAAACTTCAAAACACATCACACGCTATATAAACACAAATGCGTTTACCTTGCCTGGGCCTCCCTTTTTTTCTCCTTGGAATTCTGGCTAATTGTCAGTGATGTCTGTGTTCTGACAGGAGGTTTCTTTCTCAGACCTGAATTATTTGAACGCAAGCTCTCTGATAGGGAAATTCTATGGTGAGTAGGAAAGTTCGAGGGGGAGGGCTTGTGGGGGAGAATTGGGGAGGAAAGAAAGTTGCTGCACAGGAATTACAATCTTCTTATAAAGGAAGACCCAAAGTTGCTTCATGGTCTGTGGCTCCTCCCAGGTTCTCATCAATAATGCTAAGTCTTGAAAAGATGTTTTTCTTGTTTCTGAGTGGTCTCTACTTGTTGTTCTCTTCTTAACTTTCACAGCTCTCTGCCTGGAGGTGCAATGAACAGATCAAACTCATAGACCCAGATTAGCAGTCAAGATGCAACCTTTGGACAGTCAGCATGTCTGGCTCCTATTGGCCCCTTAACCATGGTCGCATTTTGGAAATAAGTCCAGGATGAGTGTATGGGTGTATACAAACTTTGAGCTGGAAAGTACTTTGTTTTTATGTTAGCAATGAAGACCTAAAACCTGGCCTTCATGGGTATTATTGTAACTGCAGCCCAGAAGTCACTAGTTGTCAGAGTTTCTGTTCATCTTTCATTTAAAATGAAGGCTTAATACTATGCACAATAGTTGATTAATACGTATTTGCCAAGTCAGCTCTACTTCAAAGTCCAGAGGATAGGCGAACTGCTTGAAGCACCCAGCCTAGCACACAGTCGGTGCTTGGTAACTAGTGGCTGAGCAAATAAATGAATTGCAGTGGAGTTAAACTCCTCCATCTTCTCAGGACAGGTGAAGAAAGAGAGAGGATCCAGGAAAACTGGGTCCAGTAACGTATCATTAAAATGCTCATCAAGTTGTAAGGGGAAAAATGGCTGAGAGACCCAAAGTAGACTTCCCTGAATTCCTCAATCTCTCTTCTCAGCCAGTGCACCTGGCTGCCCAGAAATTCTAAGATTATTTAACCTTGGATGCCAAAGACATCATCCCTGAAGCAGTGGGATGGAGAGCAGAAGGAAAGGATCATCAGGAAAAATGCAACATGGTAATCACTACGATAGCCCATGAGAGCTTAAAAAGCACTTTCAAATAATTTTTTTGAGTTAATCTGCATAAAAATTTTGTGTTGAACCCATTATCTTCATGGCAGAAGAGGAAACTAAGGTTCAGAGAAATGAAGAGCCTTGCCTAAAATCACAATGATAAAAAAAATCCTTGCTATCCAAGTTCTGAAACCAAGGAGACTGAGTCCTTTCTTAAGTTGTATTTTTAAAAATCAATTAGTAAAAAATCAGGACACCTGGGTGGCTCAGTCTGTTAAGTATCTGCCTTCGGCTCAGGTCATGATCTCACGGTCCTGGGATCAAGTCCCACCTTGAGTTCTCTCCTCAGCTGGGAGTCTGCTTCTCCCTCTGTGCTCGCTCGCTCTCTCAAACAAACAAATAAATAAATAAAAATCAACTAGTAAAAAGTCAATTAGTGAAAATATCTTTGTATCAGTCAGATCCTCAATTTCTACCCCCAGGGCAATTATTTCTAGGTTCTTTAGTATTCTTAAAGAAATTTAAGTGTATATATAAGCATACACACACACACACATACAAGTAGGGGCATGATAGCACATTCCTCTGAACAAAGCTTTCATTTATAGAAACCGTAGCTGGGTGAGTATTTATATAAAGGTTCCCATCAAGTACGGATCTCCATCATTGTATTATATTTTATAAATATAATGTATTTTTCCATTTCCCCTTTAGTGGGTATTTAAGTTGCTTATAGGAATTGACATTGTTAACAATGCTGAAATGAATGTAAAATTAGAAGATGACACTGCAGGAAGATCTGACAAGGTAAGATTGTGTGTTGGGAAGAGATCCAGTGTAACATTAGGGCACCTGGGTCCTGGTCTTAACAAGATCTATGATAATGAAGCCTCTCAAAGTCTAAATGACCTCGGAGACCTCCTACCTCCTCCAAAATGGGATAGAGGGAAGGTAATGTTCTCCAGTCATTAGATTTATTGGTAGTGCTTTCAATGTAATTAACACCATAATGGACACCATAGTTGTTCCTCATCCATACCCCTTCGCTTGGATATCCACATCACCCCTTTACAGCTTCTATGTTTTGGGGGAAGCTGACATCAAGGCCTAAATGTGACTCAGGCTCAACTTCATCAATATAATCCCTTCCCCTGGCTACAGTTTTCAGGTCTGGGATGAGTATAGACCAAGTTGGATCACAAAGACACAGAAGGATCTGGGAAAGAGATTTCTCACTCTATTGTGATTTCCTGGAGGGGAAAACATGTAAACCCAGAAAATGTTCGTGGCCATCTGCCAAGCCCCCAAAAATGCCAGCCTTAGGATAAAGTTAACAGCAGAAGGGAAGTATGGAGAGAAGAACGGTTCTGTGGACTTTGGTGATATTCTTAAACCACTGAGACAACCCAACCTGAGGCTTGCCCAATTTTGCTTTCTATTTATGTCAGCCAATAGGTCTAAGTCTTTATGGTTAAATTTGAATTATATTTTTCTGTTACATGCAATTTAAAGCATCTTAAGAAACAGGAAATTAAGTATCAATATAGATACTAGTGTAAGCACACAGTTGATTGATGTTTCTTGAATACAGGTCAGGTACTAAGTACTTTATAAGCATTACCACCTTTAATCATCATGGCAACCCATCAAAACAGACACTACCGTACACCTCCAGCTGATGAGAAAACAGCCTCAGAAATGTTAAGTAACAGTCCAGGTCTTGCAGTTAATTAGCAGAGGAGCTTAGAAGTATATACCTCTTCTAGACTCAATGCAAATAAACACGTCTATTCGATGTACCATCATTCTAAGCAACACTGTGAAGGGGAAGGCTTTTTTCTAGTGACTTACCCTACCAGAACCCTCCTTCTAAATGTACACAGGGCCCTCAACTGAAACCCCCTTCCCATCAAGGTAAAGGAACTGGGTCCAGCTGGCCGCCATGTCTCTACCTTGGAGCTTTCTGGAGTCTCACAGTTCTGGAGTCTCACAGAGATACCCATTCAAGTTAAATTATTAATAGGTAAACATGATTTCATGATATGCTTTTTCCAACATATTTGTATTTTACCAGAAACCTTTGAAGTCTTTCCCCAGATGAGAGATTAATGGAGGACAATAAAGGTACCAGGTACATTAGAAGATGGGTAGATGTGATTTTCAAATAGTTCTTTTGGGGTGACAACATTTACCACTCGTCAGATTATATGAACATCAAGCTCACATTTTATTGACTGAAATTGACAAGTTCATTCACCATGTGGCAAAAATCAAGTAGAAAATTCCTGATCTAAAAGATAAGAAATAATTAGCAACAGAATCACATTTCTAACAACAAAATGTCAGAAGGAATGAACCCTTCTTTGGACATGAATATGCCAGTGATTTATAAACAACCACACATATCACATATCTACAATACGAGCATCTTTTTTTTGTTTTGTTTTTCCTGCTTACCTGATTAATTTATAGAAGGAGCTCAGATTTACCACTGGTATCCAGTCCTTTGTTTTCTTCTTTTCATGGCTTAAATACTTTTAGATTAACTTCTTCCATATAACATTGTTCTCATTATTGTCTTTTGTTTATATAAACCAAAGACAGGAAGAAAAGAAAGAAAATAGGAAAGGAAGGAGGGAGAAGGATGAAAGAAAGGGAAGGGAAATATCAAAACTAAATTGTTTGAACAGACTTTCAAAATAAAAATGAAAACTGTAGTTATATTTATTAATTATTTTCTGCCATAATTTACACTGCAGTATTTTATTATGTTGATTACTAGGAAAGAATAAAAAGACCTCACCAATAATTAATTAATTGTGCAATTAAATTCACACACCTGAATCTTCCACAAATGGTTAAATAAATCATTTTTAAGAGAATTAGTATGTAGTTGTTGTCCCAGATGTTCCAAAGGCAAACAGATGTGTTAATTAGCATACTTTAGGGCTTGAACTATACTTAAGTTTCTTCCTTATAATTTTTCCTTTTATTTCCGACTCTAAATTCCTTGGGTAAAAAAAGGTCAAAACCTGGCCCGAAAACAACAATTAATATCAGAAGAAAGTAAATGCATGTTTATCAGTAAATTAAATGGAGACTGCAAGGAAGGTATGGGTTATTTGCTTGAACTGGGATAACCTGACAAAAAATAAAACAAAACCAACAAGCAAAAGTCGTAGTAAACACACGTTTAAAAATATTCAAAAACAACTTCGACATGTATTATTTCCAGTCACCCTCACGGTCTTTCCGTAGGGAAAGGGCCTTTTATTTTCCCATTCGCAGTAAAGGAACCAGAGACAGAGATGGCTTCAGTTTTCACAGCCAGTGAGTCACAGAAGCTGGTGTTCCCGGAACCTGCACATTCCAAATCCCACTGGTACTCTTTTTCCTCCATAATCCTTTTTCCCAGGAACTGAGGGTTCCCCAAAGTCTGCCAAGAGCTTAAGAAAGAGATGTCACAGAAGACAGGAAGGAGCCTTCCTACAAAGGGGAAAGGGTCTGTAAGAAATTATTTGATGAGCCTACGGAAACCCAGGGAACGTGTTCAGAGTAACGTGGGAAAGATGAAATGCTATGAAGCTTTGAAACAGAGATTTATTCTCTGGCAAGACAACCCGAAACTGCCCTGTTGTAGCAAAACGTATTTGGTGGCATGATGGAGTGAAGAAAGGCCTGGCAGAGGGAGGCCTGCTCCATGGGGTGCTGGAGAGCACCGATGCTCTGGGGAGCCGTGGAGAAGGGTAGGAGGCTGTGGACTTACAGTCACCCCAAAAGGGATGTTTCCTTCCCGTATGGTTTCATTGGGAACAACAACAACTTTGTTATCAGAGCAGAGGTTGCATAACAATGATGAGGCTGGAGAAAACAATCTTCCCAGGGCCTCCAGTCCATCCGCTAACTTTTTCAACTGAGCACACAGTCCCATGCCTCGAGCACCTCAAGCCATGAGAAGCCTCAGCAGGAAGAATGAATGGAGGAGGAAGCTAGAAATTCTTGCACCGGCACTGGGACACAAACGAGGAGGCTTCATGGATGAGGAACTCACCCTCTGAGGCTTCCAGGGGAACCTCTTCCTCAACCAGCCATGGATACAAATTCTACGTCCAAAGTCGCTTACACATTTGGAAAATATTCCAAGCGGTAACTCCCACTGCCTTGTACTTCAAAAGAACAAAGAAATCCGCGGGGGATCCAATGAGAAGATCTAAAGGGGAAAGTTCACGTTTAAAGGAAGAATCCTTTCTTTCAAATACTGATAAGAAAAAAAAAATGGCCCACTGTTAGCATTATCATGGTTACAACGGGGAAATCTGGGGCTTTGGGGATCTGGCTAAAGTCACAGAGGAGTTAAAGAGCCGAAAACGGATTAGAGGACCCAGGTCTTCTGGTTCTCCCACCAGGGACTGTCACGGCCAGTCAGCAAGAGTAAGGCCCAGAGAGACTTAATTGAACTACCCGTTTCCTAATATCCATGTACTTCATGGTCTCGCGGCCACCACCATTGGCAGGAAAATTCTACATGAATGCCTCTCACCCCTCTCTTCTGGAAATCTCCAGTTTTCAGGATACATAGTAGCACTTTGGTTTAGAGGCAGCATTTTCCGAACGCTCTCATTATTTGGCAAAGTAGCACCAGGCCAACCGTGAGTCCCTGTTTAGAACATCACTGTATCATTTCTTGTATGAGCAGAAACTAGAAATCCAATTAGGAGTGGGAATGGCAGATAGCCTTTTATAGGCGAGATTATGAGTACATATCGGGCCCCCTTTGGAGAGGATTCATCATAGAAGAATTACATAAACACCAATAGAGCAAGACTTGGAATTCTTTGAGAACAGAAGGATAAAGAAAATCAGAGAGCTGCAGAGGTTTTGCTACTATGTATAGCCAGAATGTTGCTGCTATGAGCCAGGGAAGCATTTACAGTGAAGACAAGGAGGGAAGAGCTAAGGCATTTGGCAGGCATTGACAACATTCGTTTGAAAAAGCGAAAATGGGGCGCCTGGGTGGCTCAGTGGGTTAAGCCACTGCCTTTGGCTCAGGTCATGATCTCGGGGTCCTGGGATTGAGTCCCGCATCGGGGTCTCTGCTCGGCAGGGAGACTGCTTCCCTCTCTCTCTCTCTCTGCCTGCCTCTCCATCTACTTGTGATCTCTCTCTGTCAAATAAATAAATAGAATCTTTAAAAAAAAAAAAAAAAAGAAAAAGAAAAGAAAAGAAAAAGAAAAAGCGAAAATGCCCTGGAACATTTAGAGAGAATTATAAAGGATTTTGTCAGACTCCAAGGGAGAGAAAACTCCATAGTTGTAGATGGAGCTGGAGATCCACAAACCTCTTGCCTCAGGGAGAGCGGAGCAGCCTTGGTGGGGAGTTGGGAGGCTGCCTTTCCAAGCCGCTCTCTGCCCTCTGACAGCTCTCCTCAGGCCTCTGAGGGCTCGTCCTCATGTGATTTAGTGGGCGAGCAATATACAGGTTGCTGTATGTGAAGTGAAGACGGAATGTGAGTGAAGACGGAAAGGAGGGGGACAGCTAGCTGCGTGGGGAGAACTGAGAACAGACCCTGAGATGAAGCCAAGTGGCTTGCCCTGAAGACAGAGAGAGGAGATGGGCACTTCCCCTCCTGAACTGGGTCTCCCCTCGAGCCACAGCCGCCTCCCCGAATGTGTGACCTGTTCAGTTATACAGGAACTAAATAAACTTCCAGAAGGACCCTGGGTTTGGTTTAATGCTCTACGGTTACCATCTTGAAATCCTTAATTATTTTTGAGCCCAGGACCTCACATTTTCATTTCGAGCTGAGCCCCTCAGATCAGGTGGCCGGTCCCTCTCTCCTACAGAGCAGTGTCCAGTGTCCAGACCCTGTCCCAAACGCCCAAAGCTGGGGATATCTGTCTCCCGATTGACCAGCAGGCTCAAAGAAATATGAAGGAAGTCAAGGCAGATAATTATATTGACAAAGTGAGAAATTCGAGGCGATAGCATATTGTTTTCTTCTTGGTAGAAACCTGACAAGGATTTATTTTCTAGTCCTTAGTGGCATTGTATCTTTTTTTAAAAGCCCTAAGGGCTGTGGTTGGACCTGGTGCGGTTTAAGAGACAGGATTGTAACCACTAGGCCAACAAGAGGGAGACTGTGCCATCAACTCAACCCAATTCAATATGGACTAACGCCCCCGGGGAGGGAAATCTTGGTGAGGCACTGTGGTGATTGTTTCAGAAGGGGATGTCACTGGTTCATTGAGTTGGAGAAACACACCTTGAGCTGGCTGGTTTCTAAGCCAGTGTGAATGCTTCACACTGAAGAAAGCACTTGAGAAGTTGGTCTGGAAGTACTGAAGGCTAGATCAATCCAGAACCCTGTTTAATTCAGATCCTCGCCTCAGCAACCTTCCTGAAATGTCCTCACAAAAGAACACACTGCTTCTGTAGCACAGAAGGTCTATATAAAAATTATTACATTTCAATAAATAAGTAATATAATTAAGAGTAATCTTTTCCATATCCCAAATTCAGCACTAAAATTCAACAAGCCCGCACATATTCCAGAGACAATAACCAAAGGGGAGGGAGTTTGAGGAAACAGATGAAAACAATATAAAGACATGCAAAACTGCTATTAGCTTGGGATAGATAAAAGAATTTCTAAATTATAGCTTTTGGTAATGTTTAAGTTGAGAGTCTAGTAATCTGGGTGCAAATTGTACTTGGGGGCATTTGTTCTTTGTAAAAGTAAATAGATTCAGAAAGAAGAACTAGAGTTGTTAAGCCCACCACCAGAAAATGAATCTTCAGAGGAGGTTTTCCAGCCCTTTGAAACATTATATAAAACCTATCACCACGGGGCTTCAAAGTTAAGACTCTGAGCCAAGGCTGGCCTGTTGCATGGAAGTGAACCTAGAAATCACTCACCTCATGAACCTCTTCTCTGGTAGGAGAGGCCCTAGGTAGAAGACTAACTTCTGCTGAAGTCCTCAGTACATACAGGATGGAGAGGGCAGTGCCTTCAGCACCATCACAACCCCTTCCCCAACCCAAGATTGCCCAGAGAGGATGGGACTCGCCCAAGATACACAGCTCAGTGGAGGTGGGTGTGGGAGTCCCACTCAGGCCTTTAACCCTAGTCCAGTCTTTCATGAAAGGAAGGGGGCAGGAGCACACCAGTGCCCCCAGACTTAGTCAAGCAGGAACAGCCACCCATGTCACCCCCAGCTTGGCACCCTGAGGCCACACTGTGCCAAGACCCAGGCTGAGCCATCCTTGCTCAATGAAGCCACAGGGATCCAGAAAGAAGGTATTCCAAGAATCTAGAATCCACAAGTTCATGGAGACTGTTCTCAGATATTACCTCTGGCCCTGTGCCCTGAGTCCCTGTAGTCGGGGCCTCAAAGATCCCTGAACTGGGCCTTCCTGATTATCGCGTCTATCTCCAAACAACTCTCTCTCTCTCTCTCTCTCTCTCTCTTTCTCTCTCTCTCTCTCTGTGTGTGTGTGTCACTGTTTTTTGGTTTGGTTTTTTTTTTAAAGATTTTATTTATTTATTTGAGAGAGAGAGAGAGAGTAAGCACAAGCGGGGATGGAGGTGCAGAGGGAGAAGCAGACACCCTCCGAGCAGGAAGCCCCATGGGGGGCTCAATCCCAGGACCCCAAGAACATGACCTGAGCTGAAGGCAGATGCTTAACAGACTGAGCCACCCAGGTACCCCTCTCTCACAGTTTTTTTATGTGACCAGAGCCTTCTTTACTGAGGAACTAGTCTATGAAAATGTGATTTTCATCTTATTTTGGAAACTCCAAAATGTCCATGCATCTGGCTTTGTGAGGATCCAAATTGGTGTACACCAGTAGACCTCAAACTTGCGGGTCCATCGGAATCCCCTAGAGACCCGCTGAACACATTGTTTGGCCCGTTCCCGGACATTCTGCTTCAGCCGATCTGGGGTGGAACTTGAGAATGTGCATTTCTGACAAGTTCCAAAGGCTGCTGCCGCTGCCGCTGCTGTTGGTCGAGGGACCGCTCTTGGTCCTTGCTGTCAACTGTGTCTGAGGGAAGGCTGACTCTGTTCCACACACCTTCGCAGCACTGCAGGGTTGAACCCTGCTTCCAAAGACATGACGTCTCATCTCAGTGCTCTGCTAGGTTTGTCTTGAAATATCAAGAGCAAGACTTGCTAATACCCTCAACCTTGGCCTCCCTGTGACTTCCTGTGAGGCTCACACTCTCGACTTTGCAAGACAATCTGAACAGGGAACTGGTGTTGGGCTCCAAAAAGACTCCTCTTGCTTGTAGAGCTCAAAGTGAAGCTGCTGGGCCCACATGACATGGTGGCTCCACTGACACTGGCAAGACCAAGAATATTGACAGAAAATATAACAGCATAGGAAGGGAGGGGGATGACATTTTCTTGAAATGTCCAGATCAGATATTTATATGGTCTCAAATCTCAGGTTCAAACCCATGTCCCTTTATCAGACAGGAGACAGGAAAACCCTTCACTGGAATAGGAAAACGAGAAGCAAAATCTTTAGAAATGATAAAGCTGGTGTTCATTAATATTTAAACAGGCGGTCCTTTTTTTTTTTTAATATTCCAATAATTCTTTTGTTCTTTTGGGTGAATTTAACAGACAGATTTCTCCTTCCAATTGTGTGCCCTATGAAAATAAGATAATTGATTTCAGAGAAATGTTATTTACAAATTAAGTTATTTTCTCATTTGTATTTTAATTTCTTGCTTAGTTCTGGTCAAAAATCCTATGAGTTATGCATTTTAATTTATAATTAAATAACCAAGTAATAATAGGACATTACTAATATGCTAGTCATAAAAATGACTACTGTAAAAAGAAATGCATAGGGACAATTCATTGTGAAGAAAACAGAGAAATACAGGTTAATTTAAAGTTGAAATTTGGTTCTTAATTTGCCATTATTACACTCTGGACTCAATTCCAGAATTGCCTCATTGTGTGTTAGGCTCTATGGGAAAATCAATAAATTAACAGACATGAAAGAACTTTGTGAATGTTAAATCATGAAAAAAATTGCATGAGAATTCTTTAATAGGAGCATAAGATAATGTTGCTACTCTCAAAATAGTTTGAGCACCCCCAGCAGCCAGCCATCGGAGTCAGCCTCCGTATAACATGAATGTCTTTTCCACAGCACCACCGACAAGGGTCATCAAGTGCTATTTAAACCATCACAGATGGTCGAAAGATCTCCAGATAGTCCACACTGATGGGACACATGGAATCAGCCCAGTACCTCTTCCAATAGGAACCCATAGAAACATGAACACAGCTTTCATGGCCTAACTCTTCAGGGGCAAGTTCAATAATTCCAGTTGTATTAGATTAGCAAAATCCTGCAAGTCTGAAATCTAGAAGGCAGACTGGCAGGCTGGAGATTCAGGTAAGAGTTGATGTTGCAGTCTCAAGGAGAATTTGACCTTATTCAGGAAACCTGTCTTTGCTCTCAAGGCCTTCACCTAATTAAGCAAGGCTCACCCACAGTAGGGAAGATAATCTGCTTTACTCAGAGTCTATTGATTGGAATGTTAATTACATCTAGAAAATACCCTCACAGCAACATCTAGACAGGTGTTTGACCAAACAACTGGACACCATAGCTTGGCCACGTTGACACACAAAATGAACCATCACACCAGTCCTTTCCCTGCTTTGGTCACATTGATAAGTCAGTTAGCTTTCTGGCCGGGGGAGGGGGCAAGGACTTGATTCTTTTACTTTCTAGTTCTCTGAGGAGATGTAGTCACACTGGTCGGACTGATAGATGAATCCAGGAGGCTTCACTGAGCATTCAAAGCTAAGTCTTCACAGGACCTTCTACTTTAAAACCACAGGCAGAGTTTGATTTTTCCCCTTGCATGTGGCAAGCTTAGGGGGCAGGCCCCTTCCAGGCCTATGGTTCTGGAAGCTACATGTGGCTCTAGGTTTGGGGGTACAGGATTCACATGTCTGTCTAATCACAGCTCACATTTCCTCTGAAAAATCTTGAATCTGGATTTCTATCTGATTTCTTGTGTTCCTCACTTGATTCACAAATCAGAGAAGACGAAGGAAGGTGTGATTGTCACCTCTGAATCCTCAACAGCTTCCCCTCTCAGAATTGCAGTCTGGTTTATCTATGACCATCTTAACATCAGCGCCCAGAACAGAAGAAGTGAGGTGCTCCTCCTTTGATCCATAGCCTTTGGAGCAGCCCAGTCACTGCTACCTCTTCAAAGCAGTGTGGCCTTTGGCACATTGATCAACCCTCCTTAGCCTCAGTCTCCTTGTGTACAAAATAAGGCTATGATTACCTCCTTCCTAGAGATGTTATGAGAGCTGAACTAAATGAGGCTATGAATTTAAAACACCCAATCAAAGAGCCCAAGAGATAGTAAGTAGATGCTCAATAAATAGTGGCTTATTTGGGGTCACTTTCAGACAAGCTTTCTTCCCACGACTTGCATTAGTGTAATGAACTTCTTAGTCCAAAAAGCAGGATTTCACACCTCATCAGTTTCAAAGCTGAATCGTTTGGGTGGATGACCTGTTGAAGGAGTCCTGCCTGGGTTCAGTAGCTTCTGCATTGTATCTCACATTCTTATAAACTGTCATGTGCTTGTTGTCTGGTTTAGGCCTGCCCTCGCTAAGTTTTTTGGGAATAGTTCTCCACCAGCCATATACCAACCTAATTATAATCTCTAGGTTTATGGTATCCTTAATTATATACAGGAGATCTTGGAAATTAAGGATTTATTCATTTACTTGTTTGGTGATCATGCATTGACCCTATTATTCTATATGAGGCTCTGGATTGAATGCCGGAATTGCCAAAATGAGACATTTGAGGACATTGCCAAATGTCCTCAAAAGCTTCTAGACTAGGGGCACCTGGGTGCCTCAGTTGGTTAAGTGTCTGCCTTCAGCTCAGGTCAGGATCCCAGGGTCCTGGGATTAAGTCCCACATCGGGCTTCTCCCTCTTCCTCTCCCTTTGCCTGCTGCTCTGCCTACATGTGAGTGCTCGCTCTCTCTCTCTGTCAAATAAATAAATAAAATATTTTTTTAAAAATGATTCCAGACTAGTGGGCAACACAAACACCAACAGACAGATACACCACAGCATGGCAAATGCTGCAATGGGAAGCAATGAGCAGATGGGCAGAGGAGAGGGCATTCGGTCCACCTTAGAGGTTCATGACAGGCTTCTTAGAGGACAAGATGCCTCCACTGAAGCAGAGAGAGCATAGAAGCATGTTAACTTCAGAGGAAATGGTCCATCCAAAGGCAAGGCATGGGGAAGAGAGAAGATGGCCAACAAGGGGAAGATTGAGCTTCTTAGGGCCAGAGGCCAGGGTACCCCTGGGGCCCACCATGGGTCATGGGTGCCATGTAAATACCGTTATACTACCCTGTACTAGAGGAAGAGCAGTTGAAAGATTTTATGCAGGGAAGTTAACATGATTCCGATGGTCTTTAGAAAGATATGGAGGGCCTTGGCCGCAGGAGAGAGATGTTCCTCTTTAAGAGACTTTCCAGTCCCACAGATGAAGGCAAATAATCCAGAAGAGAGTCCACGGTGGGAGATTTCTTTGCTGGAATGCTGGATGGTAAAGCTTTTGTGATTGGTAAGAGAGGTTACAATGTCCTCTCAGTAAAGTAAGTCAACTGACTCAAGCACTGAAGAAGAGGGAGGGACCTCACAATGCCGCCTGGGCCCCGTCCCTGCTTTGATGCAGGCACGGCGGTCCAGCTGGCACAATGCAGCCACAGCCACTGCATCTTGGGAACCGAAGCAGCTGGCCTGTGTGATATGGTCTGCAATGGCAGGTACAACACCAGGGCATCAGATCCTGCTAAGCCTGGGACTCTGCCCACTGCGTGCTATTGCTGTTGCCATGGAGGAGGTGGCAGGAGAAGAAGCACTGAGACAGACAACAGGTTTCTCATGTCAGATCGCCCAGGAAAGAAAAAATTATATTCAGTTTCTCTGTGCACAGACATGTCAACAATGGTCCTCACACAGAGCGTGTTTCTTGTAGTCTCTGTTTTGACATGATAACCGTATGAGGTACTCAATTCCTCCACTCTGAAGCAGACCAACACCATTTTGAAGAGCTTCATTTTAAGAAGACAAGCCGTTGAAGAGATGGCACATATTTTCTTAACAGATTTCTAAAAAGGGCTTCAGGTCTTCTCAAGTGCTACAACTAATTCTAGAATGTCGGGAAATGCAAAAACACCAGTTTCCAAAGGAATGATTCTGGAGCCATTTCTGGCGCTTGCCTACTGTAGCCTTCTACCTTATAAGTGGTTAAGTCCAAAGAGATCAGATTTGGCCAACAGGGGAGCGAGGGAAACATTCTTGGAAAGGAGGAACCAAAGATAAGAATGAGAGAAAGACTCAAGCTGGAGAGCTGGACCAAGGTGTTCTCTTGTCAAGTAAAAAGATGAGACCACACGTAACAAAAGGCAAGTGTTTTGTTTCACTGTCTAATAATAATTGCAGCTTGTATTTACACGCCACTTACCCCATGTGGGTCATCCTTCTCAGAACTGGACACACGTTAACTCGGGACAACAACACAGTGAGATGGATACTCTTATTGCCCCACATGATAGGTGAGAAACTGAGGCACAAGGAGATTGAGCAAGTCGTCTGTTGTCATACAACTAGACATTGAAACCAGGGAAGCTGGCTTTTAACCTGACAGTAACAAGAATTGGATTTGGCTGGATTTTGTTCTTGTCACTTACGAAGGGCCGACTCAAATAGGATCTTTAAAGTCATATGTTCTGAGTTGGAAACAAAGGCCTTGTCCTTAATCCACGCCTTTGGGAATTTTAATTTCTTGGGTGTACTTCCTTGTAGTCCATATTCCTTCCAAAAGTATAATTGTGAGATATAAAATAATTATGAATCCTGGCTTATAGATTAAACAGCTATTTAACGTGGGCACATGCAGATCAATTTAATGTCGATGGATCTTCCTTATGAAAATTCTACTTATTTTACATGGAAGAATTTGTTTTTATTCTTGCTGAACTCCAGGACGTAGAAAGAGACATATTTATTTACTCTGGCCTTATCTAGTATGTGCTGCTTGGTCTATTCTTCTGAGTTTATTGTATCTCTTAATCTTCTACACATGCAACCAAGGACCTCAGTGATGAGGGCATTGGAAAAATCTAAACAAACAATAAATTCTGGCTACGAGATTCCCTATAAATGGAGCGCTTAATAAAATAATGCTTGGAAACGTGATGTGGGATTGATTAGATCTTTATGAAGTCACCAAATTATAAATTTCCAGTGCTTGCCATAACTGGTAATATTTTTTTCTTACTGCCTGAAATATTTGTCATTAGTATTTTGTACACGATAAAATAAAATAATTCCTTCTTTTGGGAAGCAAATGTGATTTCAGTACTATGGTTCAGATAAACCTAGAAGCCATGATATTTTCCTCCTAAATCTGAAGCTTCCTTTACTGCTCATGGCTCTTCTTTTTTCCTAGTATCGTCCAAACAATTTAGTCATTCAACGTTTGTTAAGTACCTACCATGCTCTAAGCACTGAGAAAAGGATAGTTAGACAGAAAGACAGAGCTACTGTCATCATGGGAAGAAGCAGTCACAAGAAAGCATAAAGTCTAGGAGCCCAGGATGCAATGGAAATGCATAGAAAGAATATAAATACGAGAAGAAACATGCCAAAATGTTGGAGCAGTTCTTCCTAAGTGATGGGAGTTTGGTGAATTCTTTCAAATTAAATCCTGTATCTCAAGGTCTTTTCCAAGTTTTATTTAATTGGCAGAAATTTTTTTAAAAAAGAAAATATATTTTTAGTCTATTCAAAGACTGTTTTAAGATTTTTTTAATTTGGGGTGCCTGGGTGGCTCAGTGGGTTAAGGTCTCTGCCTTCGGCTCGGGTCATGGTTTATCAAAATACTTTTTAATATCAAAATAAATTTTCAGATTTTTTTCTGTCACAAGGCATCATTTTTTAGGCTATGACCATAGATCCCATGACCTAATGAAGTCACCACTGGATAAACACCCTTCTGAATTTAAAAAGGTCTCAGGGAGCCCTCACCTCCATGTTGCCCTTCCATGAGATTTCATCTACCTCCTTCTTCCTCCTCTCAATTTCATGAACAAAAACTGAAGAATATGAATTATAGTCACATGAAATTTTAGAGATTCCATAAATGCAACCTCTGATTCCTTCTCCAGAACCTCTGATGTCAACAAAACAGATAGATTACCAACCAAAATCTTTGCAGATGCTCCGTTGCTGGTATCTATCTGATAATTTTTTTTTTCCCAATTTGAAAGTAGAAATTATAGTCTTTGTTTCTTTATGCTGCTGAAAGTTAATCAAGAATAATTTTTTCCAGGACACCTGGGTGACTCAGTCGGTTGGGAGTCTGCTTTCAGCTCAAGTCATGATCCCAGGGTCTTAGGATGGAGTCCTGCATCAGGCTTCTTGCTCAATGGGAAGCCTGCTTTTCACTCTGTCTGCCACTCCCCCTGCTTGTGCTCTCTTTCTGACAAATAAATAAATAAAACCTTAAAAAAAGTAGAAGGATTTTCCAGGTGTTAAATATATTTCCTAATAATAAAATAATAACACATGCTTGTTAGAGAGAACTTACAAAGTCCAGAACAAGTTTAGAGCAGGAAACAGAATCCCACATAATCCAGCTGAGAAATGCCCACTTTTATTGTTTAAGTCTCTATATAATTGGTTTTATCCTGGTTGTACAGTGTATCCTTCTCTCCATTTAACATATGTTGGGAACAGGTCATTCCTTTTTTTAACAAAGTTTTTCATTTTTTCATAATACTCTATTGAGTGGATATATATGTTTCTTATTTTCATATATTTAGATGCCTTCTGTTATTTTAGTATTGTGTTATAATGAATGTTTTGCATTAAGAATAACTTATACAAACATCTAAAGGACTCAATAATTATAAATCAAAATAAAAAAATAGTTTGAAGACACTTGATCCGTGTTTTTACGGGTTACAAGTGATAAATTAGCCTTGGTTTCCCACCTTTTTGGTGTTTTTTACATGACTAACTAATTTAATAACACCTAGATCTGTAAGCACTTCAACCTGTTTTAATATCCTGCTTTATTTCACAAACTCTTTAAGGGGACTTAAAGTTTTGCCTCTTTAATAGAATATGTATTAGTTATGTTTGCTGCATAACAATTCACTCCCAAACTTAGCTTAGACAGACATTTATAGTCTCACACAGTTTGTGTGTGTCAAGTGCAGCGTCGCTGGGCACTTCTGGTCAAGGTGTCTCATGAAGTTCTCGCCAGACTATCAACCAGCAGCCATCTCAGATTCACTTCTAAGCCTACCAACATGGCGGTCAGTAGGCCACAGTTCCTTACTGGCTGTTGGGTGGAGGTCTCTCTTTCTTACTTCATGGGCCTCTCCACAGTGGTACTCAAACATGACAGCTCCTTTCCCCAAAGGGAGAGACCCAAAAGCAACAGAAAAATAGAGGATACCCCCAAACAGAGCTACAGTCTCGTGTAACTTAATCATACCATCACTCTTACTCAATTCTCTTGGTCACATAGACTAAGGTCAGTGCAGTGTGGGAGAGGACCACACAAAAGTGTGAATACTAAGAGAAAAGGGTTCATTTGGTTTTTAGGTTGAAACCAGAGAAATCTGAGAGACTGACTATGACATAGAGTGATTTTTGTGAGGACCCAAAATGTGTATGTAATAATCTTCTGTCAAAAATTTCTTTCATGAGCCTCTACATAGAAAAGAGTGTACCATTACCTGGTAAATTTGAATATTCACATATCCTACTACTGAGCAACTCCACTCTTGGATTTAACCTTCTAGAAATTTTCAGTCTTAAGTGTGTGTACCAGGGCTCATGGATAAGAATGCTCTGGGCAGCAGTGTTTGTAATAGCAATCAATCAATAACAGCCCACATGCCCATAATATAAAAAAATAAAATAAAATAAATTGTGGGGTATTGGTATAATAAAATGCTATGCAGCAGTGAAACTGAATGAACTAGAGTTGTCCACATCAATCTAGTCGCATCTGTTGCAAGCAAAAGGCAAGACAAGGGATAGATTATACTACAATCCATTAATATAAAGTTCCTGAAAGATAAAAACAAGGAACATATTGTTAACAGGTACATTTATACAAACTGAAAGGATGAAATAAGCAAGTATATGAAGAGCCAAAATTCAGGAAAGCAGTAACCTCCTGAGATGAAGGAGAATATAGGTGTTCACCCAATTTTTTTTTTCATCTATGGAAATGTTTTTACACTCTTGCATAGGCATGGTATATTTCACCATGAAGTAAATATTTAAACCACACCGTACATACCTTCAACAAGGAAGTAGTGGTTAGCACATACTAAGCACTTCCCATATGCCAGGCACCGTGATAAGCATGTCCAGTGATTTCGTTTTCATTTAATGCTCACACCAGATGGAAGGTGAACTTTCCCCCCACCTTCATTTGCCAAAGTAGAAAAACTTACAGAAGTGAAAACATTTGCCCAAGCTTACACAACCAGCGTACCATGGAGCTGGGTTCAAACCCAGGCAGGACAATTCTGGAACCAACAGCCCTAATTGCGAAATTAAAACTAGGCTTTGATCCTAGATCTAGCTTCTTATGTAAAATGTTGAAATTCACTGTCAACTTGGCTTAAGTGTTGGAAAAACATCTGTATGGATAACTCGTCCTTGCACAGGTGAATGGGCCAGCTCTCACAACCTCTCAAGGCTCTCCCATCTCTCTCCACTATTCCCCAATGATGAAATACCCCTCACCTTCCTAAAAGGATTCCAGGTGCCTCTCTTGTAAACACCAACCAGATAACAGAGCACATTTATTGAGTATCTACTAGAAGTCCCCTGCTAGATACCCATCCAAGTTCATGGATACATTAAGTCATTGGACCCTCACAACCACTTTCTACAGTAAATGTTACTATGATACCCATTTTACAGATTACAAAACAGGCCCCGAGAAAATAAGAAAATCGTTTCCAACAGTTACAGAGCTTACAAGCAGCAGTACCAGGATTTAAAACCAGGCATTCTGGCTCCAGAGCCTATGATCATGATCACTAATACATTGCCCCCCAAGAAATGCTATGCTTAGAGTAAGGGAAGAATCTGGCTCCTTTTCTAATGAAACACTGTATCAAGTAGAGAGACCTCAATGATGTCTTAAAGAATTTTCATTATCAGATTTCCTTAAGGTGTCAGAAAATCGTAACATGTAATAGTATATTAGGAGGGGAAAAACACGACGGTTTTATCTCAGAGACGGTAAGAACAATATACTTGCCCTTGAGTTTTTAATTTAATTTTGTTATGAGTTCACTGACTTTATCATCTTAAGCTCACAAGAGTTAATTCAACTAGTTAGCATTACAGGCATTTCATTCTCATTTACTTTAAGTCATTTTTTAGGAGTGAAGAATGGTATTTCATATATTAATCTAAATATAGTCTCTATGCAAAGCTCCAGAACAAAAAGTATCAGGTTGAAAAAGACGTTGTCTCTGCCCACAGAGGTCCACGACCTAGTGGAAGACAAGTAATTACAGTGCATATAATCACCAGTCAACGTATTAGGTTCTCCAACAGGGGAATGTACTCTAGAGGTGAAACAGATCCACTTATGCTGCCCTAAAAATAGTGACTTTCGAACGGAGCCATGGAAGATGAATACATGTCCCTAGATGCAAGAGGAGAGGAAGGGCACGCCTGGTAGAGCACGCAGCACGGCCAAAAGTCTGGAGGCATAGAAGCATATCACATGTGTGATTTTTTGCTACCAGAGTGCAAATTGCTTAGGGGGACATGGTGGAAAACGACCCTGGAAAGGCCAAGTGTCAGGAGACCCTGGAAAGGCCAATTGGGCAGGCCAATTTGCCTGACTCAGTGATTAGACTTGAGGGAAACAGGAGGTCTTATTAAAGATTTTTAAGCAGGGGTGCCTGGGTGGCTCAATGGGTTAAAGCCTCTGCCTTCAGCTCAGGTCATGATCCCAGCTGATCCTGGGATCAAGCCTCCACATCGTATCATGCTCTCTGCTCAGCGGGGAGCCTGCTTCCCTTCCTCTCTCTCTGCCTGCCTCTCTGCCTACTTGTGATGTCTGTCTGTCAAATAAATAAATAAAATCTTTAAAAAAAAAAAAGATTTTTAAGCAGAAGAGTATCATGCTTATTATTTGACAATGATACCTCTGGTGAAGCAAGGAGGCCAGATTACAGAAGGTAGAGGCTGGCTACAGAGAAAACAGCCTGAAGACTATTTTAACAGTTTAGTCAAGCAAAACAAAGAGTCTCACTTATAAAATAAGTGGTATTTCTGGACCCATTTTATAGATGAGACCATCAAGGCACAGAGGAAGAAAGTAACTTACCCAGTGCTGCACAGCTGGCAAGCAGGAGCCAGGGTTCACACCCAGAGAGGGACAGTAATGGCCGTCCACTTGCCTCTGCTCTGCCAGGCTGGGTGGCCATTGAGGTTAGGTGAAGCAGGAGGGAGTGGGGACAGGCAGAAAGCCCTCAGCTTGGACAGCTGAATGGGGCGGAGGGGGCTCCCAGGAAACCATGGATGGATCTTGGAGAGGAAGCAGATCAGGTGAGGGATTACCAAGTCTAGTCTCAGTCATGTGGCCCAGAAGGACCGTGAAAGTGAGGCCAAGGCGCCAGGACCGTCGAAAATACCAAGACCGGGAGTCAGGACACGGAATGTTGCTGCTAAAAAGACACCGTTCCACCTGAAACCTTCACCCTAAAGACGCAGAACAGGAGGCCCTGAGAAGTGGCTCAGAAGAAATAGCTCCGGGGCCAGCCTCACGTTCAGATCCTGGGCTTGATGTGTGTTCCGGATGTTTCTTCACTTTTCAAACCAGAGTTCTTCATTTATAAATGGAGACTGCCAATACTCCATTTGCCACATTGTCATAGGACGAAAATTAATATATATGTAAAGCACCTAGCACGTTGCTTTCCAAAAGGAAGTGCTCCATAAATGGTGATATTATGGTTGTCATCATTATTATTTCAAGGATTTGTTGAAGATGAGTCCGAAAACACTCTGGGCTACCAGCCCAATCACTCTCTTGACAATTTTTCCCACAAAATTCTCTTACCTACATGGAATTTTTGCCACTCAAGAAAAGAGGCTCTTTGGAGGAACATGAATTAACCTTTTTTTTTTTTTAATTGGTTCTCTATGAGCCAAAAGAAAAACCTGGAGAAATCAGATAAAAAGAACATGTATGTATATGTGATAAAATACAAAATAGTGATGAAAACACATTCAGTGCCACCTTTTCCCAGTCTCAAGTGACAAAGGCAGATCGGTGGCGTGGCTCCTTGCGCATAAAAGAGAACAGGGGCAGAAGAACGATAGAAAGTCAGGGTCCCCTTGCTCGGGATTTTCTATTGTGATGGTGTCCGTGTTCACAAGGGCCACATCTCCCATGGAGGATGATGGTCTTGCAGGGGTCACAGACAAGTCCTGAGGTCTAAAATCCAACAGAAAAGACTTGGGCTTGGGAATACAGTCAAAGCGTTGAAGACTGAAGGATACGCAGCCATTTATTTATCACTTTGTCATTTCCGACTTCTTCAGACATGTTTTTCTTTGGGATTCAATGTGGTGACTAACAACGTGGTTATTTAAGTGAAAGACCTTGGGTTTGAAAAATTACAGCAGAGAACAGTTTCTGGGAAAGTGACTCCAGTTCACACACACACGGCGCTAAGTTCAAAACACAAACCAATACACTTAAGAGGAAAAAAAGACATTGGAAATAAGTGGAATATACTGTTTAATGTGAGTGCCTCTAAGATAATATGTTGGTAAGGATATGGAAATAAGCAATGTGGACAATGATAAAAAATAAAAAAGAAGAAGAAGAAGAAGAAGGGAGAGAGGAGGAGAAGAAACAGGGCCAACCTCATCCATTAGAAATAAGGAGATATGTTTTGAGACAAAAATCCTTTTTGCTTCGCCACTAAAGATTCTCGACCCTTTTAGTTCTCTTCTCTGAACATGGCTGTGAAGCATCAGATTCTCCTGGATCCCGCTCCTTCCAGGCCCCCACCCTCACTCACGCTTATCTGAATATATAAGCCTGCCCTTTGCTCAGATTTATGGGTCGGGCCAGAGCCATGTGTATTTACAGTGTTCTGACCTGAGGACCCCAGGCTGAAGGAGAAGAGGAGGAAACTGGGCTCATTCCATAAACAGAGACAGATAGGAGGGGGAGGTAAAAGGCTTTGCTAGCACTTAACATTTTTAACTATTTGGCCAAGCTTAAGAATTAGCGATTAGATTAGAGTAAAAGAAAAACGAGAGATACGGGTGCAGACGTGGGGCGGGGAGTCAACTGTGTGTTTTTGCTTTGGTCCAGTTACTTGGAGGTTCTAGGTTGGGGGGAGGGTAGGAGTGGGGTAGGATTTAATGTGGAAGGTCTGAAGGAAAATGAGTACGTCAGATACAGAGGGAGCTATAAAATGCTTTGGGAAGGCAGAGAGTCTACAAAGATGAGGATATAAACAACATTTAATAAGTTGGAAATTTTCTCCGACCACGAGTTGCACTTCTTGTGTGAAGCAAGACTACTTGCATTTTTTAAACTGTAATTGGTTATAGAAGAAAAATCTCCCGCTCCATGCTTAAATGAGAACACATTGACAGAGATTACCAAGCCCCAATCAACTCTGAGCTGAAATATTTTTCTCAGGGCCTGTTGGCCACTTGAAAGCAGTTCCATGCTCCAACAGGGCTGGTAAATGGGCCGTCCCTATGCAAAGCCGCTGGCACACGCACCAGGTCCAGTGGGAGGTTCAGAGCCGCTGAATCTCAAGCCGTGCTTGGCACCCAAGAACTGAACCCTCCTTCCCCAGGAGGGTCCTGTGTGCACAGGCAAAATGTGAAAGCACAGCTTCCGTTTGAGCTATTCTCAAAGAAATTATTTGCTGGAGAAACCGGAGTCTGGGGGGAAAAACTGATGTACCAGCCAACTCAAGGAGAAATAATGTGGCATCATAAGTACCATATTCACGGGAGGCCCCAGAAGCAAAGTGGCTGAGGCAGCATCATAAGGGGTTCATCGCAAATCCATTTACATGCAATAGAGCAAAAGACTGTCCCATACACGGGTTAAGCTGTGATTGGAGAATTTGTGAAACACCATCAAATTTTGTCTTTTCTGCTCCTTTTCATGTAGAGCAATCATATTCCCGTGATGTTACCTGTGAAAGCATCTGCAGGAGTGATGAGATGGTTTGATCGGAATTTTGTGTTCTAGCTAAGATGTGTTCTGAGTAAGAAAGAGGGTTATTATCATAGCCCATTCTGCTTGGGTTTCTGTGAGTTGGATTGAATTATCACTAATAACTGCATGAGAAAATGGGTGTGTGCTTAACACTGTGTGTGGCATTTCATAAATGTTAACGTGTTTGTTAACGTGTGTGATACTAATGTATATGATTATTCAACTCATGAGTCTGGTATCAAAAGTAAATTCTACAACTGAACTTTGAAAAAACTTAAAATACAAAATGCACTTGCATGCATTTTCCTTTCCATTTAGGTTTGGAATTTTACGTTGAAAATTACACATAAAAATCAAAGCTTTGGAGCTAAAGAAGGCATTGGATTATTACTTGGGTACAAGCTGACTATGTAACAGTGAAAACTGGGGTAGGGGGCGGTGAATGGGAAGAGCTACCCTTCCAAGGTCGCATTTCTGCAGTAAAATGAAATCTGTACTAGCCTGGGAAACTAATTTTTTTATTGCTCTCATGTTTGAACTTTCCTCTCCTCTAAAATAATGAAACTTCTGCTTTGTAAATAACGCACGCTCAAAGCGGATGCAAGCGCACGAGGAGTATTTAGGAGAACTTGGAGACAATTGCATCACAACCAAAATGCTTTCCTTGTCATTTCTGTTGAGGTCCACTTGCCGGTGAAATCATTTTCTTCCTCCAGTATGGTGTGGATCCCAGCAACAGTGGGTTCAGATGTAATCATTTAGGAGCAGAGACCTAGCTCAGTATGCCAGGAAAAAAAAAAAAAAAAAAAAAAACACGCACCACAAAGAACATTGAGATGAATGGCTCTATTTTATGAGCCATAAAAGTTTTATTCATCTTGACACTGAAACAGGTTTAGGCAGTGAGTTGACACGCCTTAAATAAATAAGTGGAATTAATTCCCCAGCCCTTGAAACAATAGCAGCATGCATGTCATTCGGAGAAATGCCCCATTGTTTCCTGTGGCTGCCTGATATTGATATTATTTGTGTTTTTCTGTGCCGCTGCCTCAGGGGCCTGGTTGATCCACTTCAGATTCATCCCCTGTTTTATTAGAGGTTGAAAAAGGTTCAAGACCTGTTTGTACCACAGCTCCCACCGACAGCTAAGGAACCAGTTTGGCGTCTGGTTTGTCTGTTGTTTTACTGCTGACCTTCAAATCAACTTTAACCCCTGACCTCGGGAGGCATCTATCATGACAAGAGGCTGTTTAACACAAATGGTGCCCATTTATAGGGGAAGAGACTCAGAAGATTTCCTTTTTATGAAGAATTGAGTTTTGCACCCCTCTTTTCTCAGTCACCACAGGTGAAATCCCTCTTAGCAGCTGGCTTATGAAATAATGGGAAGGGAGGCCTTAATGAGCAGAAAGCACCCTCAGCTGGAGATAAATATATGCAAATGAGATGCACAAACAAAGGAGCCTGGACAGAGAAATATCTGCAATTCCAGCAAAATGCTGCCGCAGCTCGAAGATGAACAGCTTTGATAAAATGGTAACAAAAAGCACCTTTTTATCCTCCAGCGTGTTTTACATTGCAATAGACCATTGTCATTGCAAGCCAGTGGAGCATGCAGAGGTTTTCTGCGCTGTTTCAGAAAACTGTTTAAACATTTGTTTTAAGGCATTCATGAAATATAATCAATGGACTGCTTCTGTGTTGTTGTTGTGATTTTTTTTTTCCCCGAGTGTGTTTTAAGATGTTGTTGTAGTTATTTTACCTGTTGGTCTTTTCGGGGTTTAATGTTGCCGTCTCGCTGTGCCATTTCACTTTCTGGGGACTTGTTTCTTCCACTGGCTGGAATGATTTTTTTTTTTTTTTTCATTTCAATGGAAAGAGATTTCAAGTTAATAACTGGTAAGACTCGGCTTTGAGGAAGGGTTTGAACCATCACAGAGCAGCACCCAAACAACTAGTTTTAATGATGGCAATCAAGTGTGTAGAGCTAATTCAGAGACAGGCATGTAACATGCTGATTTTAATAAGCTTTAAAAAAGCAATCGCTAACTTTTAAAAGTCTCTTTTTAATTTAATCGCCCTTGGTTCATATGATGCCAAAACAAACAAAACCATTAAAATATGTTTTCAATATGTATCTGCGGTGTTATTTGATAGCGTTTTAAATTAGCATTGTGTTGGTAAAATATTGATTTGATGAGCTTTCAAAAAATGGAACAGCTAAAATCATCAACCTATTTAGGGCAAAAAGGAACATCTTTTTTTCTAGAAAGGAATTAGGCACCCCAGCCCCAAGATCTTGCCAGAGACAGCCTGGACCCAGGACACGGAAACTGCCGCATTTGGACATACGTCTGATGTTTAGGTTAATAATCAAAGCACTCGAGGTAAGAGAAGAAACACTATACACGTCCCACGTGTCAAAATACTATTGCTCTCGAAGCTCCGCAAGATTTGGTTCTTTCATTTATAATACAATCCTAGCATTCTGCAGCAGAGACGTACGATGATCTTTACATCGCCTTTGCCTAAATTATTTCATCTTGCTGGCTTGCACTGGAGTGGAGACATTTCTTCTGAGTACTGTGTAGCTTTCACATTTTATGTGCATTTCATCAGGCAAATGTCAAATTTGCTAATAACAAGAAAATCTCCTCATTTTTAATCATGCCACTCCTGTTGCACGAGGCTGGGGGTTGGAGAAGGGGGTGGAGGAGGGAACATAAACGCATGGAGCATTCTGGCCAGAGAGAAGAAGGAGAAAATGCCTGTTTGGGTTTTAAAATGACACATGCTCGGTTATCTCCACGTCTGAGTCAGTGCATCATTAAATTCAGGATTTCAGGAGTTAATAGAAACTTGGTTATATTAGGGATGCTTTTTCAAGCCCAGGTTTGAAGCAGCATAATTATGTTCCACTGCTGTTGTTTGGAAAGGGCGAACAGCATCTTAGGCACAGAACAATGAAATTACAGCTGAGATTTAGGTTAGCAAAAGCCGTCTTCTCCAGGCTTTTATGATTCATTATTTCCCATTAAATACAGTATTAGAAGTGTACACTAGATAGCTCATGGTTGCTGCTCTCGGAGCACATTATCTATATTACACAGGTCTGGGGAGCAGAATTAGAAAACTTTGGGGGAATGAGCAATATGTGTTTGCTGATAGAAGTACCATATGGCTCATCTTCTTCAATTGCTTTCATTGCGACTCTGATGCTGGAGAAATTAAAGTTTTATTTGATGTGGCACAGCTTAATGAACTGTCTTCTGTTAGGAAAATTGAATATGTTTCCTGTTATTTGAGCACAGAGCCTCCATGGTTTGGCTGATGAGGGATGCATTATGTATTGTTTATTTAGCATTTTGAAAACAAAAGCAAGATATTGAAGGTAAAATTGATTACTGCTGGATTGCATTATATAATCAAGTTTCCTCCTTTTAAATTTCCCTTTACAATCCTTTGTAAGGTTTTAATATGAGCTCATTCCATGTTTTCGTTTCTCAAAAAATAACACAGAGTTTGGTTTTTATCGAGATACCTTTATTTGTAAACAAGCCATAGGAAACTCTGAACTTAGTATCGTTATATCTGTGAAGTTCGAGGAAGCATGTTTGGGAATAATGAACATAATTCGGTTTGTGTGAATCGAACTGCAAAACTTCCAGTTTGCCCCCAGTCGGTTTAGAGAATCCAACATATGCTAGTTGAGAGAGGGATGTCACCTTCTTTTGTTTGAAATAGACCACTTCAGAACCTTCTGGGGAAGGGCCATAAGAAAAGGAAGAGTTTTTGGATATTTGGAAATACAAATCTCAAAATATCAAATTTAAGATTTTTGAGTTAGTTGTCGGTAAATGAAAAAGCGAGATTCAACCTGTGAATTTAAAAAAAAATGAAGCGTATACTCCATGAATTTAGATTTTTTTAACTAAATCAATATGATTAAAGAAATAGATAATCAAAAATATACTGACAGGATGAGAAAATTAGGATGTCAGTCCACATGAATGTTCTCTACTCCCTGAGGAATCTGCAAAGAGATCCGTTCAGCATTTTATATAATCCCCCCCCCTTTTTTTTTTGGATCCCATCATGTCTTCAAAATATAAAATCAGAATAAACTCTAAAAAGACTGAATGTAAAATCATCTCATCACTGTGTTTTTCTCTCATTTATTTTCAGTGGGAAATAATCCTCCCATGGCTGATGACTCAGGCACATGAATCTGCAACAAGCAAGTGGGATAAAAAACAGTTAAAATGAATCAACATTTATCTGGAAGATACAGTCCTGACCTTAAAAAAAAAAAAAAAGTCATTTATCTTCTGTGTCCTGTGATGTTTTGAGGATTCTGGCAAATATGGCAGTTAAACAAACTTCTCTCACAATCTAAATACTGTCTGTTCAAGAGAGGCTTCCAATGTTTATAGCTCACAAGTAAAGAAAAAAAAAAAAAAAGGAAAGAAAGAAAGAAAGAAGCCCTGGTATTTTACCAAGACTAGTGCTCTTGAAAATGTCTCCAAACGAAGTGTTTAAGCAAAACTTTGGCCACGATATTCTCAATTCCTCATCCTTCCTCTGATTTTTTTTTTAATGAGATATTTTCATCTTGTATCATTGCATTCCTTCTCTTGCAATTAACAAATTAATCTCAAAAACGTAATGCCTCACTAGTGACCTGGTCATACAAACTTCCTTTAGAAACAGTTGAGAAGAAAACATCACATTTCTATGAACCCCGTCTCCTGCCAGGGGCCTGGGAGGAGGAACACCATTATGCATTGTTATCAGCGTGGTGTAATTTGACTGTTGACAAAGTATCCGTGGCAGTGAGAATGAGCGCAGTTACAAGTGTGGCGGGTTGTAATCAAGAAGATGCTTAGCTGTGCAACACTGCATCTTGAGCAGATTTGAATCAACATTGCCTTAAGGGGACACACACACATACCGAAAGAAAAAAAAATCCATTAATTTTTAGAGGAAAATTAGAGTGGCACTCGATGAAGTAAAATTTGACATGCGTTAATTGCTCTGCAGCTCTCCTAATTAGAGATTTTCAAATTCTTTTACTGCCGTCACCATGATGGCACATTGTCTTGCCGGACAAATACTGAAATTGCAAATTCGTTTGATCAGGAAGTTTTATGGAGGGAGATTGGACTGTGTCCTCTTGTCAGTCCTCTCCCAAAAGGTGGACAGCTGGAGAGCAAGAGGGATTTCCAGCATTACCTTCGCCACAGATGAGAATAGGCTCACTAAAATAGTTTCATTACAAGACTTAATGCAAAGGAAGCAGGTGCTGATGTGATTTTCTTCAACAGACGGAAATGTTCCTTTGATACTCATGCCTCTGTTTCATGTGAAATATTTCAGGTGGGGAAGAAAAAAAAGCCAGTGAAATGCTACATTATACACACATTCTCATATTTCTACTTATATTCTTCGGAAATTGGAGAGAGGGGATTCTGAAAGGCCCTGTCACATTTTTCCCAGGTCTTAGGCAACAGCTTTCCTGGTTCCCCTTCTTATCTTAAAGTAATTGTGCTGCTCTTTGGCCCTTAGGATGGCACCAAATATGACGCCATAATAATTTTGGTTTCCCTTTTTCAACCCCTCTGTCTAGCCCCTGAACCTCTCTTAATTCATTAACATATTGAATTTTTTCAATTTTCCATTTTCTTGCAATAACAATATTAATGCCGGGGTGAAAGCTTGATTGGAGCTAAATTACTTGTTACCTGCTGGCATTTATTTATATGGCATTGAATTATAAAGCTTTGCTATTGTCATGCCTTGGGCGAATTGTTTATGACACCAGTAATAGGAGTAATTGTTATTGTTGAAATTACCTGTCAGCTACCCATAGCAGTGGCCCTTGTCCCACTGACAAATAGTGACAAGGGAGAGGGATCCTCCATGCGTCCCCCTGATGGCTTCTCCTCTGATAATAAGAAGTGCAGGGCCTCTGATAATTTGCCTGTCACTGCTGAGTGCAGCTCAGAGAGAGTTAGCCAAATTGTTGTCATTCACTTTGACAAAGACAGCAAGATGGTCTGGTGCAAGAGGAGGATTATCAAAATAAATGAAACCGCTTACACCCCCTTTGTTTGTTTGGCTCGAGAATCGCCTGGCTTTGTAGGAGGTTGTGAAATCAGGGTCCAGTTCCGGGAGTACCTCTTGTTCATTCTAAGATGAGGATCCCAGGGAAGGAAAGGCACTTGAGAAGACTCGCTATTTTGCAATTTGCCTTAGCTGTTTAAGGATGATTTTCGGGTAAAAAGTCGAGAAGACTGTAACGAGAAGTCTGAACGTGTGGTTGAATGCAGTCGTTTAAAGCACATGTAAAATTCACACCTTTTCTCTCCTGCCTTCCTTTTATCCCCCCCCCTTTTTTTTTGGATCCATGCAGGCATTCAAATTCAGTAAATGTTCAAAAATGCACAAATTTCCCAGTTGCGACCAAGTTTTCTTTAAAATCAGAAATCTGCATCTTTGACTCTTAAAGTCTTTCAAGATCATACAGTTAAATTTGGGATTATTATTTCAAATGGCTGTTTCCTTTCCATAAATTATCTCTTATTTATGTAATATCTTCATGTGTAAAGAGATAAATGAAACGTAGTTCCAGGTATGAAGCATCAATTATCACAGGCTAACAGAGGAAGCAAAATGACTCTGTTATTGCCAGAGATCCAGTATAAATATTTGCATTTTAAAACCCCTTGGTTGCAGCCTGTGAACCTGTCATGGACAGAGAAGGGGATGGGGGGGGAGTGTCTGGGACTGTCCACTCTGAAAGAAAACGACTTTAAAGTCATCAAACCTTTGCTCTTATAAAAACCAAAATCATTCTCACCATTCCACAAAAGGCATCATTGCACGCTAGGAAAATTCTTATTTTTAAGGGGCCTGTGAGATTATTCCTCATAGATCTTCTTGACAAATACTTGCCATTATAAGACATGGAAAAGAAAAGCAAAGAAATAACTAGGATAAATGTAAAATATTGGCTCCTTATAGTATAGTAATCATCTGTTTATTGGTCTCTCTACCAGACAAGTAATGACCAAGCCCAGCGTTAAGTGCCAGCAACATCGCCTTGGGCCCTTCCCTCCTAACACTGGCCATCATCTGATTAGAGGACCTCAAAGAAGTCACTATTGCATATTTTCTGGGTCTTAACGGCACAGGTTGGCTGGCAGGAAAACTACCTAGGAGGGTTGATAAAGCAGCAGTGAGACATAATTTTATTTACTTCACTTACACCTTGCTCTCTGAAAAAGTCTCTGAGTATCTCAGACGCTGGTGGCTACAGAAGAAACCTAAAATTGGTTCAAATAGGAATTGTGGGAGAGGTGGGGGAGTGGGGGAGGCAGCGGGGTGTGTGTGTGGGGGGTGAGACAGCAAAAGTAAAATTATCTCTCCCTTAAACGTCCCATGAGCTGCATCAAGAAGTCATTAACCACATTGTTATGGGCATCTAGACCTTTTCTTAGGTGTTCTGTATTTAAAGCAGGTCAGTCAGTTTTCAGCAGTGCTAAAATCATAGATGCAATAACATGATGATGGGAATAAAATGAGTTTTTAATTCTTAATAATAATGCAGTCATCTAAAGGCAACCATTCACTGGTTAACCATGTTGAATGTCCCTGATTAACAAGTGGAAGGCAGTGACATAATTAAGAGGTTATCGGTAGTAATAAAAATGCTCAAACCTGTCTTGGAATGTGATCCCTTTAACAGATAATTTTTAAGAATGTAGCATGTCCTTGCTTTCTCTGTCGAGACACACGTTAGTGATCCCAGGAGGGAAAATAAACATACGTTTTTAAATGAAGATATTTAAAATGTACCCCATATTTCAGCGTGTTGCTGTAACCTGGTCTTTTTTATGTTCCTCCTATAAAACCTAAATTAAGCCTCTTAGGAGTGGTTTTGCTGTAGGTTTCGTCTAAAAACACAATACATTTTAAATGGTTCCAGTACTTGAGTGCACTTTAATAAGTGATCAGTAACGTGCATTCTCTTCCCCCGTTTCCAAGCAGCAAGCTTTTAAAAAGATGAGCCTTCTTTAAAATTTAGCTTCATTTGAAATGTAAACTTTTAACAAATAGTAATTGCTCCTCTAGCTGTATTGATAAAGTGACTGGCAGCAAATCTTCTCTCCTCTCTCTCTCTCTCTCTCTCTCTCTCGTAACATTTTGAAACACCCATCAGTGTCAAAGGAAACTGCACACGTCTCCTTTGCTGCTCTAAATAAGGCTCAGCAATGTTAAGAAAAATGTCAGAAAAAGCTCAGTGGATTAAAGTAACATTTCTGCACCATGTCACAGAGAATGGCAGGGCAGACTGGTCTGCATAATTCTGAAAGATATTTTGTGCAAAATGCTTACTTTCTAAACCAAGCGAAATTTTATTTGGAATGATTTAAGATCATGTTTGATAACATACAACATCCAGTTGTTTTTCTAGATCTTGTTATTCCATATTATGCCTTTGGTATGTGTTTTTTAAATCAGAGCAATGATACATGCTTCTCTTTGTAGTGCGTTTCTGCACCCGTGTGCAGCGTTAAAATACATTTCAGAGTCTTCAATGCATTTTTCTTTTCTTTCTCAAATTCCTAGGATGTTCATTCAGTGAAAGCAGTAAAAACGCTGGGCTCTTGCACATGCAAATTTATTGAACTAATCGTCCTTTTTCGCTTTAAATAAAATTTGTATATGGCCTTGGAGATGCTCAGAACAGTTCATTCATAGATATAAAAATATATACATAAAGCATTTACATTTCATTCATGTATTAAAAATAAATTACTGGTTTGAGATTTTTAGTTTTGTTCTATTCTTCTAAAGAATATTCAATAATTGTCAAAGAGTGTAACGATAGTAAAATACCTCGTAGTATTGTAAATATGTAATTAAAACTTAACAGTTAAAAAAGAAAATAACTTACAGGTTCATTCCTGAGTACCAATAGAAATGGCAAGATTGGTTTTGCAGAAACAAGGTAAATCGCAGCTCATTTTAAGTACAAACTTTTTCAAAACAGTTTAAAAATGAATTTAGACAAATTTGTCTCTTAACCTTTAAAGATTTTCTGCCTGTTTCTGTATGTCCTTTATTACATTAATTTTTTATTTAAATTACACCATTAACTGGATATGAATTTATCAAGAATACATGTATTGATTTATAAAACAGTACCATTAATTATTATAATAGCTAGATGTAGCTGATATTACAAAGCCATTTAAAGGTTTTTAATATAACTTGGACATACATAGATAGATAGACATTATGGACAAGACTACAATTTAAACTGGCTACTAGCAGTTAATGAAATCCTTGATTTATATTCTAGTTTAGAGATTGATTATATTGTTGCTTTGTAAAACTATTTATATTATGCCATTTTTCAAAGGATGTCTCAATAAAAAAGCTAAGTAAAATATTCAGTCAATTCCCAAAGCAGATTTTGTTTTCTATATTTTAAATGCTAGTGAAAATAATTGATTGTGTGTGTTCCAAGCTTTGTCATTTCCATTCCAGAGGTGGCTTTCCTGAAGGGAGCCTCGTTTGCAATGCACACTTTCGAACACCCCTGATCCTTGCAGAAACAAACCCCTTCTCTTTATTTCATTACCAACATCGCTTCCCATTCCCTCTCCCCGCCCCCAACAAACCCATGTATATTTCACAAAACCCGCACATCAGGACCCATAAGTCTTTTTGGCATCTTTTATGTTATGCATTTTTTTTCTCTTAAGGTTGTGGAAAACTGGGACTTACCCCAAAGCCGCAAAGCAGGCAATCACGAAGAGTATTTGGGTAAGAATGCAATCTGAAGAGAAAAAAGAGAAATGAGGAAGAATATAAGCAAATAACTGTAACACTTTCAAATTACTTTTCAAATGATAATTAGCTAACGAATAGATTGAAAGTTAAATTCTTTTCACATTGTACTTGGTTTGGGTCTCCTGGTCTCTTTATTTTTATCACTTTTCCTTGCCTGGCAACATATGTTACCGATTTATTATAGTATTTTTACTGTTAGCAGACAAATCTAAGGCTAGCTGAGAAGGCTAGCTTCATCTGATGACTTTCACAACAACTGCAGGGCATCCTTGAGGGTGAGCCAATAGGCTCTTTTGAAGCTATAATACTATTAACCATTTTGATGCCGAAATATTTCTTATAGCTCAAGTGGGTTCTCTTTTTGTAGGTGCTCTGGGTTTCACGTATATAAAAGTTTAATGTAAATGATTTGTTTAGTAAATATTTCACTAGCCTTCTAAGCACTTTCTTCCATGTGTCCTAAGTTGCGTAAAAGCCCTATGAATGCTTTGGTTTCTTTATTTTCCCTTTCTTTTACAGGACACTGAAATCTGGACACACATTTATAAGTAAACAGCTATCAAGCATCAAGTTAAGTTGTCACTTCTCCCTCCCCCACGCCATTAATTTTCTGCTATGCTACTAAGAGAAACAAATATCCCTTAGACTTCCAATGATCACATCACTGATACATGTATAGCCCAGAAAAGTAAAGTTCAAGTGAGAGAGATTCTTTTGGGCTAAGAATCTGAAATTACTTTCCAAATTAGAGATGCCGTTCGCTATAGCCATTTTAATGGGTATGTGGTACTAGTCAAAGGCTTATGCCTTCTAATATGTACATGTAAAAGTGTCTGTTTTAGAACTGTATTTGTTGACTAAAGGTATTCATTTTAAAACTACCAAATAACAAACTTCTATTTTTGATCACCTGTTATTTACTTCAGTCCAAATTATTTATTTACTTTAATTTAAAATCCCGACGGTCTCGTTCTCCATTTGAACGTCCCATGCGGGGCTCCCTTACAACTCCAGGAACATTTTGTAGACTTTCTTTGGAGCACACGTGGCTTAAAATTTTAGAAATTAAATCTCAAATTTTGGAAGCCAGTGTATCTTGTCTACAGAGTCCAGCTTGGCAACTAAAATTTAATCCAATTTCGACAGTAGAATTCAACGACTAAAACTGAGACGTTCGGGGCAGCCTTTAGGGGTCTCACTGTCAAAAAAGTGAACTTCAAATGGACACTGGGGAAGGTATGTGCTACAGTGAGTGCTGTGAAGTGTGTAACCCTGGTGATTCACAGACCTGTACCCCTGGGGCTAATAATACATTATATGTTTATAAAAAAATAAAAAAATTATAAGAAAAAAAAGTGAACTTTGAGGACCTGACAGGCACCCCGCATCCCCAAGTTGCAGAAAGTGCTAAGAGATATTGTCTGTCCCAACACACCGAGCACAGTAGACCGTCTGCAAATCACAGCAGTGCCATAGCTTCCCGACGTGTTTCAGAACACACCGCCTACCTGGTTTTAAGACATTTGTGTGTAGAATTTACCATCTTTGGAACAGGTGGTAAAAGAGCTACCTTTCATCTCACCATTCAGCTGATTCTATTTCTCCTTTATGAAAAAGCTTCTGGATCTTCATCATTTATACTTCAATATACTTCCCACAAATTTTATTTCAGTATTAATTATAATTATCCCAGCACAATAATAACAAGCAAATTTTATATTAAACATCTATAGATATATAGATTTTTCCTAGTCTAATATCGCTTAATCTTTAAGGGGGCTTATCGTTAAGACCTATTGTCAGATATTTACCATATTTATTTCTTTTTTGTCCCCAGAAGGCCTCTTATGGTGACTCTAGGTAATTTTAAGTCAGGAGCAATTATGATCAAAAGGATTTCAGCTTCAGAGAACGAGGCCAACTTTCGGATAGTATAAATGCACAGCAGTTCTGAAAGTGATCATGTGTAGAGTTAGGAAGACCCAGGTGACTCAGCCCTGGTCCTGTCATTTCATTTCATGAATGAGCTCATCCTAAAGGCACTGATTAGGACACGTTCACTTTAAATATTAATTTTCTCAGAAAAATGAATGGAGACAACTCTGTTGAAAGCCCTAGAGTTTTCTTCTTCCAAAGATTATATTCTTGAACCAAAACAGAATCTCTAGCAGAGTTTTATCCCCATATGTGGAAGCACACCGACTGTACACATGACTCTCCAAGGTCCTTGATGCTTGATGCTTGTTTCTCTTCTGGACTAGGTCCTCCACTCCCTGCTATAGTGCCTGTAATAGAGGGAATGGGCTGGACTGCCCCTTCTCTGCTTCTCTTCATTAACCCTCTCCACCCACCACATTGTCTCTTCCACCTCCACCGTAAAGCAGGTGCCTTTTAAAGGCCTGAATCTAAAGACAGGTTCCTCTGGCTTCCTGGCTGGGGCTCTGTCCTTATCATTCGGTAACATCTCTAACTGGCCCTTCCAACAACCGGTCCAAACATGAGCTGGGATCCCCCTTCCCTGTTTGCTCCTCACCTCTACCCTGACCCCCAAGGGCCACCCCCCCACACTCCGCTTTCTGTTTTGTCCATCACCTCGGTTCTTTCCCCCTGTTTCTGACCTGCACTTTTTCTGGATCAGACGCAGGCAGGTTGAGAGGTAATGAGAACCAGATGGACATAGCACAGAAATTGCCCAAATGGGTATGAGAATGTGGGGAGCTGTCAGGCATGGAGAGAAGCTGGAATTTTTCAGCAATAAAATGGGATTTATCGCCACTCTACCACAGTCATTGCCGACAACCGTTTACCTTGACAGAAACCCCATTCCAATAGGCCACGCCGATGCAGATTCTTTTTTCCCAAAGAGTGATGATTGGTATTTGTTCTAAGGCTCAAATGGCCTGCACTAAAGGTGAAGCATTAGGCCAAAGTCCTGTATTCCCCACTGAGGCAAATGAACCTGCTAAAATAAGTTCCTTCCACAATGGCTGTGTAATTGAAACCAGAAAGTGAGAGAATTTGATAAATTGCTTGACCCTGAAGGAATGTTAAGGTCATAAATTTTCATTGCATTTTTTCTTCCTTTTTTTTTAATTTTTATATATTGATTATATTTAGTATTTGCTTCAAAATCCAACAAGCTTACAGATCATCGGTTGTGGCCCCAGGGGATAGCACAGTAAATCATCAATTAAGAGGGCAGAGGGGCCGTTCTCCCCTCATCTTCCAAAGAGGAATGTCAGCTCCTCAGTCTTCCAAGGACAGTCATGGAGGTGTCTTACATCTTAGAATTATTCCAACTTTGCACGCAATTTGTCCTGGCATGGACAAAGTCAAATCCACGGGAAAGATTTTTCTCAGAGCGTGCTGCTACGCGTCTATCATTTAAGAATGATGGACTGTTAAGAGACTGGCAATCCATTTACAGCAATCACACCCATACACCTTTTTCCCCTGGAACCTGAGAGTAAGAACAAAGGTATTTTAGCTGAAAAGAGGCGATCCTCTTTTTTTAGGTAAATTGAAAGTGTGCCTGTGTTTGTGTGTGTGCTCCCATGCTGCTGAAGGCTGGTTTTAGCAAGTCCACTTTGAAATTTTTCAAACTTACTTTTTTAAGATCTGGATTATCTTAACTTGGAAATAAAACACAGGTCATAAAAACAGCCCAAACTGCATATGACATAATGTAAAACGGACTAAAATACTAAAGTCATCACATAGTAGCAAATTTCTACACATCTTGCTCTAAGGTTTTACTTGTTTTTCTGAGAAGGGAATGAACCAAGCTTGTCAGCATTTTAATTTAGCTGTACTTTCTACCGATTGCTTGTAATGATATATTACAAGCATGTATATATATCGCCGCTCTATCAGGTTAAATAATTTCTTGATAACCAAAACTCCTTGTCCTTGAAAATTTTTTAAGAATAACCCATCTCCTTTGTATGTGTGTGCTTGGCTTGTTCTCACTGTGAAATAAATAAAATCAGAAGTTTTTAATCATTGAAGCATAGCTTTTCTGTTCAAAATTTTCAGAATTCAGAAGACCCAAACTGGGACACAAAGCAGAATTTCTGGTTGACCACTGGGACGGTTCCTCCAGTTTAGGAAAGATTCATGCCCATCTATTTTCAACTATGAATGATCAGTTTGCAGATTGAAACCAGTACCAGCTCAGGGATGTGTAAGTATTAAATAAGCCCATGTGCGTTTCTTGAAAACCATCTAAACTGTATAAGAAAAAAATAATGTATGGGCCATTCCTTAAAGTAGTGAGAGTAGGAGTAAGGTGAAATAATTTCCAGTCCTCTACCCTACTTTCTTTTTCTCAAAAATAATTAATGGCAATATTTATTCAGAGTATTTCTATCTCAAAAAACTTTTCTTGCTCAAGTAAAGGAATTGGAAAGAGAGTCCCTAAAAGAAGTAAATTCCAATCCTTATTATTCCAAAACATGAAAGAGAATTTGCGAGTGAGGCCAAGTAGTAAGTAATAAACAGTTCCAGGGCTGTTGAAAGTCTGAGAATCTGGCACCAAAGTACAGGGGAAAAGATAATTTTCATGCATTAGTGCTTATATGTATATAAATATTCTAATAAGGACTCAGCAAGCATATGTCTTCATCTTAGAGAAGGGAGCTCATGATGCACATAGGATCTACTTTTAATCTAGTGGCTTTGTCAGTGTTGAAAACGTGACTTCCTTCCTCTGCACGTAAAAATTTCATTGTGAGGCTGTTTCAGAAAAACAAAAAATAAGTAAATATATGCATATGTATGTATATATACATATAAATAAAATATGAACAGAAAATGGCTTCAATCACTAATATTTTTGCAAACTAATGTTTAGCTGATGCAACTCAATTTTATTTTGCCTCACATTAGTGTCATAATGGTAATGACTAGCCTTTATTCACTAACAGTTTGAGTCAGCACTTTGAGACATTTTCAAATTAGGTCATACTGCACATTTGTGGCTGATACCAAGGTTGATTAAGAGAGCTGCACCATTTTAAAGTGATGTGGTGTGAGTTGAATTAAGTTCTCTCTGATAGTTACGGGAAATGTGAGGCACCATAACTAAGCAGAAATAATGTATGGGCTATAGGGGGAGAATATATTTCCACAGAGTGCTTGAAGTCATACTCATTTACAATTTCACAAAGTCCTCTGTCTGTTATGGAAGAATTCTATCATGGGGCCTAGAAACAAGCAATGAATTACAATAAGGACACTGGAGGCCTGGTCCTCAGTCCTATTGCAGTGAAAGTCAGTTTTTGCCTTTATGTCCCTTTTGATCGTCTCAATAAAGAGCTTTTTTTTTTTTTCCCCCTTCTAGACACTGACTACTGCTTTTCTGAAGTCAAAATGATCCCGTGTCACAACCAAACCGTTTACCCATAATGTGATGATGCTGAGGTCTGGCTAAATGGCGAGGCAAGTTGGACCTGGAGAGAATGAAAAAAGAAAAGGAGGAAGAAGGTCCACTTACATTGCTAT
Organism: Lontra canadensis; assembly: GCF_010015895.1. Lineage (NCBI taxonomy): Eukaryota > Metazoa > Chordata > Mammalia > Carnivora > Mustelidae > Lontra > Lontra canadensis. Next base: position 5,809,505 of record NW_022631044.1, read on the forward strand.
AGTCATGGCAGACCCACCAGCTCCACTAAAATGTGTAGGCACAGGACTGTCTAATTCACCCAGCACTTCCAATGAATTGTAAAAATTACCCGTGAAGGCAGAGCACCTTTTCTTTGGGTTTAAGGGGAACAAAAATAAAAGCTGAAACTCTTACTTGCTGGTTTGCTCAAAAGGGCAAAAATAGCCGTTATTATTACCACTGTATTCATTTCACATTGCTGTCTCTGTAGCAGAAAGGAGCCATAAGTGATTACACATATATATAGTATATAGATATATCTATATCTATATATCTATATATATATAATCTATATATAGATATATAGATTACACATATATAGTAATATATATTATATATTATGGGTGCAAGTGGCCTTAAAAGCCAAGGAACCTGCAGAAAAACTGGAATGGTGTATGGCCCTGGAACGAAAGAAAATCTCCGTCCTTGGCTTAACAGGTTTCTGTCCCGAGGACGCAAAAACAGTTCCCTATAGTTTCTCTTGCACATACACCTAGCTTTCTTTGAATAGGCAGCCTGAAACATATGGGATCAAACCACATGGTATTTATGTCTTTGTTGTGCTTTTTCAAATTTCCACTTCCCGTGCAGACCCTTCTGCAGACCAGACCTGGCTTGCCACCCAAACACCCCCCACACCCCCTCAACCCCGTCCCAGGGAAAGGGTGCTGTCCTGCCCCCTGCAGAAACCTCCAGTTTCTTCTCCATTTCTTTGAAATTCCATCTGAGCCTTCACAGAAGTTTGGACCGAACTTGTTTTCTTGAGGAGAAGACATAGGCAAAGAAAGAGGAAGGACCCCACCGGAAATTTTTTTAAAAAGTGTACATGTTTCTGTTTGTTTGTTTTTTTTAAGATTTTTTATTTATTTATTGTCAGAGAGAGAGCACAAGCAGGCAGAGTCGCAGGCAGAGGCAGAGAGAGAAAGCAGGCTCCCTGCTGGACAAGAAGCCTGATGTGGGACTCGATCCCAGGACCCTGGGATCATGACCTGAGCCGAAGGCAGCGGCTTAACCGACTGAGCCACCCAGGCGTCCCTCTGTTTTTGTTTTTACTTTTGTTTTTAATAAATGCACCTAGGGACACCTGGGTGGCTCAGTCTGTTCAGTGTCTGACTCTTGATATCAGCTCAGGTCTTGATCTCAGGGTCGTGAGTTCAGACCCCTCACTGGGCTCCACGCTGGGTGTGGAACCTACTTAAAAAAATTAAAAAAAATAATAATATGTGCACCTAATTAGGAACATAAAGTTGTAATAGTCACAGTCCTTCTCAATATTTATAAATATATTTATATTCCAGGCTCCTTAAGAGTTTCACAAGAATAAAAGGCAAACAGCCTTTAAATCTTGGGAGGGGTATAAACAAGAACTCTTCAGAAGAGAGGGAGGGAAAAAAAGGAAGAGAGGAAGAACAGGGAGGGAAGGAGGAAAAGGAAGACTGATTTGAGCTCTTCCACTCTGTCACAACAGAGACGTGCTCCCGCGGCATCCATCCCCATTTCTGCCTTTCAGCTGTGCAAGTTACGAGCCATGCAAGTGAAACGTAAACTTGCTGCCTTCGATTCTGCTGTCATGAATTTCTTGTGACTGCCCATAGCCAACACTTTAAATAAGGGATAACCTGAATTTGGATAACTCCCTGTTCTTGTTGAACTACACCGGCTGCTCTGCCCAGACCTGACGATGTATCACAAAAACAAGAGTCATGGAATGTCCTGTGACCCAGATTAAAACACAAATATCTCTGGGTTCGTGGTCTGCCAATTAATGGCTGTGGCAATGGCAGCACGGTGTCTCAAGCATACATTTTCATCTTGAACACACCCCTGGTGTGTGCAATCACTTAATTTACATTTTCGAAAGGTCACCTGTGGTACTTGCTAGAAGGGATTATATATTTTACTTATTTTGAAGTAGGCTAATTTGCCTAGCTAGGGAGACACACCTTTCTGGTTACTAGGATGGCATAAATCTGAAACATCCGTAATATCACCATGAAAGACAAAAGTATTTTTGCCATTTTGTTAAGCAATTAAGGGAATACTTGAGTTTCTCCAACAGTTTAATTTAGTACACGAGAATAGCATCGAGTGAGCTATGTTTATTAATAGTGGGTTTTTTATTATTATTTTCCAGAACAGATACAGGAACATTACAGGGGTTCAATATGACTTTTGATGATCTGGCGTGTGGTGATTAAATAAGGTTAACCCTCATTTTCTATGCTAATAGGATATTTATAATCTCCACAGCATATCCAATTTAACGATTTTATTCTCTGTTGTTCAGAAAGTATTTCTTATTAGTGAAAGAGAATACCCTTACATTCACCACAGATGCTAGTTTAATTAGGCTTGAGTGCATTGTGTATAATTAGTCCACTTCTCTAATATTTCATCTATAATTACACAATGAACAATGTGCTTAAATTTCATAAAATTAGTGGGTTCAAAAGAAAGACTTCAAAAAAAATGAACATTCCATTCTCAAGCTTTCCCAAGCCTTACTGAGAGCCTGATGAAAATACAGCTCAGGCCAGTGTGAGTTCCATGAATGGGGAATGGTTGCCCAAAGGCTCTGAAGTTAAAAGCAAAAAGAATGGTTTCCTGAGCTCCTCTCATCCCACGCAATGACAACGTTAGTGGCAGAACTATTTGGTCCAGGCCCAGCTGTCACTGGAGAAATAGGATTAAAATCCCCGAATACTGTTTTCCCAAGGTCCCTGCAAATGTCAGTCTTCAAGAAGGTATTTTGAATGGCAAATTTGCTTGGGTTGGGGTTTGAGTATTTTTCTCCCCCGGCATTTAGAGCTCCTCTGGGCAAACTCATTTCAGATAGCAGCCTATGAAGTTCATCATGGAAACCAACTTTAGTTCTGTTAGGAATGTGATCAAGTAGAGAAAGAGGGAGAACAAAGAGAGAGAGAGAACCTGGTTTATGATTTTGAGCGATCCTTTATTGACAGAAGGAAGTTAGTGGTACCTCTGAGTGTGTATGTGTGTATTGCCCATATTAATTCAAAATAGGCTCAAGGGCAAAAGAAAAATGTATTATGGAGGTTTGAGAGAGTTTTTCCAAGGGCTGCAGGAAGCCTCCATGTTCATGCTCTGTACTGCCCAGCTCCGCCAAGTTAGCCAAGGTCAACAACAGGTCCACATACTCCTTTCAATGTGTCTTCTCTTGTACCCCTAAAATGTCCATCTTATAAAGGTCCTTGGAGGTTCTTACTTCCTCATTTTGCCTTCTAACATGTTTGTTTCACTTCTACCAACGAGAGTGCCAATTGCCAAAGTGACCACTGAGACTCAGCAGCCTACCCGCTGCCCAACAGACAAAGAAACACCCCCAAAGATTTCAAACAGAATCACAGGATCTAGTCAGGAAACTAGAATCACCACCAGATTGTTCAACAGGGGGATTTAAACTAACAAACTAGTCACGAAGGTAGTGAAAGAACTGAAAGTCAAATGAAGACCTGCCAAGGGTTCGGCAATAGCGGGAAGCCATTGCCATCCCTAGATGGAAGGGAACAAGGAAAGAGGACAGGTTCTGGGACCTCAGTGGAGATGCAGCTATTGCCAGAACCACTTTGAAAGCACTCAGGGACAGGGCATGGACTATCCCAGCCTCTCCCGTCCTCTCTACTCAGAGGCATCCTTGGCAGAACCTTTGTAGGAGGCAGATGGCAATGGACTTTCCAGGGCTATGCCCCCTAAGAATATGAAAGAGCAGGGAAAGGGTAGGAATGGGTCTCAGAGCAGACAGGTACATGACCAAGCAAGGTTCCTTCTCAACAGCCTTAAGACTTGTGTGTGAAGATAAAATTCCAAATGAATCCCTGTGTGAATACAGCAGAAGGAAATTGATATTTATGTTGCTTTTGAATTCCTAACGTGCTACATGGAGGAGCACCAACTAGGAAAATGGCTATCATGTTGAGGATAAACATTTGAGTGAACTCAATCTATTTTAGCTATGTGGATTAAAAGGGGACACAGGTGCTTAAAAAGTTGAGGCCACCCTTGATCCCAAGCCCTTGAAGTTGTCTGTCAGAGTAATGTGTCATTTTCTACCCCGGTGTGGCCCATCAGCTGCAGAGTGAGGGGTGAATAGAAGGTCAATCTTGATTTCAAGTTCTCTGGGCTCCATAGATTTTGTACAGCTCAGGCTTTGCTTGAACAAAGATGGAAGGTTTTTTGGGGGGGATGTTTTGTTGCACCCCAACCAAGCAGCCCCAGACTGTTCATGTGCCATGCCCTTTCACTGTTGTCCCATGGCCAGATCGACTATTGAAAAAATAGTGTTTCAGTTGTCCTCATAACCCTTAAACTATTCTTCCTGGACAATACTAGCACTAGTAGGGTTTGTCATTCAGGCTCAGGGACAAGGTCACCTTGAAACCGAGACACGAGTACACTTTCAAGGTTTAACATTTTATCTTCCTGCTCTTCTACTTTCAGCCATATCACTTATCCATTACAATGCATGCCGAAGTTAAAAGAGATTTGCATTTGGTCCTACAAAATGAAGATTTCATAAGTTAGCTTTTTTTTTTTTTTCCTCCTGACCAGAATCCATATTACTTGGAAAGAGAAAGGTCAAAAGGAAATTATTGCTATTTTAGACAGCAGCATAAATTTTCTTCCTATTTTTAACCTAGCTTTTAATTTAATAAGTTTTATGACCCTTATATTAAGTACATATGTTTTACAAGACATTGTGTCCCTTGAGTCACCCTGAATTTGCTCTACTGTACCAGAGTTAAATGAATGAATGCCATGTTTCTGATTTTAGCTCTCCCTGCATTCGATCCTTATAATATGCCCAGTAAAGCTTCCTACAAACAGAGAACCACAACACAACTCAAAAGCCATCTAAAGGCTAGTATAGATTGTTTTCAATGAAGTGAATGACTCTGTGTCCCTCTGAAGTATTTTAAATTTTGGATTTCTCTCCCATTGGTGTTTGTAATAAATGACAAAGGACATACAAAGTCATGGAAATGGTCTCTCTTCTTCAGATCTGGCAACTAAGCTTCAAACACCTTTATGGCTTTCTTCCACTGGCCAATGCGAAGACATTTTTCCTTCAGATTAAAGTTTCAAAATCGAAAACAACCAGATTTTGTCATCTGAAGTAATATTAATTTTCTTCTACAGACAGTTCCATCATCCTGCGTTTGTGGTCATTTGAAAATGAGTTTGGCGCTATTGAAACATAAAGAGGGTCCCACCAATCCAAAAAGAAAGATTCTTTGAATAATGATTCTAAGATTATTTAAGAAGAACTTTTTGAATTCATACCAAAATGGAGAAAATACACCTACAATATTAGCGTGGAGGTAAGTTTAGCAGTTTGTAGTTGGTTAATGAAGAAGTAGGTTTTCCTGAATTTATATGGGGGTGAGCAGTAAGCAAGAGCTGTGGGAGCAGAGGTATGGTCTGGCTCAAAGTGGTGTATGTAAATCGTGCAAAACTATAACCACCTTGCAGGTGACAAAACTTGTTTTTTAATTGTTAAGACGTAACAGATTTTTATACCCTACCAGGGTACAGGAGCCATTGATTAGCTGAATATTCAACCAGAAAATTATAATGTAATAAAATTTGTTTTGAAACACACTTTATAAATTTTCTGCTCCAATTCTGATTTTCAAATGGTTTCCCTACATATGCCAAAGTTTAGTAAAGCTAGAGCCTACAGAAAGTGCATTTTAGGTGAATGGATTGAGGGTGGCACAACTCAAGATGGCAAAATTAGCCTTTACACCACAATTTCAGAGTATGTGCCAGACTGGATGACTGTGTACACTTAAGTTTACTAATGTATCAAATCCAATTCAAGAAGCCATTAATTTCTTTCCTTTTCATTTTGTTTGCTTTTGTCCTACTTCAGTGACTTTGAAGGACTTGACCTTAAAATCTAATTGGTTATTCAGTAGAACTTCCCTCAAAGATCCACATAAGAATTGATGTTCATTTCACAATCATGTATAGGCTCAAAATTGATATGTTGCCTTGTGACTTTATTGTTAGAGGAAACCATCCATTATTTCCAAAAGGAAAGAATCTCAGCTTCTCTATATTTCATTTTCAAAACTGAGGGACAAAAATATTAGACCTGTTTGAAATCTACTTAAATATTGGCACCGTGGAGATTATTTGCATTTAAAAGATTGTTTTTACTTTTTAGAAAACATGTAAGGGTCTCTAATATCTAGAAACTCTTGGTCAGTCCAACTGTCTATGTTATGGCCACTCTGCTGAGAAATACAGGTTAGGATGGAATGTTGGCATTAGGCTCCAGGAAAACAAGGGCTGGACATTTTAGCCCGTCAACTAGAACTCCTGGTCACCTCCCAAGGGGCAAATTGATGTCAAGTTCTGCTGTCTGTCAGGATTAAGTGCCTGTTTGCTTTTTCACTAACATGTGGTTTGAGAACAAAGCAGCTCAAATCTCCTCAGTCCCTAACAAAGCATCTCAAATTGCTGAGTAAAATTCCTTAATCCCCCATCTTAATCTGAAAACACCAGAAGCATGGTAGAACACTGCGGTCTCTTTTTGTGTTGCTTCTCCACTCCACCCACCCCCATCTCCCCCATTCCTGACCACCTCCTCCTCAGCACTATCATTAACATGTGCTTTTGACTCCCCCTTGTAAGTGATTCTTCAGTAGAATATTATCAAATTGGAAATCAAGTTAACTTGGTCAGAGATCATGTTGGTTTAGTCATTTTTATTCCTTATCAATTTCACAGACAGGGTTTTGGAGGGGAGGGTGGTGAGAGTTGGGTGAACCTGTTGGTGGGTATTAAGGAGGGCATTTATTGCATGGAGCACTGGGTGTGATGCATAAACAATGAATCTTGGAACACTGAAAAAAAAAGAAAAAAGTGAAGGGAAAAAATAAAGATCGTAACAGAGGGATTAATTAATCACCTTCACATATCCTTGAAGTTTATATGTACATAAACAATATTGCCAAAATTCTGAATGGACAGGATTTGACTGCTTGTTTGCAATATCTGTCAACTCTCAGTCAGAAGTCAAAAGGATATTGGTATTTGTATTTTGCGTACAAACAGGATATTTTCACGAGGTAAGAGAAAGAAGCAAAACTAACTTCAGTGACTGGTTTGGAACTGTGAAACGGTCTTTGTTAACATGTGGTGAAAGAATCAGCATTCAGAAAATATTTCCCATGATTTGTGTGTGTTCATTACATATTAAGGATGAAGACTTTATCCATCCACTAGAGTTGAAAGGCTTCAAATTTTTGGTGCTTCATTTGCAAAGCATTCCAATCTGCATGTTGAATTACATAAAACCCTACTTTAACACACCATCTCTCCTTTCCTACTAATTTTAGTGACAGTAGAATTGGTAGATTTTTCTTGGGAGGACATTTTGGAGAGCTGCCAAATTAAGTTCTGGTCTTAGGGAAGCTGAAACTAACTCAGGGCACTTATCCCTTTTTTTTTTTTTTCTATTTTTCTATTGGAAAGTTAAACGAGATACACCATAAAAAAATAAAATAAGGGTAAAATAAGGGCCGCCTGGGTGCTGCAGTCGATTAAGCATCTGACTCTTGGTTCAGGCTCAGGTTGTGATCTCAGGGTGTGAAATCAAGCCCCGAGTCGGGCTCTACACTCGGCATGGAGTCTGCTTGATACTCTCTCTCTCTCTCCCCCTCTCCCTCTGCCCCTCCTGCTCATGCTCTGTCTCTCTCTCAAATAAATAAATAAATAAATGTCCTTTTAAAAAAAAAGATTAAAAATAAAAATAAAATCAGAAAACTCTACTTCACTCCAAAAATTTCATTCAATTGAATGTTGGTCTCATAGGTTGTCATTCTTTTTCCCTCTTCTTTCCTAATGGTCTCCTCCTTAAAACAAGTAAATGTTAGCATATGTGCTGCAGAAGAGAGCACAAAAAAGTGAAGTTAATGAAACCTCTTTCCCTAGCAATCTGGGGCTCTGTCGTAGTATGTCTATCTCTGAAGAATGGTAATTAAGCCTTATAGAGAACATAAAAAATAGGAGACCTAAAATTTCCCAACACCCATGAAAATAGCACGTGTACTAGATTTAATACTATCTCTTTCTTCATTTTTCTTCCTGGCATTTTCACTTTCTACAGGAATGGGTGAAGGGAAAGAGCAAAAAATGAAGGAGATACCCGCAAACATCATCTTTCTAGGTCGAGTCTTCATCACCAAGTATCCCTTTGAAATGTTAACCTTTATTAGAAAAAAATAACATAACTGCAATTCAGATACAAAACATCACATTTCTCTCAGTAAATTCATTCATTCTCATAAAATTCCCACTTAAATAGTAGAAAAAGCTCCCTATCCAATTCAGAAAATGATTATCCTTTACAAATTACAGGTTTTTAAGCTCATCACTTTTAATATAAGAACAATGGAAAATCTGAACAGTTGTTGCAGCCTCCTAATCCATAAATCCTCAAGCATGAAACTTTTCTGCTTCAACCCGAGGGTTGAAGGCAATGACCTCAGATGACCTAAGCAATAATCCCAGAAAAGCTTGATAATACAGTACATAGTACATGCATAAGAGCATGAACCATAGCCAAGCTGTCTGTGTTTGAATCCCAATTCTTTCATTCCTAGCTGCGTGAACTTGGAAAAATTATTTAACTTCTCTATGCCTCAATTTCTTCTGCAAAATGAGAATAGTGGTCATATACAACTCATATGAATATTGAGTGCATTAATATTTGTTAAATACAGCACTGCCTGCTATCAAAATGTTTGAATTTTTTTTTAATTATACCTTACCAGGAGAGTTTGAAAAAACAATCTCTCGTTTTCTACTCTATTCAAAGAAAAGCACTTTACATCCTAAGAAGAGAGCATGAGAAGAAAAGAAATAAAATGGTGGGAGAAGGTTTGGATTTTTTTGCTTGCTTGTTTGTCTGTTTGTTTGTTTGTTTGTTGCTCAAAATAGGGAAGAATATGCAAGGCCAAAAAACTGTAAGTATATGAAAAACATATCTTTAAGGGTTCAAAGGATTTGGAAAAGGATATGATGTGTTTCATGTCCTAATTGCCTACCTTAGTCATCACCAATAGCTCTTTGAGAATTCTTGATTATTCTAGGCAAGTTATTTTGTTAAATAAGCCATCAGATATTTAGGCTATACCTACCTTGCAAGTATTTTTTACTAGAGTAGAACTTGGGCAAATAAATGTCATATTTTGAGACATCTTAACAACCTGAGTTGAGATCCCAAGACATATTTCTAGTAGCTGAATCTTTTTTTCCCCCTAATGGACATGCTCGCTTTAAGTATTATATAAAATAGCACGTAGGTGGAAGTTTCTATAAAGTTTTCACAAGCTTTCTCATATACACTTCCAGCTATCATTGAAAATAGAGCTCCCGGTTGTCTCATTGAAAGAGTCACGAAAATATTTTCTCTCATTCGCTCTTTCATCCAGTATCCATTGAATCTCTACCTGGGCCAGGCCCCGTGCTAAGTGTTGTAACACAACAGTGAACTACACAGACACAACCCACGCCCAGAAGCACACGACTGGCAAAGATTCCCTGACGAATACTGTATACTCCTATGAGAATGTTGGAAAACCTTTTTCTCTCTAGTCTTCCAACCCGGACACATGTTTTCTCAGCCTCTTCAAGAATAAGAATTATGGAGGTGCCTGGGTGGCTCAGTGGGTTAAAGCCTCTGCCTTTGGCTCAGGTCATGTTCCCAGGGTCCTGGGATCGAACCCCACATCGGGCTCTCTGCTCAGCAGTGAGTCTGCTTCCTCCTCTCTCTCTGCCTGCTTCTCTGCCTGCTTGTGATCTCTGTCAAATAAATAAATAAAATCTTAAAAAAAAAAGAATAAGAGTTATGGTGACTGGGCCACAGAATCTGTGAATATTCAAGACTCGAACTAAGAGATTTGAGTAACATTTCAAGATATTAATCTCACTTCAGTATAACCAAGTTCCCAAAGCTAAGCTTAAATGAGAAACAATGAGAGAGTCCTTTAATACAGCTCAGTTCTGAAGAGACTTAGAGTGAAAGATAAAGCATGCCTGTGGTCTAAGAGCAGCTTAACATTTTGTTGAGCGTGGTATCAAGAAAGTTTCAGTAAAGGACAAGGTTCAAAATGGGGGTGGTACCACCCGCACATGTACTGGAACAATTAGAATGTGTGGAAGAGACTCCAAACTTCCCTCAGGCCGTAACTCTTCTTCACAGGCTGTACTGCAGCTGAAATCATTAAAGATGGCTCCAATCATGTACTCATGAAGCCAGAGCCAATGATGCAATTCTCGTGCTCGCTAGTTGGTTTTGCCAACTCACAGGCATAGAATGGCCTAGTTGGTTTTGCCATATCTCACAGGCATAAACTGGTCTGATTGGTTTTGCTATATTTCACAAGTATAAACTGGTCTAGTTAGTTTTTCCATATCTCATAGCTATAAACTCATCCTAAACCTAAGTAATCTAAAGTTATATATTTGCAGTCACAACCTATTAAGGGAAAAATACCAATAAGTTAATTTACATATAAATTGGGGAAAAAAACTTTCAAAATACATTCTTTAAGATATAACCGCTGGTGTGTAGAATGTACCACATATTCATATTCTCTAAGAAAAGTCTTTCCAATCATTGGATTATAAGCCCAAAGAAAACCTGAAAAAAACGCCGCATGAAATGGAAGACCTTATAATGAAATGGAAGCCCAGCTAACACCCGGTTTTCTAGCTTTCATAGAGCTGGTACAGAACAGTGAGAGCCTGATCATAAGGAATATCGATATTTATCTCCACTTTATTCACTGTTTGCCAGAACGTTGGTTTTCCATAACGGTTAAAAAGAAAGAAAGAAAAACTGAAAATAACCTAATGGCCCATCAACAGGCAATGGACCATACAATTATTAAAAACGATTGTGTGTCCATGTGCATGCGTGCACCTGTGTGTGTGTGTGTGTGTGTGTGTTTGTGTGCGCGTGTGTGGTCCAACTGGCCTTCATGCCATATTCTTAACTTAAAAATGCAGGTGAGAAGACCGTATGTATCATAGGACCCCATTTGGGAAAACACATCTGTTTTGCATAAAAAATAGTCTGAGAGAGAACACAAAAGAGTGAATAATGGTTATCTGTTTAGAGGATTTTCCTTTCTCGTTATTTTCTATGTTCCACCTGTATTTTCAGAAACTGAAACCCAGTTAGAACTTCATTACACAAACCCAGCGAGGTTCAGCCAAACTATCACCTCTCAGTGTTTGTGCCTAGACAGAGGGTATCTTCATTTACATCTGTTAAATCTCAATTACACAGAAATCTGGGTACCACTGCCTGCCAGTAAGTCTCACGTAAATAAGTACACCAAATATATGCATTGTTACGTACAGACACACACACAAACTTTACAAAAACATTACGAATGATAAAGATTATTAGTAATAATCACCCACATCTGTCCACATGGCTACCCTATCAACAGTTCTCAAACTTCAGGGAGCATGAAAATCCCCTGGAAGCTTTGTTAAAACACCAGTTGCTGGTGCACCCACCTTCAGAGCCTCTGATAAAGCAGGTTTGGCTGGGGGCGGGGCTGGGGTTAGTGGGGGCACTGGGGCCAAGCCTCTGCATGTCTAACAGGTGCTGATGCCATTGGTCAGGGAATCCCTTTGAGAACCACTGACACAGCAATGCTATTCTGCTGACATGATGGAAGTCTGACGGTGACTTGGTTCCTCTCTGTTCAGTGTGTTCAATTCTACTCTCGGGAAGATGGTAAACAGCTGTTCTTTCTCCTCACTGGAGAAAAGAGAGGAAATGGAATTAACGTGCAACATAATGATTTAGGTTTGCTCTAGAGGGAAAACGTCCTTACATGAGGGTTATTAAGTGCCGAGATGGGCTTAGAGGGTTACTAAGAGGAAATTTTTGTTATCTGCCTCCCTGGAGATTTTTCAGAATTTATAAACATAGCTTAAATGAGAGGGAAGGAAGAGAGTTGACATAGGGGCACTAGTTATTTTCAGGTGAACCAAACCCATTCCACTACCTTTTGCTGAACTGGGATAACAAAATATTTTCTCTTCCTCTGTTCCCAATCAAGAGTGAAATGCAGGGCACCTGGGTGGCTCAGTGGGTTAAAGCCTCTGCCTTCAGCTCCGGTCATGGTCTCAGGGTCTTGGGATCGACCCCCGAGTTGGGCTTTCAACTCAGCGGGGAGCCTGCTTCCCTTCCTCTCTGTCTGCCTGCTTCTCTGCCTACTTGTGATCACTGTCTGTCAAATAAATAAATAAAAATCTTAAAAAAAAAAAAAGTGAAATGCAATTGTTCTCTCTGTTTTCTCTTACTTCAAGGAGAGTGTTTCAGATTCACATCACATTGAAATAGTTTAATTTGTAACCTTTCCTTAAGACAGAAAAAAAAGATCAACCAGAGCATCTTCCTCATGCTAGGAAAGCACCAAATAAGGGGCTTACATCTATCTCCTCTGAGGAAAAAACCCAGGACCCAGATATAAGCTCTAAAGCTCACAAAAGGTTGCTTTCAACGTGGGTCTGGAGCTTTGAAAGAAAATCTCCAGAGAATGAAAACAGGTTTAGTTATATGGCCTACTCAACTGATTTTCTTCAGGTTAAACTCTTTGTTCTCAGCTGTTTGCCAGAATAGAACAAGTCTCCATCTACAGCCTACATTTCCCTTCACTTGTTACATATGGGGACTTGCCCATGGTTCCCATGATGCAACTGGGAAAACAAACATACTGTCCTCCCACCACATTTCAAGACCATGGGCTATGGTGGGATTCACGGCTCCACCGACATTTCCTACCTGTGTGACCTTGAGTGAGTTACTTACTTTCTCTGTTTCTCCTCTGTAAGATGGAATCAAACGTACCTATTTGCTTTGGAGATTAAATGAGATGTATTGTCAAGAGGACCAAGCCAGTGCCTGCCTCACAGGAAGAGGTCAACAAATGTTACTTTTGTCTTCCTTCTAAACCTGATACCTGAAGGGGAAATGGGCTGCTGGACAGGAGCCATTTAATAGCTCTTAAGTCTGATTCAACATTTGTTACAAAGACAATCTTATGCATAGATTTTGTCCACTTCATATCTTCTTTTTTATTTTTTATCAAAATTTATTAAATTCTGATTCTTTTTTTTAAGATTTTATTTATTTATTTGACAGACAGAGATCACAAGTAGGCAGAGAGGCAGGCAGAGAGAGAGGAGGAAACAGACTCCCTGCTGAGCAGAGAGCCCGATGCTGGGCTCGATCCCAGGACCCTGGGATCATGACCTGAGCCAAAGGCAGAGGCTTTAACCCACTGAGCCACCCAGGCACCCCCACTTCCTATCTTCTTGAAGGTCTATGCAACTTTGCTTCAGTAAGAGCCTCTGAATTTTCACTGGCCTGTGTGGTAGAAAAGTCTCTCCTGCACTGGTACATTAATAAACTAAATTGTTTTGGATGCAATTATATAATTAACCCCCAATCAACATCTCATTTGGAACCCATTATTTCCTTTAATATGCAGTGAGAAAATGGAGAAATCGCTTTTTGAGTCAATACTCATGTTCAGATTTCTCTACTTTATTAAAAAAATCAAATACTAAGCTCCAACTATTTTCAAATAGGGCTTTATTTAGATTGTAACAACAACAACAAAAGAAATACACAAAAAAATTTTTTTAAATGGTACCTATGAAATGAGAATAATATGATTATATATCTCAAAGCATTGTTATGAGGATGAATTGGGATAATGCATCCAAAAATACCTTGCAGAGTTCATAGGACATAGTTATCAGTAATTATTGTTATTATGATGATGGTTTTGAGTACGTGATGATGAAAGTCCCCTTCAGATCTAAAATTAGGTGCTTAGAAGTAATTTAATCCCCAGGAAAGCCTGTGTCATTCCTTCACTCCGTACATACCACCTTCATAGATAACACTTTGGGCTTGTGGACCATACCCACAGCAAATTCCTACTTGGGCCATAACTTCGTTCTTTTTCATTCATTTGTAGAAGTGTGCACTTATGGACAATCTCTAAATGCATTTCTTTCATAGTTGACCTGTCTTCCATTCTTGCCCTCCCAGTCCATGCTTCAGAAAATGAGCATGGAATCACAATCATTTGGGAACTGAAGGGAACATGAGGGTCATCTATTCCATTCTCGTTATTTTGAAGATGAGGGACCTGAGATTCAGAATGTGAGGTGACATCTCAAAGCCCCTCAGCTGACACTATCACTATCACTATCAAATTAGAACCCTAATTTCTTCCTTTCCACCCCAGCAGATAGGGAGTTAAGGGAAGCACTAATAGGTTTTGGATATTTGTTGCGTGGACAGTATGTCTGCTTTTATTTTCCTAGCTCCCAGAATTCTTTTACCTGCACATGACAGAAACCAAACTTGAGGAAACTTTAGCAGAACAGGGTTCTGTTGGTTCACATGATAGGGCCCCAGGCAGTAAAGAAATTCTGGATACAGATATTATTGATCTCTTGATTCTTTTCTTGTTGATTGACTGCATTTGCTCAAATTGACCTCTCAAGAAAACTGCCCTAACACAGGGAAAGGACTACATGGATTGGACCACTGGATTTAGAATATAACAGCAACCCCACACAGAAACATAACTGAATACAGGTCTTACTTTTCTCACATAGCAAGTATGATGAAGGTGAGCAGACCAAGTCTGGGGTAGTTCCTCAAGATGGTTTCAGTGAGTGAATGTTCTCCCTCTCAGTTATGTTCTCCCATAGTTCTTAGGTTTCAGACATGCCGTGTTTCAAGCAAAAGAACAGAGAGGAGTAAGTACAGAAGACACCTGTCAGCTGAGAGTGACCCTTTTTATCAGACAATAACTTTTCAGAAGTCTCACACAGTAGACCTTCATTTATATCACATTGGCTGGAAAATGAGAGACAAGGTCACTTTCGGCTTTAGGAAAGTGTAAGGAGATGGATATTTTCAACTGGGAACATTCCCACTCAAAAAAATCTGGGATTTTGTTCATAAGATAAAAGAGGAAACCAGATACAGAGTAGGCAAATTTTTTTTTAATTTTATTTTTTATAAACATATATTTTTATCCCCACGGGTACAGGTCTGTGAATCGCCAGGTTTACACACTTCACAGCACTCACCATAGCACATACCCTCCCCAATGTCCATAACCCCACCCCCCTCTCTCAATCCCCCTCCCCCCATCAACCCTCAGTTTGTTTTGTGAGATTAAGAGTCACTTATGAGTTGTCTCCCTCCCAATCCCATCTTGTTTCATTTACTCTTCTACCCCCTTAACCCCCCATGTTGCATCTCCTCTCCCTCATATCAGGGAGATCATATGATAGTTGTCTTTCTCCGATTGACTTATTTCAGAAGGCAACTTTTTTGCCACAGGACATTCCTCCTATTTCCAACTAGACAAATCCCGAAAAGGGTCCTTAATTGGCTCTCTTAGGCCCCACACCCACCCTTGTGGCCAGAGTGGTGGGATGTCATGATTCAGCACCCCAGCTAGAGCCCCAGGCAGGATAGGAGAGGATTCTCGACATAAGGAAAAGTCACAATGACCAGGTTTAGGACAGGGTGCTCAGCAGGGGCAACCACAGACATCATGACAATCCAAATTTTACCAGCTGTATCCAAGACTCTCTCCAAGAGCTTGTTCAATATTTAAAATACTGATCATAATGATGAATTTTGAAAAGCACCAAGAATTTCCTCTGACGAAGTTCAAAATGTATCCCAAAGACACAGGGAAACCCGTAGCAAAAGGCCGATTCCAACTATGAAATATATGAGATGGCATACCCATTTGTCAGGTGCATCATTTTATGGCCTACGGGTGAGTAATAGGTCAAGGCTAGGTATCTGCTGCCTCATCCAGTGATATTATCTTCAATCATGTTAATTAAATTAATATGACTTGCACTAATGAAAACCGCAAAAACCTATTTTGGTTTCTATCAGCACATACATTTTGATAATTTAGTCCTGTCAGACTTGTGTGCCTCTCGGTACCAGATTCAATGGTTATAATATCAGGGTAATTTTAAGCATTTTCTATACAAAACTAACAAAGAAAATGACTTGTGAACTAAATCTCCCTTCGGTTGAGCAGCAAACCAAATCGAGGATTGTATATTCATGATGACTTTACTGATGCTGGTGATTTTATCCATCCGTCTCTCTTTCTTAACATATATTCCTCCGTGACATGTTTTCTAAATGATTAGCCACCTGAGAAAATATTTAAATGAGCATATCATAAGGTAAAAGATTTATGGCCTAAATTACATTAAACAAATTCAATATGCTGTGCATATGGAAATTAGAAGCTTCCAGATTATATTTTAGCCATTAAAATGTGCCTTAAAATATTTAGTTTCTGTTTGCAACAGTCTGATTTTTTTTCCCCTGTTCATCTGATGGCAGATTCTCAGAGTAACCAAGCGAAAACAAATGACTTAGTCCTTGGTTCAGAGAAATAATGGGTTACTAGCATAATTAATTTTATGTTTAATTACTGTAGAATGAAACAATTCAACAATATCCAATCAATCCTTAGAATGACAGAACAGAAGGTCAGCAGTTGCTAAGTCAATTGTTTTGAAAGAGAAATTTATGTCAGGTTCTCTTTTATGTGCTATGGAAAGAAATTGGATAAAAGTGGTCAAGCAAACATTAATTAATTGTATAAATGTAATCTGGTTGTCATGCTAAATCATACAGGCCAGGGATACAGTTCTCAGAATGGTGGACAGGCACCCACACCAAATTTCAGTGACATGCCCAACCCACCCCCATTCCCAGACCATATACAATCAAAAGCCCCCAAGTCAAATATTAATATCCCTAGAATTATTTTTCTACAGTTTGTATTGACAACCCCATGGAAAGGAGTTGATGGTTCCAGTCCATTTCCCTCCACACCACCCCTGCAGCATGTGGAGTTGAAACTAACTGACCTCTCCATTCCCTCCGCCTCCCCACCCGTCTTGCTGTCCCTTTAATAGCAAAAAAGAGAACCCCAACTATTCCACAGAGCAATTCTTCTGATCCTTGCACTGATCATTTTGGGGAGCTCATGTAGAGAATAAGCTAGTGGATCAGAAAAGCAGTCCCCATTACCTTTGCACATTTAAAGAGTAAATTATCCAAGATCTCCCCTGATTATGGATTTCCCCCACATTTTATGCATATAAATACTCAATTTATTCAACTCAGAAAACCCTAGCTTTCCCTCCGTCATCACTAAGATACTCCTATCTCTATAACAGTGTGTTTGCCCCAGGACCGTTCCTTCTGCCTCTGTTAAAATTCTTTTGGGGGATGCCCCCCCAACATCCTATTTCCTTTTTTTTCTCAGTGGTTCCTTCCTTTCTGAACCTCGAGTATGGCATAGCAGTTCCCTTGCCAAACACAAAGGTGAAAAACCACACCGGCATCATCTCAGAATTTTTTTTTTTAAGATTTGTTTATTTATTTATTTATTTATTTATCTGACAGACAGAGATCACAAGTAGGCAGAGAGGCAGGCAGAGAGAGAGGAGGAAGCAGGCTCCCCGCTGAGCAGAGAGCCCGATGCAGGGCTCGATCCCAGGACCCTGAGATCATGACCTGAGCCAAAGGCAGAGACTTTAACCCACTGAACCACCCCAGGCACCCCCACCTCAGACTTTTCGGTGCTAAAACTGGAACACCTCCTTCTCGTTGTATCTACCAGCTCCCTGAAGGCAGCCTTCAGAAAGGCTGGCTCGCTAGGAGAAGGTGCCTTCCATATTGAGGACATGACTGAAAATGAAGAGTGTGCGGCCATTTAACTCATTGAACTTGGCAAAACGTAGAGCAAGCCCATTCATGGAGATTAACGTCGGTGAGGCCCTGAGGTTCCTGGGGGACTGACTGGGTTGAAGGAACATGAGGGAGGCTGCGTGGGTGCTGGAAATGGTTTGGGTTTTGAGCTGGATAGTAGTTGTGCAGACATATTCTGTTCATGAACATTCACTAGGCTTATAATTTAGATATTGTTCTGAATATAGGTATACTCCATGAAAAGTGTGCTTAGTTACCAGGACTTGTGTGCCTATCTGGAAGGCCCCAGGACCAGAACAGTCGGGGCACCCTCATGACAACACCCATCTGCCGTCTGTAGTGGCACTAAGTTATCCTGGGTTCCCGGAATCATCCATGATATTGAAACAGTTGCTTTCCCTGGGCTACCACATATTTTCCAAAAGGAGAATCCAGCTAGTCTTAACATTCTTAAATGCAGAGAAATGCGATGATGACAAATTTACTGTCTTCAGAATAATCTGTGAATTATTTCTTCCAGTGTCAAGGTTGCTCTCAGTAGCCAAATGGTGTGTCTGCGGAAATAGTCTTCTCAGACCGAGTAAATACCAGGCTGACATCCGCATCGCCTGGACTCTGAAATCATTATTTCTGGTCGTAGAACTGGCTGACTAACTCAGTGGCAAGTTGGAACTCTCTAATAAATCCAATAAAACCAGAAATAGAAATGCAGAAGCAGACTAGATTAAAACCATTAAATTATATTTCTCAAAAAAAGGCACTCAATAAATCAGTCACTGATATTTTTTAGTAAATCTGGTTTAATGTGCATTGATTTATCTAAAGACATCCCATGCTTTGTGATATGAGTTCTTTAAGACCACATACTAATTTCTCAATCATACAAATAATGGGTTCTAATACCCTCATAAAGGAACCATGTCCCTTCTGTAAGGATTACATGTCAGTGGGTATATCACAGGATAGCATAATATTATCTCTTTCAGTATTATATGTCATCGAAACTAAGAAGCCATCAACTCTAAGAAGCACAATTACTAATTTTTCTTTATTTATTGAACAAATTTGACATGTAATGCTGTGCATGATTGAAATGTATAACGTGTTAATTTAATGCATTTATACTTTGTATGATACAATCGCATTGTAGCACTATTTATTATATTACACAATTAATTAATAGTTACATAATTACAATATTATTGCCTATATTCATTATACTGTGCATTAGATCTCTAGGGCTTATTTACTACTGGTCACAAGATTGTACCTAAATTTAAACACCATCAATTTTGTCCATCCTCATCCCCTGGTAACCACCATTTTACTGTTTTTGTACAGGTTTGCCTTTATTTAGATTCCACATTTAAGTGTTCTCATGCAGTGCCTTTCTCTATCTGGCTTATTTTGCTTAGCATAAAAGAAGCACAATGATTTTATGTAATAGCACTAAGAAAGGGGGAAAAAACCTCCTCATTTCCAAAATTTCATGACATCTCTCTTAAGAAGCAGCCTTATTTCAGGTATTAAAAGGTGAAAAATGTATCTTAATTGTGCTGAAATATACATTTTTCCTACTATCAAAAAAAATGTAGGAAGAAACTTCCAGCTAATTTTAAAATTCAATAGCAATCACCAATTGACAAGGGTTTCTTGGGGGAGGGAGGTGGTTGATGTTTTTAAATATATTGCATTGATTGCCTTTTTATGATTAAATATGAAAGAGGAAAATATTGTTTTGCTTCTTTAAAAAACAAAGTTGCTGTTGGGGCTCCTGGGTGGCTCAGTCAGCTAAGCATCTGCCTTCAGCTCAGGTCACGATCCCTGGGTCCTGGGATGGAGCCCCAACTCAGGCTCTCTGCTCAGTGGAGAGCCTGCTTCTCCCTCTGCCTGCTCTGCCTGCCACTCCCCCTGCTTGTGCTCTCTTGCATGCTCTCTCTTTCTGTCAAATAAATAAATAAACTCTTTTAAAAAAAGATTTTTTTTTTGTCTTCTACAAAGTGAACGTAAAAGGTCACAGTTCCCCTCTGCAGAATTTTCTGCAATAGTTTTTGTACTGCTAATGAAAATATGATATCCAATGAAGTACTAAGAGCCACACAAACTGTAATTCACAAAATGCAGCTTCTTAATATTTCCTTTAAACACAACTCTAAGCAGTTACACAGCTACTTTACAAGACCTTAGACATGTATAATTACAGAAGAGAAGTGCATTTACAGCACTGAATGCAACCACATTCTCTTAAACTTGATCTCTGAATGTCCGTGACAGTAATAAACTATCATTTGCCCCAGTGAATGTGCTTGTATATTAATTTTTCTTTCCATTTTTAATTATAACACATTTGGCTTTCAAGAGAATAAGTAGAAGTCTAAATCAGAAGAAAACTCAATTATCTGAAACTTACAATTCATTCTAAACACGGTGCTTAAAGCAGGAAAGTTCATGGCTCTTTTTCCTTTTTGAGTGGAGCTAGCATGAATCCTCTAGAACTGGGGCTTGAATCCTCCAACTATTTTGAAATCTCAGAATAAAACACAGTTTTATGAGATTGAAATTTTTCAAACTTATGAGTAGGGAATAATATTTCCACACCCCTACCAATTTAAATATAGTGAAACGGGAAAAAGAATGAAATACTTTAGGAAAAGATGACCACTAACATGGACAATACACTTTACCAGTGGGATCAGTTAGAAATACTTTGGTACAAAACATTACGAGGACTTTATCACTAGTCCTTCCTGAGGATTTTGAATCAACACTCCTGTGCTTTCATATTTACTCATAGAATTCTATATAAATGCCTAACCACCATATGCAAGATGCAAATTTTGATTGAATTATGGATTTTTTTTAAGATTTTATTTATTTATTTGAGAGAGAGAGAGAGCATGAGCAGGGAAGGGGGAGGCAGAGGCAGACTCCCAACTTATCCCCACTGAGCACGGGTCCCAACGTGGGCTCAATCCCAGGACCCTGGGACCATGACCTGAGCCGAAAGGAGACACCCAACCCACTGAGCCACACAGGCGCCCCTGAAATCTGGATTTGAAAAGGTAAATCTAAAAGGCATTTTGGGAAACTGGAATATGCACTATATATTAGATTATATTAATGAATTGTTAATTTTCTTTGGTGTGTTTATGGTGTTTCAGCCATATTGGAAAATTTCCTAATTCTTAGAGGACATATGCTAAAGGTTTAGGAGTAAAGTGTCATGATGTCTGTAATTTACTTTAAAATGGCACAGACACACTCACACACACCCATGAAAAAGAGAGAGAACACACAATTTGTGACAAAAGGTTAACAATTGGTGAATCCAGGTGAAAGGTACACAGGTGTTCATGATATTATGTTTTCTACTTTGCTATAGGTTTGAAATGTTTTCAAGATAAAAAAGTCGAAAACTTGTTTCAATGCCTGGGGAAATTCTTCATCTGAATAACATTGAATACGTGCATTTTTCTCTCTTTCCCTACATTACAAGAGTTGATTTTAATATGTCTTCTCTGATGCTCCAATCAAATACTTCTGGAAGAATAGCAGGTCAGCAGGCCTTGTTTTAAGTTTATTAACTGACAACCTACTTTCAGTGCAAAAGAAAATGTAATCTAGGTCTGTTTTAAAGCAATGATTGTCAGCTCACATGGTCAATATGTCATGCAGGGTACACTTCATTAAGGAGTGAATTACTTTGCTTGTAATCTGAGCTAAATGAATGTCAATGTCGGGTTGCATAAATCATAGATTAAAATGTATCACTAAGTGCAATCAGATAGGCAGCATCACCCTTTGCCCTCCAAAAATAACCCCAAATCAGGGCTCCTTTTATACAAGTTTTCCAAGGGGCAGATAGAAGTCTCTTGTACCACGGAAAGGTCTACCAGGGTTAGATGTAACATTTATGTGTCTTATTGCCACTCCATCTCTGGGGAGATTGAAAAATAAACCTTCACTGTGTCCAAGGGTTCATTAGCAACAAGAGCAAATACTCCAGGTTGATATCTCCTGTAATGATAAGAGAAACAAACAAAACTCCCCGCCAAGGATGAATACTAGAAAGCATATTATTTTGGCAGAATCCCTCTCATATCCTAAGCTTTATAGAAAAGGCAAATTCCCTTGAAAGGATGCTCTCCAAAGATAAGACCCAGTCTCCATAAAAGGCATCTGTCCTAATGCACTCATCCTTGAGCTAGACAACGGAATGCATCTCTGTTCTCTGGTTCTTCCAAAGGAGACAAGCGGATTCAGCTACCACGTCTAGCTTACCAGGCACCCACTGACCATGCTGATGGTTTTGAACATGGGAGAAGCTTGTAAAGTGGACAGACAGCTGACTCCAGCATCAAAGAAGAAAGGGATTTGCCCCCCAGCACTGCTGCTGTCTGTGCACATAAATCTGAGCAGTTCAGTTAAGGTTTCTCCTCCTCAGTTTCTTCATCCATGAAATGGGTATGATAATGCCCACCTCTCCAGATTGTTGGAATAGTTAGCAATAACATATGAGAAACACTTGTAAGGGCCTGGCATGTACCAGCTCCTCAAAAGGGGGGAATTCTTATTAAATGTTTAAAGTAGTAAATTGTATTTTTCAAAGATACGAATGGTTTCTGATGGAGCAGATCACTCGGTCTTGGTCTCAGTAGGTAATTAATGGGCTTTGGATGGAGAGTTCTGTGCATGTATGAGTGATTCTGCGATACTCAGTAAGGCACATTATACACAACACCAAGTAAGCTAGACATCTGCCTTAATACTCTGGTGTCTCATCACTACTCGAGGAAGATCGGAATTTTCCAACTGGGAAGAATGTCAGGAGAGAGAAAAAAAAAACTCTATGATTTCACTCATATGCAGAATCTAAAAAACAAACAAATAAACAAACGAACAAAAAGCAGACTCAGACCTGTACACAGGGAGAACACACTGATGGTTGCCAGAGGGGCCGGGGGTGGTGGGACAAGCAAAATGGGTGAGGGGGAGAGGAAGCTACAAGCTCCCAGTTAGATGGAAGCTGCGCTTGGGGTGAGCACAGCACAGTGTTTAAACTTGTCTGATCACTATGTTGTCCACTTGAAACGAATGTGACACTGTGTGTCAACTACACTCAAATGTAAAAATTAATAATAAAAGAAAAGAATGGTAGGTAATGGCGAAACACCTATTTTGTTCCATGACCCTATTTCTAAGTAAGATCTCCCAACCCCGGGTGCAAGAGGAACAGTGTTTTGCATTTCCCAGGAGTGCAGCGTGGGGAAGGGACCCCACAGTGGCTTCCGCGGTGGGGATCCATCTGTCAGGGGGATATGTGAGGGAGATGTCCCACGGAGCACAGCCGTCCCCACCCAAAAGGCTTCTAGAGGTCCTTACTCGGAAATGTACTAGGTAAGGCTTTTTGTTCTTTTTAATCTGTGGGCCTGATCTCTTCTTACAGAGTCCCATCCTGTATCTGTAGCATTTCACCGTGAAATTACTTCCCCCGAAGGAAAACATCGGCAAAAGTAAAACAAGTTGAATCTTCCAAATCGTCAGGACCAAAGTTGTTTTGTTTTCCGTTGAGAGGGTCCCCAATGACTCTTCTCTCTGTAGATACGTGGAAAGAACATTTTTGAAATGTGATCTTTGCTCTCTGGGAAGAGGGGTGGGGGTTGGGTAGAAAGGACCCAGCTCAGGGCCAGACACGCAGTAGGTGCTGCGCAAGTACACAGAGAATGAAAACGTGCCATAGGGTTTTCCTTCCACTTAAGGTCGAAGGAGACAATAGGCATTATCATCCAACAAAAGTAGAGCTCTCCAAAGAGCATCCTCTAGGAAAGCACTCGGGCCAAGCGAGATTACATTTGCAGTGTTAACCTAAGCGATCTTTTAAGTTGGCCGGAAGGTCAAGACAGCAGCTAATAAAACGCAGCAACCGAATTCACAATAAAGAAATGTCCTTCCCCTGCATGGGAAATTTTTATCCCGCTCTCTCCTTTGGTCACACACTGCATGAGAATTTCTTTCGATTTTTCAAAAGTGAAAGTTGGGCTAAATAAGATGTGAGCATTGGAGGCTGAGATCCGCGGGATGTGTTTTTTAAACAGCTCTTTAGATGGGCGAATACGGCAGCCTGATGGAGAGATGCGTGGCTGGATCATCTGTCATGGGCTTGTCTTTAAGCCCTGAGGGGTGGTTTGTGCCAGATCGGGAAAGAAGTATGCCCCCAGAGACTGAGGACCGCACTACCTGGTAATCAAGAAAGAGAAATGAACATGGCATTGAAGAGACTTAAAGAGGCGGGCACAAAACTCATTTGTTTACCCCCTAATATAAATTTCCTCACAGACCTCGTTCATTTCTGCTCTCCTTCTCCCCAGCTGGGGAAGAAATTGCATCATTTCTCTTTCTCTGCCTTTACATCTCCACTCGTGTAGGGTGCCACGTGCATCCTCCAGCGTGCTCGGGACTGGCGTTGCCCACAGCGGGGGCTGGCGGGGCCCCGGCCCTGAGTGGCTTTTACAGATTTTCAGGGGACCAAGGGCTCCTCTCACAGGATGTCAGCTACAGGACCTGGGGAATCTAGGCAACAAGAATGCAGGCGGTCCTGGATAGAGTTTAAGAGATTCGATCTCAGCTACAGAAGCCCCTGACCCAAATCCAGCTCCTGCCACCCCATTACAGATGCATATAAGGCTGAAGGAACTCAGCAGACCCCACTCATCCATTCTGGTCCTGATAGGTTTGTGTCCACGGTGCTTTGCTGCATTTCCTCTTTGGACACCAGCTGGAACTCACTCACTGTGGTGGTTTCCATTTTGTATTCCCCATTTTATAAAGTGAAACTTTTTCCACTCCCAAACCCCGTGATACCTAGTCTGGCACAATAGACATAGCAGCCTGTTCACTTCATCAGTGAATACGTGGATGACAGAATTCTTTGCAAAAAGGGGTTACAACATTTACTTAAAATCCTGTGTTCCACATCATTAATTGGATTGGTAGAATACCATGTGTTTGCTTCAGAGGGTAAAACTGGCTCCTAAGAAAAATTCATTGACATTTAGAAGTTTTGAAATCAAAGGACATTCCTCCTAAACTTCATTTCTTTGCCAAATTATGAAATTTGGCAGCTGATGAGAAAGAACGCATATTAAACCTTTAGAAGTCTAACAAGTCAGGGGATAAAAAAACCAGTAATAATCGCATTATAATAAGTTTAATTCACTTATTGTAAAGTGGTTTTGAAAGTAGAGATGGAGATGAATAATGATATAGAATGCTTTCGGAATTGCCATACAGGTTAAAAAAGTTAAGTATTAGAAGCCTGGATGTGGTTGTCATCCTAAGCATATTTTTATACTTTCATATATTTGTGAATGCCTCTAGCCAACATACAGAAGAATTTTGCATATTTTTAAACTTTGCATAAGTGGTACCCTATTGTACCTATGTAATTTGGTCTTTTTTAATCCAGACTTTTAAAAATATATCTGCACTGATAACATGTTAATTTATTCATTTTTTTCATTGTCACATATTATTCTGCCATATAACTATTCCACAGTCTAGCCAACCATGGAAAGCCCGATTTTCAAAAGAGGAGAAGAAACTTTTGTACCACGTGGAAGAAAAGAACAATCAGGTAAAACCGACCCTTCAGCTGTACACACACCATGCTCCAAACCAGGGCTTGTTGTGAGCCTTCTCTCCTCACGGCTCAGGTATGCTGCCTGAGGAAGGGGCTAAGGCAGAAGTGTTCAGGACACGAATGCACAGGGCGTAAGATGGGAGGTGACAGGAAGCACCGCTGACGAGCCCCATGCCTCTCCCTCGTGTGATGGCCCCAGCGATGCGAAGTAATGCCAGTAACTGGCTGGACATACCAGGCCAGATCAGCTTCTGCTTCTCTAGGAAAATCATGTATATGGTCACTTCATTAAAACTGGGTACTTGGAGGTATGTCTTTCTGAAACACGTGGAAGGTATGCTCCTCATCTACCCTCATCACTTCCCTGGGTGATCCAGGCTTCATCCAGTAACTGACTGAAAGCAAGACCAGTGGCTTCTCAAAGACAAGCCCCGACACGAGCAGCTTCCTTGGCCCCTCAGCCACAGACACCCAGCCCTGCCATTCTCAACATTCAAACGAGGAAGTGGGAGGATGAGGCAAAGAGCAGTGAGCTAACGGAGGAGCTGGGGAGCCTCAGCCTCTGCAGGGAAAGATCGTCTACCCAGCTAGGTATACACAGTGACATGTGTGTGCCAGACCCCTGCCCCAAGGATGTGGACCACTGTCCCATCCCACAGTGCTCAGAGGAGATCAGGCAAAGGAACTGGCTGGCAGAGAGCCTTTCTGAGCAGGGGTGACGGGAGGGTGGGTGGGTCTGACTCGGAGGAGTAGGAGCCCAGAATTAATAGTGTCTGGAGGGCAAGGCCAATGTCCTGCCAAGGATGGGGTCTCTCACTGACACGCAGAGGAAGGAAGAAACCCACTGACACTGACAAAAAGTGCCGGTCATCCAACCCTTTAGTTCTACACTCTCCTTTCAGTAGCAAGATTCTGATCCACATTTTTTAAAAGGCTCTCATTTCTACAAGGCCCCTATTTAAAAACCAGGTAAATATATACATGGAATGCTAATAAAAAATGAAAAGGAACAAGGTACAAATCACACAAAGCATCATGGACAAACTTGCACATCCTCATGTTGATACACCCTCTGAAATGTACCTGTATGCATGTGTATTTCATCGTTTTTTATTGTGACTTTCTCCATCGAGAAGGTTTGCTCACTGCTGTATCCCCAGGGCTCAGAAAAATGCATGGCACATGGTGTGCCTTCAATAACTTTTTTTTGAATAAGTGAATAAGTTAGAAGGAAGAAAAAAAAATTGACTTTAGAGATCAAACCCGTTATTTTATAGATGAAGACGCTGAAACCCTGAGAGACTGAATGACTTTCCCCACCACAAAATCAGATTGTGGCAGCACGGGGGTTGAGAATGGGCCCCTCCTTGCCTGTTGAGCAAGGTCATAAGTAACTCTTTGTTTGATCAAAATTATTCGGTCTTCTTACCTTCCTCTCCAAGCACACTTATAATTATTCCAATTTAATGGATCACCAAGCTTAAAGAAAAAGATATGAAATAAACAATCTACTCATATTTGCCTCTTACTTCCAAAATAAACAGTATAACACTGTTACTAATGTTTATAGTAAATGTAGTCTGGAATGACATCACTTGAAACCTTTCTGCATAAAGATAATTCAAGGTTCCAAATAGCTGCTTTGTACACAAAGGACTGTTGCTAGGTTCAAAAGGGACAAACGGAATATTCAAAGAAAAGCAAGGTACAAAAAGTACTTTAGGACATTATTCAGTAATTGAGGACAAAGCAGATGCTTGATCCCAAGCATATAGGGCTATTTTGCTATATTTCCAAATATGATGAACATTGAGCTAAGAAATGAAGATCTATGGAAGATTCCAGTCATCAGTCAGGGGTTGCCTTCCCTATATTCCTGAAATTGCATCCTTTTTCTTCAAGAGGTTTCCCCTTGTTCTATTTTAAAATGGTTTATCTACAGCAATAGCAACAGATTAGGCAGCTCCACGAGTGAGACCAGCAAGGACTGACAAAGAAAAGAAAAACATGAAGTCACACTCCGGTAATCGTGGCAAAGGTGAGAGGAAGTTGTTAGGCTATGTTAGCATCCTTTTAAAGACTCAAGACTCACCTTCTAGTATCTTCTACAAAGGTATTTCAAGAGGCTTTCTGCCTTTCACTCATCCAACAAATAGTTAGAGTGCCCATTATGGGACAAGTCCTTTTCAGGGTGCTAGATATACTCTGGTGAACACCTTGGTGCCACATCTGATCTCTCCCCACATCCACTCCTCCATGCTAGATCTCTTCTGCCTTCAAAGAGCTTCTGTAGTTTCAGTGGAATTAGCATCAGCCATCTGCCAGGAAGGAAAGGACTTGGATAGACCAATATTCCTCTCTTGTCAGAATAAAGAATGGTTTGTTGACATGGTGTTCTCTCCTGAAACACACACACACACACACACACACACACACACACATACACCCACATTTGCATTTGCATTGTAAAAGCTAATACTTGTTTGCCCAAATGGCCCTTTAATTGTGGGATTTTGGGTAGATAACAAAATGAAGTCAAATTACAGAGTTGGATAGTAGAGAAAGGAGGTTACTTGGCAAGCAGGAGGGTATCTAGCAGCTGGCCCCTAGGATCCACATAGCAAGTATGGCTTTCACTGCTTCTCCTTGTTTCTTCCTTTCATCTTCGCTGGAATCCACCATTTAGAAAAATAGATGCAAGGATTTTATACGAAGGATGAGGGTGCTTTGACGGTACAGAACTTCTACCCATTGCACGATGAAGGGGCAAAGAAGAAACATATGCATGTCCATCAGTTTTAGAGTGGAGGTGTTTAGGTTAGAGAATATCCAAATCGAAATTTTAAGTTCAATTTTCCAGGAGCTTCTTGGGGACTAAACATCAAGCAAAGAATTTAACACCCCTTATAAATGGGCTGAAGGTTTGTGTCCCTCCCCAAATTCACCTGTTGACACCCTAACCCCCAATGTGATGGTATGTAGAGATGGCACCTTTGGGAGGTCATTTAAATTAGATAAGGTCATGAAGGGGGGCCTTCACGATGGGGTTAGTGGCCCCAGATGTCGGCTCTCTCTCTGCGTCTTCACACACAAAGAAAAGATCATGTGAGCACACAACAAGATGTCAGCCTCACACCAGCCAAAAGAAGAAGACTCAGAATGACACCTACTTGGTACACACCTTAATATTGGACTTCCTAGGCTCTAGAGCTCTGAGAAATAATATTTAATAATAATTTTTGCTCTAATTCCTGATTCTATTAACTTTCCCGAGGAACACCTGGATGGCTCAGTGAGCTGAGCATCTAACTCTTGATTTCAGCTCAGGTCATGATCTCGGGGTCAAGAGATCAAGCCCCGTGTCTGGCTCCATGCTCAGCAGGGAGTCTGCTGGAGTCCCTCCCCCTGTCCCTCTGTCCTTCCCCCGACTCATGTTCACTCTTTCTCTAAAATAAATAAATAAATGCTTTTAAAAAACATTTCGCCCTTATTCTTTCCTCCCCCCGCTTTCTCTCTTCGTACACACACACACACACACACACACATATACACGTAGAAGCTAAGAAAATAGCTACATAAACAAAATTGCTGAAATAGAACAGGTTTTTTTAATACGCTGTGCATACCCTATGCAGCTTGAACTAGAAAGGAAATCGTTTGGCCTGCACATGAATAACTTTTTTTTTTTTCTGGTTGCTTTCAGTCGGCTTTTGTTAGGAGTCCTTATAAAGCTCATGTGAATAATGATGAACATCGGGCAGCGGTCTGTCTTCAACACTCCCCACTCTGCTTTCTTCCCCTGATTCAGAAGGTTCTAAAACTACTCAAGCCCTCCCCACTATTTGGGCTGGATCAGTGGGGTTTATTTTTCCTGCAGGGCTCCAAGCAGGTGCTGAGTGTCTCACAGTGAGGACCCCAGCAGGCAGCTGCCAGGAGAGCAGAGCCCAATTGAGTAGCCTGGGGAGTAAGTTCAAACATGGAGGAGCTCATTTATCTTCTGAGGGACCCTCCCCCACCCACCCCCTCAACCAACTACAAACTACTTAACCCATCAAAACTGAGAGCCAACCAAAGCCACTCTCCTCCTGGGATTGTAAACACCTCCATAATCAGAAAGACTTGCAAGCTAGCATCCTCTTGATTGGTTTAAACTGCTAAAACCCTGACTATCCTCAGACTCAGATTTCCTACTTAAATCACTAGTCATTCTCTATACATGGTTAAAGAATTGGAACAGCAGACAAAAAATAAATGAGGAGACACAGTACCCTCAGGGTCATTTCTCCAGAGCTTCAGACTTCTCACATAGGGCAAGAGCACTGCCAAATCCCTGATTTCCACAGACTCAGAAAGGGGATGTTACACTCATAACCAAGAAATTGTTTTACTTGAACAGGAATCCAGGAGTTTAAGGAAACTCAAGGAATGCTAATGTGAATAACCGGCAACTTTAACAGAGTTATAAGAATTCCTATGCCTTTTTGCCATTCTGAAATATGCTGAACTATGTGAAAGGGTTTGATGAATATATTTTTTTTTCCTAAGTCACTATGAGTTTGGAGTCCTAAATCACTGGTGATTGGTCATCCTCATTCATTTACTTTTTTTTTTCTTTTTTTTTTTCTTTTTTTTTTTTTTTTTGGTCTTCTTTATTCAGTTGTCACAATATTTATGGCTGGTTAAGATGTATATTCAAGAATACTGATTGCAAAAGAAACTCTAATATTGATCACAGAATGTTCACTAATATCAAAAACTAAAAAGAATATTAATGTTCCCCACAGGGAGTCAATTAAACAAACCATGGTCCATCCATATAGTGGAATAGTATGCATCAGTTAAAAGACATGGGGTGGGGCGCATGGGTGACTCAACTGGTTAAGCGTCTGCCTTTGGCTCAGGTCATGATCCCAGGGTCCTGGGAAAGAGCCTCATACTGGGGGAGCCTGCTTCTCCTTCTCCCTCTGCCTGCCACTCTTTCTACTTATTCTCTCTCTCTCTCTCTTTCCCTCTCTCTCTCTGTCAAATAAATGAATAAAATCTTAAAAAAAGAAAAAAAGATGTGGTGTAGACTTAAAGTCTGGACATAGAAAAATACGACCTTGCTGTATGGTTAACAACAGGGGGAAGGGGGAAGCAGATTATAGAATAGCATTTCTAGTGGGATGCTTTTAAATTAAATTACAAGTGTGTGTGGACACATATGTGTATGTCTACAAGCGTCTAGAAAGTATATATTGACTTAACTTGCTAACAGTGGCTGTCTATGGGGTATTACTTTTCTACTATATGAATTTTTTTACAATAAGCTAATCCATTAATCTCTTCATCACACAGTTGAAGTTCATGGTCTTGCAAGGACCCCTTGTAGTTGGGTAGTACCATAGGATTGGCTCTAATTAATTGTAAGCAAAATGGCATGTGTCTTTCCAGGCTAGAACATCCAGTTGCTCCAGAGCTCTTTTCTTCTGTCATAAAACCCAGCAATAAGGGGCACCTGGGTGGCTCAGTGGGTTAAAGCCTCTGCCTCCGAGGCTCAGGTCTGATCCCAGGGTCCTGGGATCGAGCCCTGCATCAGGCTCTCTGCTCAGCAGGGAGCCTGCTTCCCTCTCTCTCTCTCTGCCTGCCTCTCTGCCTACTTCTGATCTCTGTCTGTCAAATAAATAAATAAAATTTTAAAACAGCAATATTTGACACAGTGACTTCAGCATAGATCCTAAATGAGAAGCGGTGGGTGGAGCCCACAGTGAACCCACAGGGCATGACATGAGAGCAAAACATAAAACTTTGTTATCTATATACCTCTAAGATTTGGGAATTGCTCATGAAGAATAACCTAGTTTATCCTGACCAGGACAAGTAAGCATTTCCAATTTTATCTTTAAAATAGAGATGTCGAGGGGCACCTGGGTGGCTCAGTTAAACCACTGACTCTTGATTTGAGCTCAGGTTATAATCTCAGGGTCATGAGATTGATCCCTGCATCCGGCTTCACATTCAGCTGGGAGCCTGTTGCAGATTCTTTCTCTCTTTTTCCCTCTAATATAAATAAATGAATCTTTAAAATAGAGATGTTGCTCTTCTGACAAGCAGGGTGTATGAGCCTGTTACTGTTCTGGGCCATGGAGATAAAATAGTAAAAAGGAAAAGAAATACCTCACCCATGAGGACCTCAAGTTGAATCATATTTTTATCATATTATGAGTTTTTCATAAATACCCTTAATTAGATTGAAGAAGTTCACTTCTCCTAGTCTGTTGAGTGTTTCTATCATAAAAGGGTGTCTAATTTTTTTTTAAACTTTCTCTGCATCTCTTGACATGATTATGTGGGGCTTTTTGCCCTCTACTGATATGGTTTGTTATATTAATTGATGTTTAGATATTGAAAGGAGTGTTTCATCCTTCGAAAAAATCAGAGGTATTTATAGAAAGTGATTTGGAAATTCACAGTTTCGTTATATCCCACCTCTTGCTCCATCCTCTTGTACCCATCAGGATAGGCTAGACAACGCTACCATGACAAATGACTACAAAATCACAGTGGTTTAATGCATATGCGTTTGTTTCTCACTGACACGAAGATCACTGACACGAAGATGGAGGCCAGACAAGCCTCCATCGCAGACGGCGTTCCCCATCCAGGCGGTGACTCATAGATCCTCGCTGTTCTGATCCCAACACACTTTTCTCATGCTCGCTTCCCTGAGGGACCGCCATGTACTGTGAGTAACACCCTGAGGGACCGCCATGTACTGTGAGTAACACCATTCTCTCTGCTTCAGCCCGAGTCACACACGTCTCTCATTCGCAGATTTCATTGTCCACAATTAATCACGTGGTCTTGTGTTGCCACCGGGGGACTAGAAAATCCAAATTGTATTGTACCCAGGAGGGAAGAATATGAAACAGAATTTGTGAACACATAGAATTTTCTCTGCCATAGACTTTGTATATACTTTCCCCCTTGTTATGGGTTGAAGTGTGTGTCCCCCCACCCCCACCCCACTGTAAAAGATAGGCTGTAGGGCTAGCCCCCAGTGCCTCAAAATGTTGACTCTATTAGGAAATAGGGTCATCGTAGATGTAATTAGTTAAGATGATGGCATGCTGGAGGAGCAGGGGGAGCCCTTAATTCAATATGACTGGTGTCATGTGAAAAGAGACACATAGAATACCCTGTGATTGCAGGGGCAGAGGTTGGAATGACGTAGCTAGCTATAAGCCAAGAAATGCCAAGGATTGACGGCCACCACCAGGAACCAGAAAGAGGCAAGGGGGAGTTCTACCGAAGCCTCTGAGGTCACATGACCTTTGCTGCCAGCCTTTGATTTCAGGATCCTAACCTCCAGAATTAGGAAGGAAAACAATTCCCTGATCTTAAGCCACCTAATGTGTGTTACCTTATTACGATAGCTCTAAGAAACATTGTTACAAAATTTTTGCTGAATCAAAGATTACATCATCAGTAAGACAGGAGTTATTGCATGGATGTCTGAGAAAGAAAAAATACTGCCAGTTAAACTATGACCCCTTCTCCTTAATGATAACCCTGCGTGATGCATAAATTGTCCACACCATCATCTCAACGTGATACATCTTCCCTCTGTACCAAGAGATTTGGCAATGTCTTGTGCCTTCAAGTGCATTGCTTAGCACGTGATAGGTAATCACTTTGCACATTTCTCAGTAACAACATACAACACGGCCATAGCTACTTGTGGTTTTATTCCCTGACTGTGTACCATAAAGCACTCCCAGTCTTGTGCAAGATAATACTTGATTCCATTCATCCTTCCAAAATTGCTTCACTAATATCAAATTTATGCCCCACTGTTCTGTATCTTTGCCTTTCTACAGTAGCTTTCTATAGTAACTCCTTATTTCGACACCAAATTATACCATAGGTTCTGAAAAGAAAAATTTTAAACAGCAATTAAACTCAACACATAGTAGCAACAATGCACATAATTCAAACAAAATGGTGACAACATGAATAACCATGCCCAAGTTCATGCCTGCACAGGCAATGACAGCTATGTCACAACAGCTATTGTAAGACACTATCAATGTAAGACATATCCCAAATTCAGAGTGTGAAGAAATGGGCCTCACAGAATCCATAAAGTATAGTAATGAAACAACAATAGAATCAGGTCAAGCAGTCCTGACCAAGCCCACGACATTGCTCTAGAATATTTTGTCAGTGTGGTCTGGAGACCTGAGAGATCTTTTCAGGAAGTCTGTGAATTCAAACCTATTTCCACAATAATACTAAAATGTTTTTTGCCTGCTTGTTCTTCGGTCCTTAGGGTACTATGGAGTTTTCCAGAGGCTACGTGTCATGAAATACCACAACAAACTCAACACAAAATCAGATATGAGGAACTGTGGTCTTTAAGCTGAACACCTTGCCATTCCTTTTACTAATTTTTTTTGTTTATTTTGGAAGTGTATTTTCATTAAAAAAAAGGAATATTATTTATGGAAATATGAAATGGGTTTATTATTATTATTTAGATGAATTAATAGTTAATAGTTAATTTTTTCTCAGCTTTCTTTTCTACTACAGTAAATATGGATGGACGTAATGACAAAATGAAAGTCCACACTTTTAAGAGTGTGTAGCGATACTGAGATAAAAAGTTCGAAAACCACTGTTCTGGAAAAACAATGCTTCAAAACTGCCTTTGATTTTAAAGACGCACATCTTAGTCCACTGAACAAATCGCACAGTTGGGATTAGACGCCCACTGTAAGATTGGATCAAAGAGAAGATTAGAATGTCCTGCTCTGTCATATATAATTCAAAAGCAAAAATACTAAATAATAAGATATAATTTGATATTTCAATAAGATGCGTTTATCAAATAGCTTCTCCTTTGATTGTGTGCGAGTGTTTCTGTCTGTGTCTCCTTCCCTTCCTGTCTCTCCTGTCTTTTGATGCCTAAAGCATGTGCTTGGCCAGCCAGCAGCTTCGGCCATGTGCCGACTTGTCTTTCCACAGCCTGCCTCCAAAGCAAAGGTTCCCGAACTCCTCCACGGGGTCTTTTTCACAAGCAACCTGCACAACTCTCTCATGAATCCCTCCTCTTTCATGACTTCCTTCGAATGGGATACTTTCTTTTCCTAGGGCAAGGAACCAGGGAAGGAACCAGGTTCAGGCAAGGAACTAGGGAAGCTATCGGAGCCATCTGTTTGGTCTCACAGAATGATATGGGCACATTCTTTTCCTGGTGCTTTCCACCAAAGCTCTGTAAGCTTGAGAATTCCACTTCAATTAGCAAAATTTGAATTGGTGTGGTGAGTTTGGTATAAAGTATGGGTAGGTTTCGTTTGTCCTAGGAGCTACCCACCGGCCAGCCTTCTTCCTCTTCCTGAAGTGTTATCCCATCCAGGCAATATGGAGGTCCATTAACCCTTACTGTAGTATTTTTTTTAAGTTTTTATTTAAATTCCAGTTAGCATACAGTGTTATATTAGTTTCAGGTGTGCAATACGGTGATTCAACACCTCCAAACGTTACCTGGTACTCATCACAAATGCACTCTTAATCCCCATTATCCGTTTCTCTGATGCCCCCCTCCCTGCCCACCTCTCTCTAGTAACCATCTCTGTAGTTCTCTGTACTTAAGAGTCTGTTTTTCGGTTTGCCTCTCTCTCTCTCTCTTTCCCCCTTTGCTTGTTTATTTTGTTTCTTATTCACATTTGAGTGAAATCATATGACATTTGTTCTTTTCTGACTGACTTATTTTGCTTGGCATTATACGCTCCAGCTCCAACCATGTCATTGCAAATGGCAAGATCTCATTTTTTATGGGTGAATAATGTATCATTATATATATATATATATGTGCCACATCTTTATCCATTATTAAAGGATAACAGCTTTGGATAGGACTCCATGATCCCTACAGTGATCACTCCGTGATCTTTAAGAGTCACCTTAGAAAGTTGACTCTTAAAGATCAAAAAGTCAGGATATCTGGGTGGCTCAGACAGTTGAGCATCTGAATCTTCATTTTGGCTCAGGACAGGATCTCAGGGTCATGAGATGGAACCCCACATCAAGCCCCGCATCAGGCTCCACTCTGGGTATGGAGCCTGCTTAAGATTCTCTCTCTCCCTCTCCTCCCCACCTCTTCTTCTATCCCCTACCCCCCTTAAAAAAAATGTTCAAAAAGTCATTAAAAACCAAATAAATTAAGCTATCAGGTGAAATGGCAGGCCATGGAATAATTATCTTTTACCCACCTTAGTGCATCTTCAAATATTGAAATTAACGGTTAACATTTATTGAGTGCTTACTCCATGTCAAGCACTGTTCTGAACACTTTGTGTGTGGTAACTTATTTAATCTTCACAAGTAACCTAGCAAGGTAGGTACAATTATTACTCCCATTTTCAGGCACAGAGAGATCAAATTACTTCCCTTGGATCACACAGTGTAACAAGGAGTCTGGCTCCAATTCTAGACGGTGTGACCTCAGAGTTATATACGTAATCACTAGACTATACTCACTGCCCCTTGAATCACGGCCTGGCCAGCTTGGAGGGCTGAGATATCTTTTGTTCCTTAAGGGAAAACTATTTACTCTGGTGAGTTTTTAATTTACCTCAGTTTTAGGCCCAGAATTATATGTGTCTATTAAGCTATGATGAAAAATTTGCTTTCTTTTTTTTAATTCACTTTTTCTCACGAAATTCTTCCGGACTCAGCACTCCTCCACCCTTGAATCCAAACCTTGTGGGTTATCCACCTAGAAACCTCCTCCCATTTGTTCCCCATCTGGCTGGAATTCCTTTTGAAGATGGAGGTTTGGGCTTCAAAGAGATCCTCAAATGTGTACCTTAGTGAATCTACCCATCTCTTCCTGCCAGCCATATTTTAATCCTTTCATCTTACCCAGATCCCCTGGCTAGCCCCTACCTCAACAACAGCTATTCTGAAGAAAGAACTTAGTCTGAAGCTAGCCAACCCCATAAAGGAAATGGGTAGGCTTCTGAGTGCCATCACAATCCTAAAGGACAGCGCATGTTGGTTTTCTGCACAGCCTTTCCAAACAGGCAGCGTGAACTCCGACCTACCGCCAATCTGCTGATGGACTGAGGAAGAAGGGGCTTGTCACAAACAGAATTAGCACTAAGTAATTTTCCCTTTCTTTTTGTAAACAATTGCCCTTCAATATACAACAACTCTCGAGGTGTTCAGGTTACATGCTTATTTTAAGATCTTTTGTTTACTTTCTGATCTTCATAGGTCATTGACATTCCATTTAGCCCTGGTGACCCTGTTTATACAATTTTGATATAAATTAAAAAGCATTCTTGGAGATAACATTAACATTCTTGATCTCAATCTACCACATAAGCAAACAATAGCCTTTGCTCCATCCTGTGTATAACTGTTCGAAGTTTCAAGGCAGACTCTGATTTCAGACAGAGAAAATCTTATCAAACAGATGTGCTTTTTTACTTTTTATTCTAAGCAGGATGAGATCCCAGCCTATGTTAAAGTCCAGTGAAATATCATATGGGACCTCTGGTAGAATGGGGTCATAATTCCAATGAAACGCTAGATAGAGTATTTCAGGCTTTACTTACTGAGAAGAGGCAAATCACTTATAGAAATAGTAGGCATCTATTTCTACATCTTAACTTGAATTTAGAATGTGTTTCCTTCTCATTTGAAACCAGAAGGTATTGCTCCCCTTAAGCTTTTTGATTCTTTATGGGGGGGGGGGAAGTAGTGCATTTTGAATTTGCCTTTTTGCCTTATTTTCTAATGAGGGCAGCTCCCAGTTTCCATACTGAAAAAAACATCTTGATAACTACTCTTTTATAAATGCATATTAATCTTATGAATAATTTCAAGTATTCAGCAAACTATATTTCTGACAGCCTACTCTGCTGCTACTAGTTCATACTTTAGGAGTAGACACACTTGAACTAAATCCTCAGCCTAACTATTTTTTTATGAAAATCTTACATTTCTGAGCAAAGAAACTAATCTTGGAATATAGATGAATTAAAAGGCTTGTGCTACCTCTTTTTTGAGAGTTTATCCTAAGGAAATAATTGGGCAAACCTACAGAAAGAAATGTACAAGGATGTTAATTTCCGTATCACTTACAAATGCAAAAAAAAAAAAAAAAAAACAGAAAACAATTAAGTGTCCACCAATAAGGAGCTGTTTAAAAACATTAGGGTAGGGGCGCCTGGGTGGCTCAGTTGGTTAAGTGTCTGCCTTCAGCCCAGGTCCTGATTGCTTGCTCTCTCTCAATCTCTCTCTCTTTGCAATAAATAAATGAAACCTTTAAAAAATTAAAAAATAAAAAATAAAAGCATTAGGATAAAACCAGTGGAATACTGCATAGCACCAAAAACAATGATGTGGGTCCCCATTTATTGGTGTAAATAGATTCCCATGATATATTTAGTTCATTGTCTAATTATTAAAATAACGACCTAGAATTTAGCTCATTATCTAATTGTTAAAATGATCACCCAGAAATCAGTAAATGAAGATTTTTTAGTATGCCTCTGTATGTGTGTATGTCTCTCTGTGTGTGTGCATGTGTAAAGAACATCATTGATAAAAGTATATTTCAAAGAAAAAAAACTTTTGGAATAAAGCATTCTTGGGTCAAATAAGTTTGAGAAATTCTACACTTCATCTTTTTGTGAGGATGATAACACCCTTCAGCATGTTAAAAGCTTTGAGGAGTCCCACAGCAAAAGAAACCCTGTTTAAATGCATTTAATCCAAAATTTTCCGAGCTTCATTTGGCATAAAGACCTCTTTTTTCCTTTATTTGAGAGAGAGAGAGAGCAGAGTGAGTGAGAACACAAGTAGTGGGGAGGGGCAGAAGGAGAGAGAAGCAGACCCCCTCTTCCACCACCCTATCTCACACCCACAGTCGAAAGCCCAAAAGAGGGACTCCATCCCAGGACCCCGGGATCATGAACCTGAGCTAAAGGCAGATGCTTAACAGACTGAGCCACCCAGGTGCCCCTAAATACCTTCCTATAAGCACCCTTCAGAACAAACGTCATCAACTTTTGGCAGTAGTATTGAAAATGATTTTTACCTTTGTTTTTTGTTTTGTTTTGTTTTGCAGGAAAGAAAGAAGCAGTCTTTCTTCTTATTATGGTTGTCAAATTAAGCATAATAGGTAACAGTTAAT
Source organism: Lontra canadensis (assembly GCF_010015895.1). Lineage (NCBI taxonomy): Eukaryota > Metazoa > Chordata > Mammalia > Carnivora > Mustelidae > Lontra > Lontra canadensis. The sequence goes on from NW_022631044.1 coordinate 5,848,194, forward strand.
CATTAGTTGTTTTTTTTTTAATCTCTAGGTTTAAAGGAATTTAATGTTTACAAGACAACATAGGAGTCAATTAAACAATAAAGTGTGTGTGTGTGTGTGTGTGTGTATGCATGTGTTTGTATATTTCCTAAATTATTTTGCAACAAATATGTATCATTTTATAATTAAAAAATAGAGCTATTTAAAATTATTTTTTAATTATGTTGGGGAAAATGACAGAGATATAGTAAGAGATATACTGCTATATAACATGGCATTTTATGAAACATCGTATTTAATTGACAGGTCCTCTTTTTTATAAACACAAGAAATTAATAGAAATAAATAAAAAGAAGGGAAAAAAGAGAAGGGGAGGAAGGAAGGAGGGAAAGGATGTAATTGCGAGGACACAAACACTCAAGTTTTACTGTGACTATTTCTGTGTGATCAATGATAGGTAATTTTTTGTGTAATGGTTACACCAATTAACATTCCCACCAACGTGCTTGAACGTTTCATTTACTCTTAACCACTGTCTTGCCAGTACTTGTTATTTCTTGTCTTTTCGATACTAGCCATTCTGACTGATGTGAGGTGACATCTCATTGTGGTTTTTAAAAAATTATTATTGGAGTATAATCGATACACCATGTTATATTAGTTTCAGGTGCACAACATTGATCTTACCATTGTATACATTACTCCGTGCTCACCAAAATGAGTAGTCACCAGCTGTCACTATATAATATTACTATAATATACTGACTATATTCCTTACACTGTACTATTCCTCTCTCTGACTCACTTTTTTTTTTAATTTTTTAAGATACTTTTATTTGTTTATTTGACAGACAGAAGTCACAAGTAGGCAGAGAGGCAGGCGGGGGAGGGGGAGAAGCAAACTCCCCGCCAAGCAGAGAGCCTGATGTGGGACTCGATCCTAGGACCCTGGGATCATTACCTGAGCCGATGGCAGAGGCTTTAACCCACTGAGCCACCTAGATGCCCCTGTGACTCACTTTTCTAAATCTGGTAGTTTGTACCTCTTAATCCCCTTAACCTATTTCACACACCCCACCTCTTCTCTGGGAACCACCAGATTGTTCTCTGTATTTAAGAGTCTATTTTTTTTGGGGGGGTGGGTGTTGTCTGTTCATTTGTTTTAAGATTGTACATATAAGTGATATTATACACACACACCAGTCTTCTTGAGTATCCACTCATCAATTGATGGACCCTTGGGTTGCTTCCATGTCTATTGCAAATACTGCTGCAATAAACATAGGAGTTCATCTATCTTTTTGAATTAGTGTTTTCATCTTCTTTGGGTAAAGAACCAGTAGTAGGAATCATAGGTCATGTGGCATTTCTAGTCTTGATTTTTTGAGGAACCTCTATACTGTTTCCCATGTTGCACCAATTTACATTCCTACCAACAGCATGTGAGGGTTCCCTTTTCTCCACATCCTCACTGACCCTTGTTATTTCTTGTATTTTTAACACTAGCCATTCTGACAGGAGTGAGGTGAGCTCTCATTGTGGCTTTGATTCACATTTCCCTGATGACGTGTGATGTTGAACATCTTTGCATGTGTCTCTTGGCCAATGATGGGTAATTTTTATTGCTTGCTTCTTTATTTTAAAAGTGTTCTTCATTAAGTATGCATGTATTCTGCAATTAGAAAATTAAAAATAATTTTTTGTATTTATGTGGGATGAAGGTGGCACATATGGATTTTAACAGAGAGAAAGAGAAACAGGAAAGGAAGCCTTGTTCCATAGTCTCAATCCAAACATATTTGTTGTTGCTTCTATTTCCGAGGCTTTATCCTCTCAACTTAAATGTATTTGAAATAAAAATAATACCATGTATTGTCCCTTTGAACACGTCCCCTCTATCCTGACTATGCCTCTCTCCCCACCACCCTGCCCCCACCATGGGCCCCACCCTGCTCTCCTACAACACTTGACTCCATGATGAGAAAAATAAAGAACTATTTTTCCTGCCCCCTCACTGGTTACCCCCAGAATACCACCCACAAAGGACAACATAGGTTTCAGTTACTCAAGAGGAAAACTCCCGTGATCAAAGTTTATCACGTCAGGCAGCTGAGGAGAATTAGTAGCAAAGCACGCTACTAATGCTAACTAGATTTCTTGAAGGAGATACAAATTACAAATGTGCTGACCATATCTTCCATTTGTCTGAATTTTCTTTCCAGGGGAGAGTAAGAGGGCTATTTTGATAAGGTATGAATACAGAGTAATGAGACTTCTAAAACACATCTTGGCTTTCATGACCAAAGGAAAATTGTCCTCCAAACTTTAGGTCAGGAGGTAAAAGCATATTCCAGTGATGCTTCCGCCACACCAGACATTTGAAAATCCTTTAAGACAGGATAAAAAAATCGGTCCCATTTCTTTAATATTACACCATAATTTTGAACAAAAATACTATCCCCAACTTGAACATCTACCTTATTTATTTTATATATATCATCTCCAGCTGCTTTGGGAGTACCTCCAAAAATAAGCCAAACACTAAACAAAAACAACTTGCTGAAAGAATAAAAACAAACAAAATACAAGAACCACCACCACAAAAGCCCTATCACAGACCGGGAAGTTTTTCAAAGAATGAAACTTCCTTTAAACACTGATAACATTACAATTTTGCAGGAATAAATATTCACAGATATTTGGGAGTACATAAGAGACTGATTTGAATATATATGTATATATATACATATATATTCAAATATATATATTTAAGTATATATAGAGAGAGGAGAGAGTTGTATATAGGTATATAGCTATATACTTATATAATTACATTTAGCTTTGAAATGTGATTACATCCAATCAGAGACTGATGCACAGAATACAGTCTGTACTAGAAGAGAATCCATGAAAACAGAAGCAAGTTCCTGTCAGTCATCCTGATTTAGTAAAGCAGGAAGTAATGATACTTGGGAAAAATCTTGCATTTGCTGCCTGTATGATGGAGAAACTGTGCATGAAAGTAGACCATCCACATTTGTAATACAGAGTTCCGGAGTATTCGATTTTTGGGATTACACAGAGACAGACTCAAACAAATGTATGCTACCCACATGCTTTCCTGTCTCTCAGCCCAGACCCCACTGGAATTCAAAGTTATGTCCAGCCTTCTGGCAGAAGATAGATGTGTTGAAGAAGAATCTTATAGGCCACTTAAAGCAAAGAAATTTTGAGACACTACCTTCTTGCTCGAGATTGACATAACAAATCCTAAAGAACAATTTCTTATTTACATCATGATTCTTCTCTTCAGAAAATGTTCAAAGGGCTTTCCAATTTTATCTGAAGACCCTGAAGCCAAAGTCTTCAAGTACCAATGATAGGAACACTTGTTTGGTATTTTTCAGAACAGCAACCGATTGCCACCTTTCAGGTAAAACTCAGCTGTGAAGGAAGGAATTCGTTGACCACCCAGCAGCTGGAAAACTATAGCCCACCAGCGAAACCACACAGACCAGCTGCTTTTGTAAATAATTGATTGAAACACAGCCACGCCCACTTGTTTATGCACTGTCTATGGCCACACAAAGGCAGAGTGAATAGTTGCACGAGAGACCTACGACCAACAAAACCTAAAATATTTACCGTCTGCCTCTTTACAAAAAGTTTGCTAATGTCTGGACTAGAGCATTAACTTTGTTTTATAATAAAGTAACTTCTAATAATTATTTGTCAATAAGAGTGACTTCACAAATACTTTCCCAGTCCATTGGCCAGAACACTAAGTTAGAGCCAAGAGCGCAAGATAAACACTAATGACCTCATGTTTCCCAACATAAAGACTTGTGTGGCCGGTGATTTATCATCTCAGCCTAGCACCACACCTGTTTGGTCTAGATCCACACATCTGGATCAGGGACACAGTATGCAATTCCCCTTTTCTGCCATTTTTACAAGAACAAAGCTTCAGTATAAAGACTTAGTCACATGTAGTATTTATAATGATATATCAAAATCATCAAGTGAATTACAAATAAGACATGATGAACTGGTATTTAGAATGGGAAGGACATTTCTCACCAGGTGCTAATAATTTGAAGGTATATTTGACTGCAGGCTTACATAAGTTGATACAGCGCTCCCTTAATCAAAGGATAGTTAAAAAGAATATGAAATGAGCTGACACATTTTGACACGATTGCCGACTGCAGATCAGACACATGTGCACTGCACATTGGGAATGCATCGGGAAGGGTTTTCATTCCGTTAAGTTATGGATTTTAAATCAGTTCCTGAGAAGAATGTTTCAAACATTTAAGTGTAAAGTTCTAAAACACTCACCCAAACCTGGGAAATGGAACATGTGCATGAAACCCTTTCCCATTCCTGGACATCCCTATTTTACTTTGAATTACAAAGTAAACTCTCAAAGAACCAGAAGAAAATACAACTTCTGGGTAGAGTGGGGAAGACTGTCTAAACAGAAAAGCAAAGGAAGAAACCATAAAGGAAAATAGATAGACACATAAAACTTTAAAATGCCATAAATCAGAAAGAGTCCTACATACTACAAGGCAAAAGAAAGACATATATAATACAAAAGGCTATATTCTTGATATATTGCGAGTCTTTAACATTTATGAAAAAAGAGAAACAGTACGAAACAGTATTTTTTCAATTAACAGTTCAACAAAGTTTAATTGAACTCCTACCCTAATACTGCTGGAGCTTCAGTGGGTGACCCCACTGATCCAGGACTGATGTCGGTCCTGGGATGTGAGACTTTCCGTGCTAAAACCGGGGCAGCCCCAGGCAAGCCGGAGATCAGACACCTGGACTCAAGTTCCCATTTCATCACCATATGACCTTCAACGTGTTACTCCACCTTCATGAGTCTCAATTTCTTCATCTTTAAATGGGTATTAATCAGGTTCTTAATTCTTAGGATTGCAGTGAAGATTAAGCAAGGTGAAGCGTACAGAGCTCACACACCTGGCATATAGCACTTGTTCAATAAATGGCACCTGTTACAATTGTCACCATCATTAACATTCCTGTTTATCAGCTGTGAAGGCTTACCAGCTTCTTCTCAGTATCTGTCTGGAGAACCGCAGTCTGGGGGAAGGGTTAGACAAACACTGCTGAGTTCCTCAGGAGAGGTCGTCATCTGACCTGCCTGGAACACCGCCTCCTACCGGGAAGCAAAGAGGCTATCCTGTGACGCCAAGGGTGAAAAGAATATGCTGCGGATGGCTGGTGGAAAGATACAGGGAGTCCATCTCTCCCCCTGGCATCATGGAGCCCATGTACCCAACTTGAATTTCTGACTTGGACTTTCATTCCATGAGAAAAAACAAAACCTCCAATTTGCTTAAGTTGCTATTTCCAAGTTTCTATTATTCTTAGCCAAACAGAATTTTCAACCAATTCTAGGCACGCGCCAATAGAAATACAGGCAAAGGATGCAAACTGGCAATTTAACAAACAAAAGCAAATGTCATGTAAGTCTGTGACAAAACTTATTACATCATCATTATTATATAAATAAAAGCACGACACTGTGTTTAACTGTCATGTTGATGATAAAGTACAGAGAATAATATTTAAAACACCGTGTTTAACAACAAAATGTAACAATTATTTTTATTATGCTATGTATTTTTCTGTCTTTGAAAGAAATAAAATACAACAGATAAACTGGAAGCTTCCTTTTCCTTCCTCCTAATCCATTCACTTCCCTTCCTCCCCACATTTAGTCAATATCCTGATGATGCTTGTATTCTCCTTATCTAGATTTTTAAACTTTTAGTACAGAAGTATGTACATGCAAAAAAAAAAATACACTGTATAACAAGTTACTCATTAATGTATTTTTTAAATTCATATATTATAATTCCATCCATATCTTTTTACAAATAGCATCTTTAACTCAGTGGTATAATTTTGAGGTTTACCCAGATGTATACATATGTCTAGTTTACTCATTTTAATAATTCTACTGTCTTCCATTGCACAATTATACTATAATTTATCAATTCTTTCTTTGTTAAACATACATATTTTTCTTTTTTTTTTAAGATTTTGTTTATTTGACAGAGAGAGATCACAAGTAGTCAGAGAGGCAGGCAGAGAGAGAGGAGGAAGCAGGCTCCCCACGGAGCAGAGAGCCCGATGGAGGGCTCGATCCCAGGACCCTGAGATCATGATTTGAGCCGAAGGAAGAGGCTTTAACCCACTGAGCAACCCAGGCGCCCCGCATATTCTTCTAACTTTTGCCATTAACACATGCTTGAATACACATGGGAAAGTCCCTCATTATTGTTTTAATTTGTATATCATTGATCAGTATATGTTTATTGGTTACTTGGTTTTCCTCTTCTGTGAATTTCTTGTTTTTTGCTTATGCATATTACCTGGTGGACATTTTGTTTCTTAGGTAGTTATCTATGCTCTTACATGGCATTACTTTGAACTTTAACATAAAATTAATCCATCTTTTCCTGAATTTTTCTTCTTTTTTAATCAAGAAACATTTCACATAACATAAAATTCATCCTTTAAAAGCATTGAATTCCTTGGTTTTTAGTATATTCAAAGTTATGCAACCAACATCACTATTTAATCCCAGAACATTTTCATCACCTCAAAAGAAATCCCATACCCATCAGCAATCACTCCCCACTAGCCCACCCTCTAGCCCTCAGCAACCACTAATCTACTCCTGTCTCTTTGGATTTACCTATTCTGGATGTTTCCTGTATAAGTGGAACCATACAACATGTGCCCTTTTGTGAGTGGGCTGCCTTTCCTAAGATTATTGGTTTCAAGGTTCATGCATGTTGTAGCATGTATCAGTCCTTCATTTATTTTTATGGCTGAATAATATTCAATTACATAGATATACCACATTTTGTTTTTCCATTCAACTGATGGAAATTCAGTTTGTTTTCATTTATGAATAATGCAACTCTGAACGTTCAAGTAAAAGTTTGCAGTGCACATATGTTTTCAGTTATCTTGGGCATGTGCATAGGTATGGAATTATTGAGTCTTCTGGAAAGTCTGTTTTCAGGAGCTGCCAGAGTGTTTTCCAAAGTGTCTGTTCCATTTTGTATTCTCACAGGCCAGGTATGAGGGTTCCAATTTTTCTTCATCCTCCTCAACACTCCAAATGTCATCTTTTTTATTGTAGCCATGTTAGTGGGTATGAAATAGTATAGTATTTTATTGTTGCTCTGATTTGCATTTCACTGATGGCCAATAATGTTGAGCATCTTTTCACGTACTTATTGGTCATTTGTGTATCTTTTTTGGGTAAACGTCTATTCAAATCCTTTGCCCATTTTAAAAATTGGGTTATCTGTCCTGTTATTATTCAGTTTCAAGAATTCATTAAATATCCTGGATACTAGCACTTTATTAGATACATGTTTGCAAATATTCTCTCCTATTCTGTAAATTTTCTTTTTGCCTTCTTGAGAGTACCCTTTGATAAAGGCACAGATGTTTTTAATTTTGATGAAGTCCAATTTATCTGTTTCTTTTGTTACTTGTGCTTTTGATGTCATATCTAAGAAATCATTGCCAACTCCAACGTTAAACACCAAGTTTAAAATAAAATTTGTACTTATTTTTTTCTTCTAAGAGTTTATAGTCTTAGCTCTTCTATTTAGACCCATGATTCATTTCTTAGTTAGTTTTTGTGCGTGGGGTGAGGTATAGGTCCATCTTCATTCTTTTGCATATGGGTATCTAGCTACCCTATCCTTAAGGGTTTTATTTTGTGACTAAGAAATTTTTCTAGACCCTGACAAAATATTTATCTATAAATTTCCCTGAAAGATTTAATCTTTTATTTATACTTTTAGGTCCTTAATCCAGATAAATTTGATTCTGTGGTTAGTATAAAGCAGCGATCCAAACTTTTTTTCTTCTATATGGTTATCATTTGACACAATGGCATTTGCTAAGTACTCTGTCCTTTCCCCCTCATCTGTAATGCTTCCTCTGCCAAATGGCAAATTTCCATCCATGCACAGGTATGTTTCAGGGTTCCCTACTCTGTCCTACTGTCTTATTTATTGAACATTTAAATTAACATGCTTTCTAATAAGTCATTGGATTTTTCTAAATTTCAATATTTTGTTTTTTACTTCTACAACTTCTATTCGGCTTTTTTACAAATATGACTCTTTTTCTTCCATGATTTTTAAATGTTTCTTTGTGATTTCAATTTCTTCTTTTATCTATAGTCAATTAACATTTTGAATATATGGACTCATTTAGATTATTCTATAATTTCCAATTTCAAGGCTGCTGATCTCCTATTTGTTATAGCTGTTGATTCTTCCCCAGGGAGATTCCTATCTTCATTTGTGAAGTCATCCATTATAGGAGTTCCTTTACTGAGGGGTCTGGCAGGAAGGAAGTATATTAACAGAGCAATTTTCATTTGCTCCTGCTAAGAACCTAAGAGTATTGCCTATTTTGTGACTCAATTTAGGAAAATTTATTGACTTGAAGTCCCCAAACCATGGGAACAGGAAACCTGCAGACCCCCTTGCCTGGTCATGGTGTTTTGATTTCCATCAGATGACTCTTCCATAATTTTTCACATGGAGCCCCAGCATATGACAAGATCATATTCACTTTCCTGGACTAGTGGACAATTTCCACTCCCCTTTTGATGGACAGGGCACCTTTTAAGATTTCTAGCTTTATCCAAGATTACCATTAATACTGCTTTGGGATGGGGGGACGGTATCTGGGTGGTTCAGTTGGTCAAACATCTGACTTTAGCTCAGATCTCAGGGCCCTGGGATCGAGTCCCATCTCGGGCTCCTCACTCAGGGGGAGCCTGATTCTCCCTCCGCCCCTCCCTCTGCTTGTGCTCTCTCTCTCTCAAATAAATAAATAAGATCTTAAAAAAATATATTTCTTTTTTTGGAACACATATTAACAAAAGCTGTTAAGGTACCTTTAAAACACTGCAACATAATGAATGTTTGTAGATATCAAGGCTAAACAGGGCACTACATTAAAGCAATACATTTATTTATGATTAAGCCTTATAATGTTATTGTACTTTCAAACTTGAATAGAAGGGAAAGAGCCACAATGTAGACCTTCATCACAAAATGGTTGAACAATATAATCTCCTTTTACCTAGAGCAAAAGTAACCATCATTCTGCTTCCTGTCTCTAAAAGGTATTTCATGCCACTTGAGGTTCACTGTTTAAGTGGCAGCTTCTCGTGAATGAATGCATAATGCATAGGCATCAAAACTGGGCAACAGTTTGCTGATTTGGGGTGGGGGGAATATTTTGTTTTGTACTTTATAACATCGACATCTACATTAGCCAACTTGAAGGAAAATTCAATCAGTTCCTTTTCTTCAAGCTTATATCGCTAAACAAGTAATGCTCCATGGTTGGGTTTTTTTAAACAATTCCATTCATCACTCTTCACCATTCACAAGTTTTATAATATCTCTACCTTTTGAATTACACTATTCTATTTATTTTGAGGAGGATTTAATGAGTATTGAATAAATAACAAAAAACTAAATATTGCTGATATCATAATTTACCCCTGGCATTTTCAACAAGCATAAATGTTCCTGAAGTTTTATGAAGTTTTATCCTGAAGTTCCTGAAGTTTTTATGCAAGCATAAATGTTCCTGAAGTTTTATTGCTAATGTTGGAGAAAATTACTTGGCATGGAAATGTCATAATGAACTTTCATTAATAAATTACCAATCCCTAATTTATCAGAGAGTTCTGGCTCCTGTTTTTTGAGGTCTCATAAGGCAAGGGCCTTAGCCTCTAGTAACAACCAACCCTTTGAGGGAAATTGAAAATGGAAGAATTGAGAACCAAAGTATGGTGGACTGTAAGACACATGAAGCTTCTTAGAGAATCTTCAAATAAATTCCATAATACTAGTTAGGGAAAAACAATTGCTTTCTATTTTACTCTATTGTGAGTTCCATTTTTTTTAGAAAAGTTAATTAACAAAGACCAATTATTTGCCTTCCTGGGTTTAAAATAGTCCATCTAAGTATATGGGAAAATGTGTTTAACATAGTGCAAAATTTATCACGTCTTCACAGAAATACATACATTAGTAGCAAGATAATAGGCAATGAGTAACATTTTCTCCAAGCTATTAAATTCTTTTAGTGTTCTATGGTACAAGAAAATGTGGATCTAATGTGAAGTTATACTTTTAAGCATTCTTATCTTGAGCTCTCCAGTGAGTAATTATTATAGAACATTTGTAACTCTTAGTAGAGAAATCTCTCATTTTATATTCCTGCAAGCTGGAACCAAAAGGAAGTGTTTGAGAGTTTCTGACACTGAAAGTTTTAATTCTCCTAGCACAACCAAACTATTAGAAGTTTGACTGTTATCCAATATACTGAATGTCCTTTATGTTTCCTGTTCATTTTGGATGGGAACAGGGGAAATGACACTGAGTCATCCCTTAAGTTGCCCCCTTAAGAACAGAGGATCTAAGACTAGCAATTGCACAGGTGCCACTTGCTTGACCCAGTACTCATATTAGAGTAGGTGAAGAATGACTTTTACTCCAATTCCAAAAACACAGGAGATGACCCAGAGTCCAAAGTCAAAAGAAAGAGGTGGGAGGTCTGAAACATGAAATAGGAATCATATTAAACCAATCAGTCAAGAAATATTTATAAAGTGCCTGAATGTGTTTAGTGTTATGTTACACAAGAAAAGATCAAACACTGAGGATAAGGGGGAAATAAATGCTTGAAGAGGAAGAACATTCTTGGTACATAAAGATAAAACTCATTTCAAAAAGAGGGAACCAAAAAGCAAAGAGGATACAAGTAAAACTAGAAATATAAAATAGAGAAACCATTGAAAAAGAGAATTAGATATAAAGAACTGGTCATAATGCAGAAATGAATCATTTTTATAAAAAGCGATTGCTAAGGAGGGCGGCACCTGGCCCAGAAGAGGAGGGGAGAATTGAAAAAACAAGAACTCATCTGAGATAATATAATGTCTGAACTAGGGGAGACCTCGGGGTCTGACCTACGGCTCCCTCCAGGGAGAAAGACAACTGCCCCGCCTTAAGGTCACACAGAGAAACAGACCTCACACTAGAACCTGAGTCTTGGGCTCCCATTCTGCCACTTTCAATCTAACTTTAGTTCAAGGTCTCAAAGCAAAAGAGAGAAATCATTAAAACCCTTGGCCATAAAGAGGAGAAAGGAGTTTGGGGACAGAAAGGGGGGACACGAGTGGAGGACACGGTAGCAAAATGTCATTAGTGTGGCCAGAATTCAAGGAGGTCCAGCCAGCAGAAGAGGCTGCATATTTCATTTCCACATGCCAAATAATTATTTGAGTTTTAAAATGCCCATTTACCTAGGACGCTTGACTTGAGCGCATGTATATAAGGACCTTTCGCTTTTTTTCATAACACCTACTCTTTTTTCCGCTCATAGGCACTGAAATACAATTTGAGAAACACTATAGCACACCCGACCTTTTTCAAATCTCCCAGACAAACTCCAAACTCACCAGCTTTCCCCATCTCAGGAGTGTGAAATCTTATTTTCCAGTTCTCTGCTCAAATTTAACAAGCCACCTCCTGCTTAACCTTCTTCTGTGAAACCTGAAAGCATCAGACAATTGTATGCCCAACCCTTGCTCCTCTGAACTCTCCATCTCTCCCCATCAGGAGTCCACAGAACCACAATTTCAAATCTCTGATAATCGCCCTCCACTACCCAGAGTGTAACGTAAGGCTGTAACTTCTATCTTTGCACCTTACATACAAAAGCATCTTTCTAACCATCTTCTCACCCTCTGACTTGACGACAGAAGCATTTAGACTGCATTTAATTACTCCAGACTATCAAAGACTGATTAAACGAATCTACGCCTAGACGGGGTTTGGCTGATAATACTGTTGTTGTTACCGCTTTCTGGTGAAGACATACTTAGTGAAAACACAACAGCTCTCAATTAGGCAGCTGGGTGACTTATAAATATATATTTATGTTTGAAGCCTAAGTGGCCATTGGCTTCCCTACTGTTTTACTTAGCTAACAAAACAACTCTATCAAAGTAAGTATTATTCCAAAACCCAACTTCCTGTGCAGAATGCTCCCATGTGCTCCATCAGTCTGGCTCTCTGATGAACTACATCGTTTCTTATAAACTGTCCATGGCCCATAAATTTCCAAGCATAAAGGCTATTACTGTGTTGCGCAGATCTGCTGAGAATTTGGGCCTATCGAACTCCGTTTTACCTGGTTGGAAATGAGACAGGGGAGAAAGTCCGTCTGCAAACTTCCTCTCTCCCCTCCTCCCAGACGCACTCCCATTTTGATCCGGAAGAATTATTTAGTGCACACAAGCTGGTAACAAGGGTTTATTTTGACTAATTTTAAGCAGCTTTCTGCATTAAATTAGCATTTTCTTTCTGCAAAGGCTACATACTAGAAAAGAGAGAAGAGATACTGGGGGCAATTTTCTAATTAATCTGGGAAGTGTGGGTTGGAAAACTCAGAACGTTAAAAAAAATTTTTTTTTTTTTTTTGGTGCTAACTCTTGATATATAGAGAGAGGAATCACATAAGTCAATGCTTTTGAATCCCAGTGAATGGCTAAATCTAGTCCATACCAGTCCAAATTAAGTACTTGAGACCATAAAATAATCAGAAAACGTAAGGCTGTGACCAAATTTCTAGTCGAAAGATGAGTAACATTGTTGGACAGCATCATAATCACCATTGGTATCATCTGCTTCTGTTTGCGCTTTACAGTTTACTGCCGGTTCATAGACATAATCTCATTTGATCTTTATGAATAGGTACAAAGGAGTTAGGAGAAACGGGGCACTGACATGTCGTCGTCCCCAAGATTTCTTGACAAATCATCACTAACTTCATTCAGTTTCATTTAATGATGAAAACAACACCGGTGATATCGGCAGGAGCTAGACTGCGCAGCACGACCTGGAGACCAGGGTATCACTAGGCATTTGCTACTAAGGAAATTAAAACATAAGTTGATGTTTTCCAAAGCTAAACCACTTAAGATTTATCAACATTAAATCTGACAGTTTCAAGAGCAAATTAATACATCTCAGAATTTTTATGGCAAATAGGATTCCCCAAGGAAAGGAAGGAAGGAAGGAAGGAAGGAAGGCAGGCAGGCAGAGAAAGGTAGGGAAGGAGGGAAGAGGAAGGAAGGGAGGGAGGGGAAGAAAGGTAGTGAAGGAAAATACTCTATTTCAGACATGACATGATGTTTCCAGAGATTTTTTTCCTTGCGCTAAAGAAGCAGTCTCATCTCACCATCCTCTAACCCAGAACCTGTCTTTGCACCTTCACACTTCCATTCACTTCTCATTAAGTAAACAGCGAGATGTTCGTGCTATTGTTAGTCTCTTTGACACAGAATTTACTGTTTTGTTGAAGAATTCTTCCCAGCAATACGAGGAATTGGTTGTTTGTGTGATGTATTTGTGCAAAGCGAGCTAGTAAACTCTGGGGAGAAAAGAGGGGTTTTGCTTTCTTAATCCCTTTAAAACCATTAAAAACTTTTTCCAGGCAATTATGATCCAAATGAGAAAATATTCATCCACTAAAGTAATTGTATCTAATCTAGAGGATTTGAGGTAGAGGAGAACACAGAATAAAGCACCATCTCAACATCTCAGTGCCTGGGTCGGAATATTCCTTCCTGTGAAGTCCTACTTAACTAAATTTCTGTTGCCTTCATGCTATCATGATAGTTTTCACTTTCATTTCTGGAAAAATATGGTTTATTGTGCTATATAATATGTACTCCACAACAAGTAGGATTCAGCAGTGCCATAATTTTTTCCAGATGTAATTCTCTTCACTATTTATATGTAAGACTTCCACTAAAATTCTCTTGCTAGGCAAATATTCAAAATTAATAATATAATTTTTAATAGAATCACAACCATTACGTGTTATTGAATGATCTGTAAAATCTCGATATAAAAATCCCAGGTGACTGAAATAAGATTTAAAAACGAGCACAGTAAGTTATCTTTCATTGTTTGCTCTGGAATTCCTTCATTTGAAGTGCTTATTATGGTTTACAAGATAAGGTTGTTCTCTTGTGCAAGTTTTCTTTTGAAAAGATCATAAAATCTCACTGTGAATATTTAACTGAAGAGTAATAATAACAGATACTTCCTTACACAGCATCATGGTATAACACTCTGCATTTTGACATCTGTCCAGACAGATGTTTAAAACTTAAGTTCTTCAAGATTTGTTTTTTAAGTTTTCTAGAAAAAGATCTGGGAATCATTTTTTATACCAAACCTACTTTTGTGCTACAATTTCACTGTCAACAACTTAATTATTTGAAACAGAGACAGAGAAGCCGGTGATTTATATAGGCCGTCTAAGAAGAATTTGGTCAAATGGGAAAAAAAAAATCTACAATTAACTTTTCTTACTGACATACCATCATCAATCTCCTTGTCTGTTTACATGGTTTACACGCATATGTAAAATAGTTTATTTTGATTTTTTTCTTGATTTGATTATGACAAGTAGCTTGATCTTAAAAAGGAATCGTTAACCTTCAAAGCAAGCATAGCCATGTTTTGGGAGGACATGTTTAAAAAGTAGCCCTAGAGTTATCCTTTTCATATGCCACAAGGCCGCTGCTAAATATGAATGTGATATATTTCTTTTTAATTAAAAGTAGTTGTATTGTGGTGTGATTTTTAATAACTTCAGTGTCTTCAGATTTCTACATTTTAGATTCATGTTGAAACTTGTACACCACCACATGCTGATTGCAAAATTCATTACCACATAAATCATGTTTTAGTGATAGTTCTTTAAACAAAGTTGGTTTGATTGCGAAGTGCTCGCTGGTTGGCTTATTTATTATGAAGGTTTGTCAGGCAGAGCAGTTAAGTTTATCAGTACCCAATAAAAGATTTAAGCCTATAGATATGTCACCCGATTTATTACTAACAAAGGTTTGGGGCTTCTTAATAAACACTCATGAAAACATGTTGTAATGGTTACTTCAGAATCCTGATTTCCATACTGCATGCGAAGTTGAAAGGAGATACCCTAGTTCTGTGGAAAATAAAGAAGAGCATACATTATTTTCCTGAGTTTTATTATCTGACTAGATGTCCATAGAAGATACTTAACTTGATTTGCTTTGGAATCAATATGCAGTTTGCTATTTCTGTTTTCCTACATGGCTTAGTGTGCTCTCACTTAAAACAGCATAAGTCTTTCACTTAGCCCATGTCTCTTGTAGGTGTAGGATATCAGTAACTTTCAACAAGGTTAAGCGAACTCATTGTTGGAAGGTTGTGATGTTACAATCTTCTTATTGGGTATTTTATGGAAGAAAATCATGATGCCAAATGCAATTAGGACCAAATTCAAACTGATGGGCAAAAGCTCCTTTTCCTCCATGAGATCATTTTAGAACATAAACAGAAAGTGTGAAACATGATGCCTTTAATAGTGGAATTTTTGTGCAAGCTATGAGACTTTGAAGAAGCTCTATGTCTCAGTTTCCTCATCTTTATTATTTTTTTAAGATTTTATTTATTTATTTGACAGAGATAGAGAGAGCGATCACAAGTAGGCAGAGAGGCAGACAGAGAGAGAGAGGGGAAGCAGACTCCCGGCTGAGCAGGGAGCCTGATGCAGGGCTCGATCCCAGGACCCTGGGATCATGACCTGAGCCAAAGGCCGAGGCTTAACCCACTGAGCCACCCAGGTGGCCCAGTTTCCTCATCTTTAAAATGGTGCTAGGGGAGGCAGAAAAGGATTGGAGTAGATCATATCCAAATTCCTGGCAAATATGGAAATTGCATGATCTTACAAGTCCATTAACAGTCCTCATTTAACTCCATGGAGAACACATTTTTAACTCTAAAGCTAATGTAACTGCCATGCAAAGGATGTATTTTCAATACTAGTAACCAAAAGTGATTACTTGGTACTTACAGATCCTGTTCTCACAAAGGTAAGGGAAGCTGTATGGCTTTTGTCTAGAAAATTCAGTTCAATCTAATTGATGATAGGGCCAGACAATCAAGGCTTAAGAACAGAATTAATATTTTCACCCATTTTTGTCTGATTTATTCCGATGATTTTTCAAATTTCCACTTCCTTTTGCCAGGATGTCTAAATATTCTCTCTGTATTTGTCTCTGTAGGCTTTGAGGGTGAAATTCGGGTGTTTTTTTGTTTTGTTTTGTTTTGCGTCTATTTAACTCTTGCAGTCAACAAAGAAGTACATAAAATATTTTCCCCCAAAACAATATCTTTTCCTAAGGTAAAATAATTATAAATATGGTAACCAGGAGGCCATGACATTTGGCTGTCTTTACACGAATCACATTTCCACCAATTCCGGTTCTTAAGTACAAAACTATGTCTTCCTAACACCCCTTCCATTTGTGCCCAAAGCTCAGTACATCAGGAGGACAGGACTATCTTGAGTCAGTTTTGTGCCTGTTGCTAAAATAAGAATGGGGAGAGGGAGCCCCACCTGGAGTAAATTTGGAGTTTTGTTTGATGCAATAATTTTTATCACAAAAACATCATACTCCTTCCAAATCTGTTTGTAGCATGACCTTGAAAGGTGCGCGGTCTCTGGTGAACTTGATAGGAACCGCTTTAGAGCAGGAAGACCCTAATTTCTTCCAAATGCATCTTTCTCCGAATGCAACAATAAGGGTGGGGGAAGACTGTGAATAC
Source organism: Lontra canadensis (assembly GCF_010015895.1). Classification (NCBI taxonomy): domain Eukaryota; kingdom Metazoa; phylum Chordata; class Mammalia; order Carnivora; family Mustelidae; genus Lontra; species Lontra canadensis. The sequence continues at coordinate 5,864,942 of NW_022631044.1, forward strand.
GTGTTAATGTGTTTTAACTGCTAAAAGTGCTTTAGCTCTAAAAGATACTAAAGGATGTAAAGGCCCAAAATATTCTGCTGTGCATATTTCCGTGATACCTTAATAATCCGTAAGGTAAGCACATTCGACTAAATGCTGAGCCAGTAGGCTCAGAGCTTTGCAGGCTTTCCCAGGACGTCAAAATGTGCCCAAAGGAAGCTAAGCATATTTTTGGAAACTGTAATTAGAATTGCCTTGTTGCATATAATAGAAAATCCCAAAATAAAGGTGACAAAGAAGGAAAGAAAGGAAAGGAAGAAAGGTGGGAGGGAGGGAGGAAGGGAGGGAAAAAAGGAAAAGGAAGGAGTAGAAAGGAGGAAGGACAGGAGGAGGTAAACAAGGAAAGGAGGAAGGAGAGGAGAGGAGAGAGGGAGGAAGGGAAAGGAAGGAAAGGAAATGGGGAAGAAAACAAGGAAGAGAGGATGGGAGGAAGTTCATTTCCTTCTCATGTAAAAATAAAGGTAGGCTGCCCAGGACTGGTAGAGTGACTCCAAGTTGTCCTCAGCCTCCTGTCTTTCTGCTCTACCATCCCTTGAGGCAGTTTTCATCCTCAAGGTCAACTCATGGTTCAGGACAGCTGCTACAACTTGAGTTATTACGTCTCAGTTGTTGCACTAACAAAGTAAGACTAACAGAAGGACAACAGGGTTTCCTCCTAGCTGAGGCAACTCCTTTTAAGCAGCTTTCCCAGAATCCCACAGAGCACTTCTGTAATTTGGCCAGAGCGCCGTCATCGTGACCACGCTTCGCTACAGGGGAGGCTGGGAACTATCTCTAAGTCTGGGTGCAAAGAGACCTGACTAAAGTTCTCTTTGGCAGGCGGGGGTAAGTAGACACCGGAATAGACAAGAAGCAGCCTCTGCGACAGGAATGCTTAAATGATGAGGGTGTGAAATACTTTTCAAGGACTATTCCAAGAACACATTTTTTTCTTCCTCAGAAGGGGGATGAGATTTGCAGTTGAAGACTAGCCCCAATGCCAAATGTGGAACACGGGTAGCGATGGATAGAGTGCTAAAAGTCTCAGGGGCTGGACCTCACTGGAGTGTGGCAAAACCAACTTCCACACCATAAAAGAAAGTGTACATCTGTTGCCAATTCTTTCAGCTCGCTGGAGACATTACAGGGGTGAAAATTGAGGTGTGGCAGCACTAGACACCCAGAGAGTAGGTTGGCATCTGTGCTACACACAGGAAACAGCACAGAAGAGCAACAGGGGCTTGGGGCTTTGACATGGCACAATCTGGTTTGGAATGAGAAGTCTGCCTTACTCCTTAACCCTTTGTCCTGGGCTGCTTTGCCTCCAAAATGAGGGAAGAGTTATGCCTCATACGGTCACCTATGATATTAAAGTACACAAAACACATATGTTCAGTAAATAGTAGCTATTAGGACTATATAATGCATATTTTAAACCTATTTGGAACAAGATAAGGAACCAAATGGCACAGAGATACAGAGGGTGGTGGTTCACCTACTAAGTATGTCTCAACTTTTTCCTACCTATTCTCCTGCATTCTTCCCTTCTGTTTCTAGCCCAGGTTTTTCATTCTCCCTTACCACAACTTAGGGCTCTCAACTCTAAATAATAGCATATAGACTCCTAATTTATGAAAAGTGCATGCTCTTAGGGTTGTAGTTACAAGAAGAAGGAGAGTGTCATGATAAAGATTTGAACTCCAGCATCAAACCTGAAACTCCCACACCAACATTTGGTCAAAGGTCCTTAATTTCTTCAGGATTCAGTTTTCTCATCTGTAAATTGGAAATAATTCCTCTCTCACAAGTCGTGCATGTCAAGCACTGAGGTCAATGTTTGGCACATGGTATGCAATGAATGGTGGTGATTGTTCTGCTGTGAGGAGGAAGGATGGGAGGGAGGAGAAGTCACACTCCCTGGGCTTCCTCTAGGCCAGGCACTTGGCTTTATATTGAAATTTTATATCGCCTTTCCTCCTTCCACTGATCCTACAAGTTATGAACCTTTCTTTTTTTTTTAAGATTTTATTTATTTATTAGAGAGAGAGAGAGCGTGTGTGAGAGAGCGCACATGTAGACAGAACAGCAGGCAGAGGGAGAGGGAGAAACAGACTCCCCGCTGAGCAGAGAGCCCGATGTGGGGCTCGATCCTAGGACCCTGGGATCATGACCTGAGCTGAAGACAGACACTTCGCTGACTGAGCCGCCCAGGTGCCTGGAGTTAAGAACCTTTCTATGCAGAGGAGGAAACCAACACTTGGAATCACAAAAGCACTTGCCAAAGAGAGAACAAATCAATCACAGCAACACTATTTGGTCCCCGGTCTGTGTTTCCGAAGGTCATGCTCTTTCTACTCATTCACCAGGAGGAAGCTGGCATTCCAATTTCTAATTCAACCTCTCAATACACCAAAGAGGCAGAGCAAAATTTAGGACAAAGGCTATAATGATTACTTTCAGCACTAAATTGACCTCAAGAGAATGTTTTCCACTTTTGACATAAAGAAGTCTCCTTTTAAATATGGGGTGTATCATCCAATTTATTTTTTCTATCATCCAATTTATTTTCAATGTCAAAAGGGTTCAAATGGAATGGAATTTTAGAAAACCTACTGCCAGTGTAGTTATTAAATTTTAATTTAAATGTTATTTTTATTGTGCCCCAAACTAAAATTTCCTTTGGATGACTATCATTCAAATATTATACGTGGTCCTGAAATAGTTAAGTTAAGATGAACATTATTTTTTTTAATGAAACCTCTCATGTAAGAAATATGTGTATTTATAGATCTTCTGGTAATTCTCTACATTAATTCCTTGACCTCAAACTGACCAGAGAAGGTCAACAATTCCTGTAATGTCCCTGAGTGGTACATTTTCATCTCTAACTTAGCTGAAAAGTATATAAAAGCACAGGCAGTCCAAAAGCACCCATAGAGCTATACAGCTGAGTGACCCCAAAATGCAAGTTAATCCCTCCAAGGTCAATTGTAATTTATGTTCAATTAACTGGCTCAAGAAACCTGTTTCAGACAGAAGCCAGAAATTAGGAAACCCATTGCTTCACTTTCTAGTGGGGAGCATTTCTGGAAAAACCACCATGGGGAATCCAAAATGAAAGGTTCTCAGCAGGGTTTTCTTATAACTGAGCGCACCTAACTCTCCTCCATATTCCTCAACTGACCACACAGACTCTTTCCAGGGATATGCTAGAACCCGGGAGGATTTGGATGGAAAGTCTATTGTTCCGGCGCTTGGCAAGTGAACGGAATCGCCAAGCTCAGTGTCCATACCACGGAAGGCACCAGGTTAAGCCTCCTCTAGGACACCTGAGAAAGACACAGAACATAGTGGGAGGAGCTCCTGCAGGTCACGCCTGAGAAATTTGAACATCAAAAGAGCGCAGTAATGAAGCCAAACCCATGAAATAAGAATCCATAAATCCATATTGATAGAAACAAGTAAAGGAATAAATAAATAAAGGAGGGAAAAGAAAAAGCCCTTCCTTTGAATAGAATGCCAGCTAATACTTTGGGGGCACCTACGTTAAGCCACAGACTCTTGATCTCAGCTCAGGTCATGATCTCAGGGTTGTGGGATCTAGGAGCCAGCCTGCTTAAGATTCTCTCTTTCCCTTTCTCTCTGCCCCCTGCCCCTCCCTACCACAGCTCACAGGAACAAGTGCGTGTTCTCTCTCTAAAAAAAAAAAAAAAAAAATGAATGCCAACTAATGTATTAAATGATGGAATTAGAAGATCATCAATGGATGTGAAACCAGTGAATAAAGGTTTGATAAGGAACAGGATATTATTAATAACCTCCAACTATCTCCCACTTGGCAGACAACACCTTGATCAAGGGAGCAAAGTTGACATCGCCACTGCTGGGGCAGACTTTGGGGGCGGCTGATACCATGGACAGAGGGCACTCCATCCCATCTGCGGTGCTCCCGCCAAAAACACACAACCTGAAGTCAAGGGTTAAGAAACAGCAGACAAACCTCAACTAAGGGACATTCCACAAGATAACAGGTCTGTACTCTTCAGAAATGTCAAGGTCAGGAAAGACCGAGGTACCGTTTGTTCTAGAGTTAAGGAGACTAAAGAGAGATGACAAGTGAGACGTCATGTATGCTCCTGGATCTGATTCTAGGTCAGAAAAAATGACATAAAGGATGTCATTGTAGCAATTGATGAAATTTGAATATGGACTGTGGATTAGAGAACAGTAGAGCAGCTATGTTAAATCCTGATTTTAGGAATTATTCCATTATGTAGAAACAGAAAAAATGTCCTACAGCGTGGCTTGAATCAGAAGCCCTAGGAATCTGACAAGCTTTTCAGAAAGGCAGCCATAGGGGAAGGAGACTTTCTCACCACGCTTTGAGATGACACATCCCCATACACTGCATGTAACTTGACATTAGGTTCTAGAAGATTTCCACCTGAGGTAGCATTTATATCATCTTTCAGAAATTAAATCTTGGGGAAATACCTAGGAAAAAAAATCACTGCCTAATGTAAGACTGAAACCAAAAGTCGACATCAAACTTCAGCAGACACCCCCTGAAACACAGTGAAACCGGGAGTCCAGCCACAAATCCTCATCACGGGAGGGATCCTCCCACTGACCATGATCTTCATCCTGGAGGCAGCCCAGGAGCCACTTCATTTACAATGGGAAAAGCAACCTAAAAGGGCCATTAAGTGAAACCATTTAGTGGCAACTGCAGTAATAATAAGATTCAAGTCTATAGTATCTTAGTTTTAAAAAAGCACCACAAAGACATTCATTATTTAATTTTACGCTCACAAGCACCTGCGAGGCAGGCTTCAAACCTAGCATTCATCCCTATTTCATGAGTGAATAAATGGATGCTTACCATGACTGACTTCAGCGAAGTCACATAATAAGTAAATGAGGGAGCTAGGATTCGTTCCTGAAGTTTCCCAACTCCCAATCCCCAGTGTTATTCCCAAGAGCAATGACAGGAAAATTCACGAGAGATAAACACTTCATGAACATTTCCCCTCCTTCTAGAGGGTTCGGTAACTCACCTGCCATTGTCTCTAAAGCAGATGTGACAATCAGGGCAGATTGTTCTAAGTCAACAGTTACTGATAGATCCACAAAACAAAGCCAGAGCTGTTTTTGGTCTTCTGCAACATTTCTGGTAGAATCTGATATCAACACATTATTCACAGAGACATACAACTTGATGCCAGGGAGAGTCTCTTGTCAACATCGTGTGCCTAGGAGAATTTTAGACAATCATTTTTAATTAAAAGTGCCAAACATCAGAATCAATCTGAGATACTCTAAATACTAAGGAGAATTAACCAGATAGGATGACTGGCCTACATTTCAGAGGAATGAAGGGAGGGAAAACCATTAACTTAACCTTTGTGTTCAGAGGCAGGCCTATTTCCTATTAAACATAATGAGAACACGGTCTACAGACCCCATAACCAAACTTCATAAAAAAGGCAGCACTGTCATTTGAAATGTAGTGTATTTTAAGAATGATTCCAATAGAGTTCATGCAGGTACGGACGTACTAGGAGGTGAATGAAGTTGAGACACGGCCCAGAGCAGAGAAGAGGGATGAGGTCACTTCCCACAGTAAACACAGCAAAAGTGTTTGATAAATTTGATGAATAAATAAAATGGAGGTAAATGCAGGATTTTCTTAGCAGACTTCTCCTATGTTTGTTTTTATATTTAAAAAAAAAAAATGATGTGTCTACTCTTTCTCAAACAGTTGAGAGATCTAAAGGAATTCTCTCTGTATTCATTTGCTGGGGCTGCCGAAACAAAATGCCACAGACTGGGTAGAGGTGAGAAGTAGATGCAGAAATTTATTCTCTCACAGTTCTGGTGGCTTAAAGTCCAAAATCAAGCTATTGGTGGATTTGATTTCTTCTGAGTCCTCTCTCCTTGCCTTGTAGATGGCCGCCTTGTTCTTGGGTCTTCACATGGTCCTTCTTCTCTGATGTCTCTTCTGTGTCCGAATTCCCTCTTCTTTTAAGGATGTCAGTCATATTGGGTTCGGACCCATCCCTGTGGCCTCATTTAACCTTACTCACCTCAGTAAAGGCCTCATTCCCAAGAACAGTCACACTCTGAGATACTAGGAGTTACAGGTTTTGACATATGGATGTGAGAAAAGGAGGGGGACACAATTCAACCCATAACACTCCCATTGCCCCAAGGGGAGGTTTTGATCCAAGCTGCATCAAACTTCAGATGAAATTTGAGTGGCTTCCCCAAACCAAGCTGAGTTTCAGACTTTCACCAAACCCATGTCATTTGAGTTCCCCTTGTACCTTGTTTCTGTCCCCTACTGTAAGTTTAGAGGCAGTGGTTTGCTCTAATTATAGAGCAAAAATTAGAGAAAGCACCTCTTTACCTACTTGGGAGCTATCTCATTTCATTCGGTTCAGAAAGAAAAGGTAATCCCCCAGACACTTCCTTGAATCTGCTTTTTGGAGCTCATTGCCCAATTTGCCCTGTTACCAACTAGACAACCATATTTTTACCTTTGTCTTTGTTCCTATAACCAACAAGTCCAAGAGCTACCAGGTATAAAAGCATATAATTTAGCCCATGAAAGGCAAAATATTCCCATGGCATGCCTTGCACAGAGCATGTGGACAGAGCCTGCAACTAGACAGCACCGGTTGATGCTGGATTATGACCTTCAGCTCCCTTCATATCTCAAGACACTGTTTAATGACTGCAGTCGAAGTTACTGCTTTAGATGATGATGTATTATCTGTGTCTCAGAGGTGCCTCAAGATATTGTGGAATGTTGTCACTCCGCCATTTGTCAATTATGTAAAAAGAAAGAACGAGTGACATGGTACATCACTGACAACAACACCTTCCACCTAACAGGTGACGCTCTTCTGGCAACCTTGTCACTGAGTTTCACAGTTTTTCTGCCCCCAGAATGAGACCTCCAATACTACGTACCTAGGATTGCAAAAAAGTCCTCCCAACACACCTCTGGCTGAACTAACACACTCTGTCCTAGAAAGACAACTCAAAATTCTTTAGCATTGCAGATGAACATCACACAGCCATGTACGAGAGACTGCCCTTGGTCTCTGGTTCCACTTGAGTCTTTGATGCCTGGCAGCAAGCTTTGCATTTCTGGTCAGTCCCCTCTCCCATTTTCCACATGATGTTAACATTTAACCTTCCCCTCAAGCCCCTTCCTTTCCCCTTCCTTGAGAGTGACCAGACTTCCTGGTTTGTCCAGGACAGAGGGGGATCCCTGGGTAGGATGTGGGACATTCCGTGCAGAAACCTGGTTACTCTCCTACCTCTTCACTCTTCATCTAATGACACTGTGACTCATATCTCCAAAAAGAAAAGTAAGATAAATAAATAAATAAATAAATAAAAGTAAAAATACAAGAATTTTTTAAAAGGGGGGCACCTAGGTGGCTCAGTGGGTTAAGCCTCTGCCTTCGGCCCAGGTCATGATCTCAGGGTCCTGGGATCGAGCCCCGCATCAGGCTCTCTGCTCAGCGGGGAGCCTGCTTCCCCCTTTCTCTCTGCCTGCCTCTCCTCCTACTTGTGATCTCTCTCTCTGTCAAATAAACAAATAAAATCTAATTTTAAAAAAAGAAAAGAAAAGAAAACAAGGGCTATCAGGTGTGATCCACCTCACCTTCTTCTACCATCATTTACCTGGACCCAACATCTGTACCCACCACTGGCGTTCAGTCTTGGAGGCTAGGATATCCCACTGCTGATTTGCAGCCCAATTTCCCACCTTTATGATGTCTCTCCCCATTGTTTAACACCTCTTTCTTGCAATTTCAACATTTCTTCATCTTTCCCCTCATTATACAAATAAGTACAAGTCCTTCCCATCTTTAAAATCACATATCCTTCCCCCCATCACTTTCCCCTTACCGACAGCCCTATTCCTTAACCTTCTCCCACCGTCACAACCTTTTTTTTTTTTTTTAACTGAAGTATAATTGACATACAATATTATGTTAGTTTTAGGGGCACAACATAATGATTTGATATGTGTATGCATTGTGAAATGATCACTACAATAAATCTAGTTAACGTTCATCACCACACATAGTTACGAACCCAACAGTATTAACCAGTCACCACCACGCTGTACATTATGTTCCTGTGACTTCCACATTTTATTCCAGATATAAATATCTGGAAGTTTGTTTGCTATAACTCCCTTCACCCATTTTGCAAATCCCCAAACCCCTGACTCTGGCAATGACAATCAGTGCTCTATAGCAGTGAGTTTGGGGTTTTGTTTTGTTTTTTGTTGTTGTTGTTTTTAGATTTCACACGTAAGTGAGGTCATACAATATTTGCCTTTCTCTGTCTGACTTATTTCACTTAGCATTATACCCTCCCATGTGACTGCAAATGGTGGGATTCCGTTCTTTTTTATGGCTCAGTAATATTCCATCGTAGACATCTTTATCTGTTCTTCCATCCATGGAAACTTGGGTTGCTTCCAGGTCTTGGCTATTGGTAAATAAGGCTGCAGTGAACAGAGGGGATGCAAGTATTCTTTTGAGTTAGTGTTTTTATTTTCTTTGGATGAATATCCAGAAGTAAAACTACTGGATCATACAGTAATTCTATTCTTAACTTTTTGAGAAATCTCCACACCCTTTTCCCTAGTGGCCACACCAATTTACTTCCCCATAAATAGTGTACAAGAATTCCCTTTGCTCCGTATCCTCACCAACACTTGTTATTTCTAGTCTTTTTGAGACTAGCCCTTCTAAAAGGTGTGAGTTGATACCTCATTGTGACCATGAACTTTTGAACATTATTCTGAATGACTTCATCTACTCTAGCAGCTCCTCCCAAATTTTTATCTCCAGACCCAGGTCTTCATCCTCCTAAGGAGTGATTCTACCTTGATAACCCATGAAGTATCTTAAACTCATAATGCCTAAAGCAAAGTTTTCATCTTTCTTTCTAATATGTCCCTCGTTCTAAATTTACTGTCCCAGCAAATGAAACCACAATCTGCCTCACCTTCCAGACCACAATTCATGCCATTGTTTTCATCTTCTCTTTTTGCCTCACCCCCTTCCATCCACACCAGCCCTCTGTCTCCTGAGTGCCTTGTCTTACGCTCCACTCTTGCCCTTGGTCCCCACCATCCCCACAACAGCCTCCTGGCTGGTTTCTTAGCTCCCTAATCTTCTCCCACCTGCTTCACACTGTCACTCATGAAGTTGACATCTGTGAGGTCACAGACCAAGCTATTCCTATGATGTGGGAGTAGAGAAAATCTTGGAGTTAGCCCTCTGAACACTGAAGTGGTCACAAGAATTTGTCCTTGGAGTTGGTGAACGATTTCTAACATGTTCATGAAAATGACTGGATCGACGTCCCCCTCTGGTTTCGTGGCTGACTGATATAATAGTATAAATTAACGGAAGGTAGTCAAGGAGGCTTCCTGTGTTTCTTTATAGGAGAGCCACTTGCTGATAGGCAGTGCTGCACCTGTATGAAGACCTAACTATGCCTTTATTTCCACAGCGTTAGCCCTAGAATCCGTATTACCCTGGCCTCTGGGGCTTAATGGTCGCCAACAAGTTGAGCTGTTATATATGCCACTGGTTATTTCACGCAGTTAACTGTTATGATTTTCAACTCATGGCCTACAATGTCCTCCTCCCGCCCCTTTCCTGCAGACACACTGGCCAACTTGCCATTTTCTACGTAACCCATTTCTCTCCCAACTTAATGTCCTTGTCTGGAACATCCTTCTCCTCCTTCAACATTCCCAAACAAACCCAGAAATTAACAATAATGCTCTTCCTTTGGAAAATAAAATAAGAAGACCACTGGAGCATAACATCTGCCTGGAAGCTGTGTTGCTCCCAGATCTGTTTGCCTTCAAAGCCATTCCTTGCTCTGCTCTCTGTGGCAGGATGGAGACCTTGATCTTGCATTTCCCAGGATCTTTGTCAGCTGGTTTCTTGCTGGCTTTAGCCAAAAGGAGGTACTGATGACAGATTCGAGAGTGAAAGAAAAGACTCCAGAATTATTTCTCCCTCTCTTATCTCCCCCATAGCTCCAGCCCTGCTAGGCATGCCTGCCCTGGTTATATCTTCTACCAGGCAACCCTGGACTCTGGTAATTCACCGGTTCCCTCTGTCCCTCTAGTCAACGTGGGACAACAGTTTCTTGTGACTGCTCAGTTTTCAGTCCCTCATTGCCACCTGGTTGCCTTCACAACCTCTTCTGTACCCTGGGTAGCCAATTCCCTGCATTAAATTCTTTCCCTTGTATACACTCGGAGTGGCTTCTGTTTTCTTGACTGAACTTAGGTATGAAAACATGTCCTGGTCTCTACTTCTCCTTACCTTGGCCTGTCACAAAGGCTGTTGGGGGCTCCCTTTTCCCAGGGTGTTGGTTTAACTTTTGTGTTCCCCTAGCACCTGTGTGTACTGCTAGGGGTTGGGACTGTGACTTCCCTATCAGCTCCATGCTTCAATGAACTTTTGAGGTCAGAGACAATGTCCTGTTAATCCCAGTGCCCCCAGTGTCCTGCTCACTGCTCTGGGTATATCAGGTGCTCAAGATTTTATAACACACACACACACTTTTTCATCCCTAAAAGGATTTGCTGTAATATGCTAGAAATACATGATGAAGTAAGGCAAGATCCTGACCAGAATACCACAGAATTTAAAAGAAAACTAGTGTATCTGTGGATTCATTGTTTTCACAAAAGGGGAAGGCTCTAGTAGTTGGGCTACACCCTTCTCTTTGGAGTCTGACATGCTGTTTTCTGTCTACTAGGTCACAATCTAATCATTGATAGACAAGTCACCTTTTATTTCTGAGAAGCGACTTAATCAATAGACGTATTAATTCCTCTCAGCGAGTTCTTTGGAACAATAAGGGACTGTCATTTTACCTCTGGTGGCCAGACAGAGGATACCAAAGGAAAGCATCTCAGAATTCTAAGAGGCCCTCAGAACTTTTAGAAGAGAGAAATATCTCTTATGAGTCAAGAGGACTCCTCTGGAGAAAAATCTGGGGCTCTTTGGGAGACAGGCTTTATTGCTATATTCAATAGAATGTAAAGCAATTCCTTACCGTACTATATAATGTAGAGTGATCTACAAGACAGAAATACATTAATATCATTTAGAGATTAGGAAAAAGATCCATCGAAGATAAATTACAACATGGTCAAGTGGTAGAGTCAGGATTACTAAACAGAGTGCCGGGAAGCATGGTCACATAGCCTTGGTACTACCCCCCACCTTCACCCCAACCACCACTAAGTCTTTCTACTAGAGAACCCTTTTCAACCTGGCCATAGGTAGGAAACAACAGTATTTTTCTAGACTATATTGTTTATGGACATCTTGACAGTAACATACCATAAAGCCCTCAACCATTAAACTTTAACATAAAGTTTATATAAATATCTTTACTACAAAGAAACCAGAAAAGAGGCTTCTAATCACCTCCTTAAGATTATGGAGAGATGTACAAAAAAAATATTTCATTCATCCTTGATCAGAACAGTGTATTTCATATTACAAGATGCACCTAGAGTTGACTTCCTGCTCTGGTGTGAATCATGGTAGTGGCTGTCTTGGCAAGGTATGGCCCACGTGTCGTGTGAAATACCACAAGTGCCAGTTGCAACTAAGTCACCATTGTCTTTCTGTAATGAACTCATTTTCTTTTTTTTTTTTTCCATTTTTTAAATTTATTTCTTTTCAGCGTAACAGAATTCATTGTTTAATGAACTCATTTTCAACAGCTAAGTGTCCTAAAGTGAATCTAAGTGTGCCTGGTATCCGGAAGGTCAATTATTGCATGGTCTTAGACATGGGATCGCATTACTACTAACCATTGCTTTGGGTTTTTTGTTTTTAATAATGCTAGTCTATTAGAATAAAGAAATGTAGTACAGCAGACACTGAGTTAGACATCGTGACACAATGATAGATCTAAATTGCCACAATTTACACAAACTCCACAAAACAACCCTGACCCTGAATCAAACAGAACATTTTATATACAATTTCCAGAAAACTCCAGACTTGCTTGGGAGGAATTCTACTTGAAACAAGTAAATATGACTTAAATATTTTTTGCTATGCTGAGATTCCACTCCTTGTAATGATTCTTACAGCCAATTCCCACTTTTTTGTGGTGAGGGGAATGGATATTGAACTGGCTCATACTCTAATTTTTTGCAGATAACTTCCAGAAAATGTATCTTACTTCAAACAAGCTTCTACAGTCATATCCTTGGATTTTTACATTCATACCTCGGTACTATTCTTCAAAGATGTTTCCTTCTAACATGAAAATTTGGTTAATTTCTAAATTCTTCATGTGACAACAAAATGGGCTTTTTCCAAAGATAAAAAAGCATCTTGATGGAAAACAATATATTAAATGAGTACATTGCTACATATATAAACAATATGTCTATTAAACTAAAATGTCATATATTTTGCTGAAGTTTACAAAATAATTCATCAGTTCCTTTAAAAGCCTTACTTTTTCCTTTAGTGAACACTGTTTCATTAAGGGCAAACATAATTTTAAAATGACAAACATGAGTTGAACTACAGAAATAGTTTTTGAATTTAATATATTGAAAAAGATTTTTAAAGTAGTCTCTTTATTTTAATCTAAGGGTGAATAAGTACATTTCTCTGTGGCAAAATCAGAATAACTAAAAAGTAATATCATCCCTCATACAAAGCACTTAACATTCCTTGGCATTAATTCTTATTGTCTAGGCACCAAAAGTTGATTTAAAATACTCAAATTATTTAAGTTTTTAAACTTTCCATATGGAATCCTAAAAGGACGTTTTTGTTTTTTTTTTTTTCCCCTACCAGGAGTATTTAGATGAATCAAGCTGAATGATTTTAAAAATTAACTTTTTAAAACTTGATAGTTACAGATGTTCTAATCTTTGGAAACCATTATGTGTTCATTTTCCTTTCAGCATTAATTACACATAACGACCTCCACCTATCAGATACTCTGGAAGAAAACTACATTTGTTTACATTTTCCAATGCTTTTAAAAGTAAAACTTGTTTTCATTATTATCAATAAGGACAGACTTTCTAATTGTTAAAATTTCGATATTTTTGAAGACTTGTCTTTGGCTATTCTCACTGGAAAGTTCTATCATGAATAAAACTGTTACATAAATTCCCTGAATAATAGCTTAATTACTTATAAACTCTGGAAACAATTAGTTTATCATCCTTTGAAGTGAGTAAGACAGCTTGCCAGGCTGAGAGCAAAACGCTTGTCACTTGTTCATGTAATGAGCTTAGTTTCTTTTTGTTATTTTAGATTATTTGGAAAAGGAAACTCAGTGGAATACGCTTTAATGTTCAAAAGATTAAAAGTTGAATCATTCACTTTATAAATGGCCTCTGCAATAACACTTAATAAAGTACAGAAAGGAATATTGACGGCTCTGAAGATTATAATTTATGTGCTTATGGAAATCATCGAAACAGATATTCCGGTTCAAAGATAAAGTTGTGCTTGAATGACACCAATATTGTAAAAGATTGACGAGGACTGTCCTCCTTCTCAGCCTTATAATATCATCCCTCATACAAACCACCAAATTACAGAAACAGCCTCTTTTCCATCTCACAGACCACTCTCTGCTGTCCCTCCTCACTCCTGCCCGACCCACACACACTTTGCGCAGCCTTTAGGCCTGGCTCTCCCCCCACCCACCCAGACCCGCGCACCTTTTCTGTCTCAGCCCCAACCCCCACCCCTCCCGCTTCCTCTGCGCCTCTCTTTTTGTCATCGCAGTTCCCTGTCAAGTGTTCCCCCCACCTCCCGCCCCGCCCCACCAAACATAGATCAAAGGAAGTTCTTAATATTGTGGTTATTGTGAGGTTGAAACACTATATGTCTGAATATTAGCCCCAAAATGAGACAGAAAAAAGTCTATCAGAAGATGCTGACTTCGCGTTAGCAGGCTCTCGGGGTCTGCCTGAGCTGTCGCAGAGCTCAGGTGGGGGAGGCCACCTTCTTAGAGGCCAGCCCGGTGACTGTTCCTGCAGCCATTGAGTCAGAGAGAGCCAACACCTGAGGCCACCCGCTCCCTTCTGACCTTGGCGGTCCATGAGCGAGGTCACCGGTAATTCCATCACCTGACTGTACGATTGTTTGCCCGCTCAAGGGAGAGAAACTGAGGGCCAAGAAAGGCCGACAAATCCCAAGAGCCAGGAGGCTCCCCTTGGGATCTCTCCAGCCGGTGAGGACCCATACCAGATCCGGGACAGCAAACTTTTGCACCATTTTGCAGATTTCAAAATGATATTAACATGATTCCTAGACCGTCCCCCTCCTGTAAATCATAATTACAAACTCACCCTTCCCTTTGTCGGCAGGAATCTCTTTAAGCAGTCCCAGCAAGTCAACCTACTTTGGGGATGTATTTTGCATTTTTCATTGCCCCTCATCCCTCCCCAGACCTATATGTCAAGGAATAGGGAGTTGAGACATGACACATTAATGTTTTTATCAGGGGACGCTCTCTGCTCCCACAGAAAGGGAGGGAGATCCGCAGGAGAGCTCTGCGGAGAAGGAGAGGAAAGGAATCACTCCGCAGCTCCTGTGGAAATTCATATTCCGTGTATGTTCCTCTCTCACCTGAAATAAATCCTGCAGGGCCTACCCACACAAACCCAGCAGCAGTTATATATTTACATGTCATGCTTATAATATGGTAGAAAGCAAGACGGATCTTCGAGGAGGGGAGGAGATGAGGCTCACCTTTCAGACTCGCTCTCTTAAATAAAAAAGAATTGTCCAGCTGGGCGCTTAAGAATTTATCTTGAGTTTGTGGTCATTATCTCTATTATATAGCCCTGGCAATAAATAAATCGGGTGGTTACTACCCAACAATAAAACTGTAGTGTATGGGACACCTTACTATTACTTTCTTAATAATCTGCCGTTTCTTTCACTTTAAATCTTCCCAGTCTTGTCTTCGCACTTGTCTACAAGGATCTATCTTCCCCCCTTGAGGTACCAGAGCCCTCGGTTCATTTTTATATTTTGTGAACACAATAAGTTTTCCTGTCTAGACTTTCTGTTTTTCCTCCTATTTCTAGGCTGCCTAATCTGCTTCAAGACAAAGGGTCGGCCCGGATCAAATGTCTTCCCCTACCCCCTCCATTTTAACCGCCCCGTGCGTCCACGTTAATAAAGATCGCCCCCCTCGCGGCAGCCACCCATGGGGTCTCTAGGAGGGAGGGAGCAGCGCAAACTGCGGTGACAGGGTCCGGAGGAGATGGTCTGTGCCCCCGCCCTGGACACGCCCTTGGGTGCGCACAGAGTCCCAGGGCCCAGTTGGAGAGCCTGGGGCCAGTTCTGCCCCCTTAGAGCCCTCACCCTAATTCCTGCTGGTGTGTGTGCCCACTCGGGGATTTCGGGGGCGGGGGTCCCATCCCTCGGACTTCTCCCGGCTCGCCCTCCACCCAGGCACCGAGCGCTACAAACGGAGGCGAGCGCCCGCAGCCTAGACCCGCCAGAGAAGTCGGTCCTCGCTCAGCGGCTGGCTCCTCTGCGTCTGCAGGAGTTAAGACCCCCAAAAGGGGGGGGTCGGCCCGGGGAGCAGACCCCCAGGTGGCGGAGTGAGAGGCGCTCCTTTTGGGTTCCCAGTCGCGCGAGCGGGTGGGAGCTGCGCGCACGCCCACCCGGCCTTAGCTCTCGCACCTGGGACCGGCCTCCTCCGCGCGCTAGTTAGGTACCCGGCTCCCACCCCAGCCCCGACCCCCAGCCGGGCGGGAGGCGCTCGCTGTTTGGGGCCAGAGCCTTCCAGAGCCCCAGGGGCCCTCAGTCCCGCTGGGAGAATGAGCGCAGCCTACGTCCGGCCGGCGCCTTCCCAAAGTACCGCCACACTTGCTTTCACGCCCGCTCGAAAAGTGACGCGTACAGGCAAAGCGGCCAGCAAATGACCGTCTTATCCGCGGAGCTGGGGAAATCGGGAGCCGGGGGCGGGTGGGGGGCGGAGGAGGGGGCAGGGGGAGGGGATGTGGGGAAGGTTTGGGGGAAAGGGGGCAAAGGTGCCGGGGTAAGCCGGGGAAAGAAAACAAACAGACCTGCGTCGCTTCCCCTTTTGTCTTTACACTGCCTGTCTCAAGGAATCAACTTAACCAAGCAAGCCCCCACCAGGCTTGTTTTTGTTTGTGTGACTTAGATCACAGATAGGACTCTGGACCGAATCTCTGAGTGTGTGTGAAAAAGTGTGGAGCCGTGGCCAGGCTACTGAGGGCGAGGGGACGATGAACTTCTCACCTTTCTTTACTCACTAACAGCACGTCCTTTACAAAACCCACGCCGCCGAGTGTGTGTAGTTCGCTGTTAATTGGGTTTTGCTGGGATGATCTTTTACGACTCGAAAACAAGCGGCTGGGAAAATATTCACGTTTGGGACAGAAAACATTTTTTATTTATATCTCTGACATTTAAAAGAGCAGAATTAATTTGTCCTGTCTACATTAGCATTGAGAGAAAGTTTCAGAAATCCACCCGGGGGAAGGGCGGGGGAGAGAAAAAAAAAAAAAAAAGAAAGAAAGAAAGCGAAGAAAAGAAAGGAAAAAAGAAAAGCTAGGCTTGGTTTTTCTTATTTCAGATCTGTAATCAATCATTGAAATAGGAGGCAGCAAAATTGTAAAGATTCGATAGATTAAAATGCAAATGAAAGGTAGAAAAAGAAACATTAACATGGCGATCAAAGATTTAATAACCGTAAATCAGGTTTTTTTTTTCTGTTGCAGCTGCAGTTTGTGTGTGTGTTTATGTTTTAATCATGTTCGTTCCATAAATAAATAATTTCTGAAACGAGACTAATTTTTCATTATTTTAACCGTGGGCTATAACACTAAATATTAAAAATAGAAAACGTACAGGATGCCAGATCCCCAACCAAATAAGAGAAAGACTTGTGTTGATTGGTTAAAATCAAGGGGTTTCATTTGTGTGTTCTGAAAGAGTATTATGCTAAAAAATTCTATCTCAACTGACAAAGCCCAAAGTTTTATTTTCCCTTTAATATTTTATGTTAACGACAAGATACCATTTATATTAAATATATGCACCGCTGCATATCCATTTCACTTTGAGCACTTTCAAAGAACGAAAGTGCCAGAATATTTAAATAATACAAAACATATATTTTTTCAAAGTGATTTGACAGAATTCCTGGAAAATACTACTTTTTAGGAGAACATACCTTCTAGAGAAAAATTAAGTGATAGTTCGACACAACTGAAACGTCTCTTTGCTTTATCATTAAAGTTATTTTTCCAAATGGAAATATTTCAGCCTTTTGTTATTGTTATCATTCGATTTAAGGTTTTAGGTCAAGATGTCAAATTATAAGAACACACTCTATTTTATTAACTACTCATCTTCTCACATGGTGAAGGCTTTTCATTTAGATCTTTTTATTTAAAATGTTGATTTATATTGCTGATTTAAAAATGATTTCTAGAACTTTTAAAATAAACACATGGACTCAGTCTTTCCTTCCTTCTTTCCTTTTTCTCTTCCTTCTTTTTTGGGGGGGGTAGTCATTAACACAGGAAGAATTCATCTGCAGAAGATTGGGAACTTTTCTTTTTGGTAATACCACCTTGCAGTGTTTAAAATAAGCTCTTTGCTTATACTTTGTCTTTGAAGGAGTTATTCACCCTAATTTATTGAAGTGATGAACTAGAATTCTCTCCATTTCTCCTCTTTCCACAAATTAAAATGATAACCAAACCTGGGATACTTGTTTCCTTCCTAAAGCCTTTAAGTTAAATGTGAGCTAAGTTGATGTCCACTCCCTCCCAGCCACACAATCACGTTTTCACTGTGATGGTCCAATAATGCATTTAGTTTAAAATTACACTTGGACCCTTCCTCCTTTGTGTTTTTTTCATTTACTTCAGTGCAACAAGATGACTTGATTTTCATGGGATTACATGAACTCCATTCAATGTTGCTGGGACATTTCTGCTCAACTAAATACTTCCCTTAATAGACAAATGAACTTCTTTTTATTTGCTGGAGTTTGTAGACGGTTTTAGATACAGAATGTGCAACTGATTTAGTTATTGTTGTTGTGAGAATCGAACAGACACAAAAGTCATTTATCTAAACCGAAGAGATATGACTCTGTAAAAGGGAGAAGCAAGGGCAGAATCATGGGGAATTATCTCGGTTTATAGCTCTTATTAATTAAACCGGATGTGGTTTTATTCTGATCTTTTAGTATCGACCTTGTTAAATGCTCCCAGATACCTTTTACCCACTCAACCCAAATTTTTTCATTCATTAGATAACTTGGGTCCCTTGTTTATGGGCGCTGCTTTTTCTACATTGTATCACTAAGCAGTTGCAGTGTAAAATCGCGGGAGGCTACAGATGATCGCACCCCTCCCAGAAAAAAAAAAAAAAAAGAAAGTAAGTAAGTAAGTAAGAAAAAGAAAGGAAGAAACGCCTTTCCCATTCAGTTTTAGCATCTTGTTTCGTTGAAATGCAAGACAGGTACTTGATTTAGCATTTAAGCAAAAGGTTACACAAACCGCGTTTTAAAAAGTGTTGGGATGTCCGACAGGGTCAGCCCCAGATCAGATCATTTTTTGAATGCAGACCTAAAGATAATGAGTACTTGTTGTATTAAAGGGGACAAACAGTACTTTGGCTTCCTCTGACCCCAGAATGCACGGCTCGGTTTCATTGATCATCCTCCTTTATGAGATAATGCAATTACAAACATCAATAAGGGGCTGCAAGGGGAATCATTATGCGGTGACAGTGATAAATGACGGTGCAGAAATAGCATGCTTTTTCCCCCCTAACAATCCAGGAGCCCAGGGGCTCCGGGGGCTGAACACAGTCGCCAAGGAAACAGATGACATCCCAAACGGCACCAAAGGAAAAAAAATGAACAGTCTTTCTTTGCCTTTCACTCTTTTCCGTCTTCCAAAGAGTTAGTTTTGGCTCCAGCAGCAGCTGCCACACAGGCATTTCGTTATTTCAGACATTAAAGACTGGAGCGGGCGGTGGGAGTCTCCTTCTCCTCCATCCCCACCTCCATTAGATAACACACAAAGCTCGCTGTTCACAGTTTAGGACTACCTGAAAATACACCTCCTGAAAATCAGATTGGGGTGGGGTATGGGGTAAAGGGACGTGGGTTCACACAGCCACTGCATTGTGTTTTCCCCCGCTTTCACGACTGTCCAGGGGAAAGAGTCTCCAGCAGAAGCTGGCGCCTCGTGGGTCGGCCAGTAAGGACCGGGCGCGTGGCTCGCCTCCATCTCCCCGCGGTGCCAGACGCTGCTCAAAGCCAAAGGTTGTGGGGGGAGGGAAGGGAGTCGGTGGGGATCAGGCGACTGCGAGGGGTGTTTGCAGCTTTGCTGGGTTTCTTTGGGGTGGAACTATCAATGGGCGCAGGGATCTCCCCTAGATCGCGGAATCTGGTTGTTTAAAGCCCCAGGGTACCCTCGGCAAGTGGCTTCAAGAGGGTCCCGCTGAGCGTTCCCCACCCACACATGTCCAGGTTGCCGGGTGAAGCAGGCGAGCACGAAAAGGTGAAAGGTTACCCAGACTGCAGTTCGAAGACCTGGGGCTGCGGGGAGTAGTTGTAGGGTGAGAGGTGAAAGCCTGGGGGCCTTCCGTGGAGAAGGGGAACTGCCACTTTGGGAGAAGGGAGGGGTAAGAGAGCGCAGAGGTGTGTGTGGGGGGGTCCAAGATGAAAAGCAGAAAGGAGGGGAGGAGGAAAGCGAGCGGGCGCAATCCCACCCTACGAGAAGGTCGCCAACCCGAAGAAAGCAGACACAGGGTCCCTGACCCCTGTCGGGCACGCCCGGGCGCGGAGGGAGGGACCCCTGCGCGGCGCGCGTTGCCACTCGAGGCCCCCGCCCGGAGGAGCCGGCTGGGCGGCTGCGTGAACAGGTGACTTTATTCACTGCTTCCCGAATCGTCGAGGTCCCGGGACTCGTTTTACGCCTGGAGATTAAGATCATTGCTCGTTTAATGAACTTAATGCTTTAGGGTAGAGGTGAGTGTGTCTGCGAGTGGGCAGGGGTAGGAATTACCGACCCGATCGATGGGAGACTGGCTTAAAACTAAATCCCTTTTCTCCAGGGCTTCACCGCCTGGCTTTCCCCGCGGTGGACTGAGAGCGCCTGGTTGGCAGGAGGCAGCGCGCGGAGGGGCGACCCCAGGGCGCGGCCCGCGACAACCGAGACCCTAAATGTCCTTCATCTCCCTGCCAAGACCCCCGGGGTACCCGTTTTTAGGGCAAAAGCTCT
This sequence comes from Lontra canadensis, assembly GCF_010015895.1. Lineage (NCBI taxonomy): Eukaryota > Metazoa > Chordata > Mammalia > Carnivora > Mustelidae > Lontra > Lontra canadensis. Next base: position 5,885,307 of record NW_022631044.1, read on the forward strand.
TGAAAATTCAAATGTTGGCGAACTGATTTCTCAATATGTTGTTTGTTTTTCCTTTCAGTTCCGCCTTGGGAGAGAATGTTACAGACGCGTTGGCGGGCAGATTGGGCCAAAAAGTGACACCCCCCCCCCCCCCCCCCCCCCCGCTCCCCGCCATCAGTCGTCTCCCTTAAGGGGCGATCCCTCGCTCTCTCTCCCTCACTGCTCTTTTCCCTGGCTCTGGGATTCCCAACGCCGTGTAGACTGCACCTGGCCACCCTGAGTGCTGCACACCGCCTAACAGTCAAGGAGGTGCGGGATGGCGCGGAAGAGGGGGATGAAACGAGGGGAAATGCCGGGCCAGGCGGGCCACACCACGATCCAATTCCACGCCGCTCCACCCGGCGTCCAATTGCCCACCCGGGAGCTTGAATCAAGTCATGTTTTTACTGCGTTCACATGGGCCAAGGGCTTGCTGAAATCCTAAAAGGCAAGGGAAAGTTTGCAAAGGCTTTAAAGCGTTCCCGAGGAGCTCCTGCCTAAGGGGTCGGGGTGCTGCCCACGGCCCCCCTACTACGACCCCCGACCCTGGCACTCGCGACCTGTCCAGCGGGCGCTGCCCGGGTTCCAAGTGCCCTCCGAGCCCCCAAGCTCTCGGAGTCGCGCTGCCAGCGCCGCGGTGGGACTCGGAAATCGAATCCATCAAGAAACCTCTAGCGCACCACAAAGCACACCCGAGCTGTTCTAAGAGAGGGCGGCCCCCCCGAGTGCCCCAGGAGGTGCCTTTCCATAACCTTGTGCGCAAACCCGGGGTCGCCTCGCCTCCAGAGACAAAGTCAGTAGTCCCCTTACACTTGACTTTCCTCTTGCGGTGGGGAGGAGATAGGAAGCTACTGCAGATGCCGAAGTCGCCCCCCCAAGGTGTCTTGGGCTCTAAGCATAGACCTGTCCTCTCAGGCACAGGGTCCAGGCCAGGACGCTGTGCAGGGTAGGACACCGGGGCAGCGGCATCCTCGTCTGGACTCCTCGCAGCCGCCGCGGCAGCTGCTCTCCCGCACGGAGCTCGGCCCGGCCGCCAGCATCTCGCCTCCATCCCTGGCCCGCAGACTCGGGGAGGAGAGGCGCTGCACACAGCAACCGACCCCGAGCGCAAAATGTGCGTGCCGCGTGGGAGACGCGGGCGGGAGGGGGCGGGTAGGGCTTGCGTTTTTCCTTTCCAGAAGCTTTCGACTTGACTACGAAGTTTCCTGGTAGGCGCCTCTGCCCGGGGGTCGGAGCCTCCCACCGCCGCTTCTTCCCCTCCCTCCACCCCGCCCCCCGCCTGCCGAGCAAGCCGGAGCCTCTGCCCCGGCCTGGCCGCGCGGTAGGTCCCCCAGGCCCGGACCCCGCACCCGAGCGTCGCGCCTCCCTCTCCGCGGCCCTCCCCGGGCTCCGTGGGGGTGCCAGTCCCCGGGGCGAAACTCGCCGGCCGGGCGCACAGTGAGAAGACACCCGCTGCCTCCCGAGGAACTCCTAATACCATCCATACAGCTTTAATGCGTTTATAATTCGATAAGTGATTTCAATTTGAAATTGTTAGTAACTAATTTTATGGGTAATTTTTCCACATCAAATATTTAAGCATCAGATTAAGGGAGCCAGTTCCGACACAGGATAATAAGGGGGTTCCCCCCATCCCCCGCGCCTCCGCCTCCCTCCGTTTCCTACCGAGTCGTTTTTCCAAATCCCCAAAAGATGGCAGTCGAAGCCGACATTCTTCTTTTCCTGCGGCTCTGCGGAGGGAGGGAGAGGGAGGAAGGAAGGAGGGAGGGCGGAAAGGGGGGGGGGGCGGAGAGAGAAGAAGAGAGAAAAGAAAAGGAGAGGGAGAAACTAGTCGTTGCAAGGACTTTTCAAACTAATTCTTTCACACTTTTCTAATACAAGCAAAAGACAGTGATGAATTTCCTGGAAATGTCCTGGCAGATGAGAAAGCCAAAAAAACGTGCCTAGTGGCCTCGGAGTAGGGGATGTAAGAAACTCAGCACTTTCGAACCAAACCCCCAACTCCGAGCAGAAACGAGAAAGGCGAGGCCGGGAGAGAGACAAACGGGCTTCTTTGTATTTTAACATTATATTCAAAGACTCTACAACTAAACAACTTGTTTTCTGAAGGGCAGGACTCAGCAAATTACTTAATGGGGAGAGAAGAGATGGGCTGGGGAAAGGTGATGGGTGGGGGGCGGACTGCTGTGGGCGGAGGGGAAGCTGGGGCCAGCCGAGCATGAATTGCAGACCAGTTGCCAAAACTTTTTTTTTTTTTTTTTTTTTTCCTGCTGCTGCTGCTGCGGCTGCCTTTGCTGCTGCCTTTGCTTTGAATGTGGGTAACTAGGAAACAGCAAGCCGTCTGAGAAGACGGAATTTCCAACGTGTAAAATGTTCTTAACGGAACCATTGAGCGAGTGCAATAAGGCGTGAGGGGGAACTAATCTTCCCATTTAAATGTTTGTGGCAATTTTATCTAAATGAATTTTAATGCTAAACGAGGGTAATTCCCCATTTGTAGCGCGTTTACTTCTCTTTCCTGTGCTTCTAAAGCAGTCGAACATCATGCAATGAACAATAACAATAAAAATACTGTCAAGGCATATTATTCATTTCGAGTGTGTTATAATTACAGCTGATTAAATATGATAGGGTAAAATATTTTTAATTTTTTAAAAAATATTTAAATCATGCTAAAAAAAGTCTCATTCAACCAGCACCCCCCCCCCATAAAAATAAAAAGCAGGTACAATTGTGTGCCCTTGTTTAGAAGAGGGCGTTTTGGTTTTGCCTTTTAAGAAACATCAAAAACACCCTCAGCACCTCTATTATTTGTTTCTTTCAGATAAGTGTCCTCAATAACCTCCAAGCTGGCTCTGAAATTTACAAGAGGAAAAGCTAAAATCGCATTAAGGGGGAGTGGGGGTGTCCAGGCAAGGAGAGAAAGGATCTGAGGAGAGCAAGGCCCTCACAAAACCGCCACACAGAGCAGGGAACACAGCGAAAGAAAACAGTTTGTTTTATTTTTTTCTAATTCATTGGACACTAATGATCTTGAATCTTCAGAGTCTCCATATTTCCTGATTCTTCTTCACTTGTACCCTACTCCTCCTCCCGGTGCCTCTCCACCCCCCCCCCCCCCCCCCCCCCCCCTCTCTCTCTCTCTCTCTCTCTCTCTCTCTCTCTCTCTGTCTCCTCCCCTTTCTTTCCCTCCCCCAACCGGCAAGAGCGTCGTCAAGAATAAAGGCTGAAAATAACCTACTCACCCAGGCATGTACTGGGGAGGAGGGGCGAACGGATGGGTAGTTTATAAAGTTTATTATTAATTTTTAAAGTAAATAAATGGTTGCTAACTGCTAGTAACCAGCTACCAAAAGGGAATGATTTCGCTAACACGGACTATTTATGTTGCCAAAGAATTGCCACTGGGCCCAAATCTGAAATTTAAACAATCCCATATATGGGGTGGGGGCGGGGTGGGGCGGAGGGCGCTGCGGCGCGGAGGCGGTTGAGGGTCGGGGCTTCACTCCGTCTGCGCATCCACGTGTTTAGAAACAAGGCCCAATAAACAAAAGGTGAGAACGCGCGCTGCGCTCCGGCAGGTGAGTCAGTCAATCACACGTCACCTAGTAAACCCAGCCCACAGCTGGTTTCTCTTTTCCAAATAGAAAATAGAATTGTTCAGGGCGGGTTTATAGGGTGACATGGGCCTGAAAGTCAGACTGGAGTTTAAGGCGCTCTCCTCTGACCCATCCTTTGTTTACAAAGCGATCACTCCTAAAAGGATGATATTTTTCTTAAACGAGAATTTGCCTTAATTAAAATATTTGTATATTTCCCTTAGCTTTGGGAAGCACTTTTTATAGCAGCAATTTTATTTAAATAAAATTATAAGCTATTTCAGCTTAAACATGTTATTTTGTACCATTTAGCTGGCTGCCATGCAGAAATTCTGTACAGCTGTTCTGGAAAATTGGTTAATAACCAGTTTTATCCAATGAGAACATAGAGTATATTTATAAAAATTAGATTTTGAAGTCTGGTCTCTTCAATTCACATAGTTAATTTCCTAATAAACATCTCCTGCTCATCCTAGGTAACATTCTCAGTAAAAGACTTACCTCTGTATTTAGGTTTGCCATTATGTGCAAGAATAATTTCACTGATATTAGGTGAGTAATTCTGTTGGATGCAGTCTGACTCTACAGATAGTTTAGTGCCCTCGGGCCTTAAATTTGCTGATATTAGGAGTTCATTAAGTCAGCTTAAAGAAATCAAAGACTATTATCAAATAATTTACTTTGTGGTTAAATTTTTCAACAAAAATATGTCTGAGGGAGCTAAAATTAATTTTCCTGTTTACTGCATTAATCCTTAAAATTTGGGGGGGTTGTAAACAAATTTTTCAAGCAGTGGAGTCAGCATGACAAAAATAATCTTGTTTTTATTTTAGATTCAGATTTCATTACTGCACTCAAACGTTACTACAACTGGGCTTGGCGTTATTATACAATCCAAACTGTTTCCGTCAGAAACGCTAAGACTCAGTGTGCAATGATTGTTATTAATAATTAGCTCCTTGGTTTCTTGATAGAAAAAGGCTATCAACAAGCATTTGTTTATCCACAACAAAAAGTATAATTAGCTTATCCCACTTAGTAAATCTTGTATGCATGCCAACTCATACCAAACTGCTACTTTTACAAAAAAAATTGCAATAATACAGTTCATTTTTCCAGTCCTTTTTGCACAAAATTTATTTACAATGTCTACATAAATGCTCCAAGGTGGGACTATGGAAAAATACACACATGACCGATGCTTTGCTCAGAAATAAAGTCAACATATTAAAAATAAATCTTCAGTCTATGTTTTTGAGCTGCATAAAACAGGAAGTGATGTATAAGGTGGTGGTTGTTGCATGGGGACAATGATGCTTGATGTGACAATTAGGCTTCTAAACACACGGCCTTTTGGTTTCCATGCCTCCTCCTACCAGTCTCCTTAAGACACTGCCTGCAACAGCTGATTAATCATTGTTG